>NC_083795.1:6296827-6884327 GCF_015708825.2 Lethenteron reissneri
AGAATTTCAATAACGCTCGCCGAGTCCCGATCGCCTAGCGCGTGCGCTCGCACACGTACGCCACGACGCGCACGCACGCGCCTGTGCACAGTCACACACATTCACACACATACAAAGATCCCCCGTATAGCCTCAAGAGACCGTTTGGGCAAGTGCCGTTAGCGAGCACCTATGAAGGCCGGCACGGCACACGAGGGAGTGGGTGGCCAGCACCACGCCACGCCGCCTTTGTCTCCCCAGTGGCGATGATTTTAAACACCGCACCGGGTACTCATTTGAGGCTGAGTCGACCTAGGGGAGGCCAAGAACCAGTTCAGGTAATTGTCACTGGTGTTGACCTTGAGCGGCAATCGAATTCGTGTCGCCGGGTTCAAGGCGCAGCACGCTAACCGCTACACTACCGCTCCCAACATACATACCAATACCCGCCATTTGCCACTAACTGACAGTGACGTCACCACGGCGCTTGTGCCAGGCCAGGTGCACTTTGAGGCCACGTGAAGTGTTGAAGCCTTGCTAATAGGTCACGGGACTGACCCAGGTGCCATGGGTTGACTGACTGAGATGACTGGCAGATGCACCAGCTGTGCCTTCTACTGTGCCAACTTGCTGCATTTTAGCCATGCGGCGCTCCGCTCGTTGTTTTGAGCGTTGCTCCTCTGCCCTCCGTTGTTGTTAGAGGGCGACTGCCTCCAACTGATCAGTAGCGTCCTTCACGAGCCTCCTCCATAGATACATACACACACACGCACTGACATCTCAATCTTAAAGTGAATCGCCTCTATTAACCCGGGCGCCATTAATTGCTGTAGTGGGACGTGTTTAACAATCATCAGGCGTGTGCGGCATGTAACGGTTTAATGTGTATTTGAGTGGGGAGTAAATTGGTCAATGCGGAAAGACGTGGCATGGTGGTGGGTCGTGAGGACTGGAGTTTGAAAATCCCTGATCTTACCGATGACATCGCGATGTCATCGCCAAACGCTTGGCATCGCAGTTATCCCCAGAGCCCACGCAACACGCCGAAAAATGCCAATTCATCGGGGGAAAGCCGAAGTCTGGTTACGGGCGTGATGTGATCATACAATAAAACATAAAAATTATAAAAACAAGCTGTGCGGCTTAAATCTTTACGATTGTTATTATTATTATGACGAGTGGTACCAAACACTGCCATACATTTTTTGAAAACGCTCCAAAGCAATTTGTCATTTTTGTCAAATGATAGATCGTTAGTACAGCGAGGCACGGGGTAGCATGTGTTTGTACTAATTTCTTTCTCCTTAGCGTCGATGGCAGTCGATGGCCCAAAAAGACCCCGTTGTTCCTTATCTCCCGCCCAATATTTTGCCTTCATCTCGTTACGTTGCAACGGGAATGTGCGACTGGAGAGATCGACTTCCCGCGGGTTCAACAGTCGGAGCATTTTCTTCGCGAATTGTACGCGTTCCGTTATCCCCTCTGAGGACATTCCGTCTGCAGCAATGCCCTCGGCGTGAATTTATTTCAAAGTTTGCCAATCCGGAGATGCGCACGCCATCGTGCTGGAGGATTTAAACGCGAGCCACAGCCTCAGCAGCGGCCCTCAATTACTTTAGACGTAAAAAAGAAATTAAACACTCATGATGCACTATGTGTGAAGCATTTCAGGCGTTTAAATAAACAAGCAGACTCCAACAAACAGATTCTACCAGTTAGTATTGCTTAAGACGGCTGAGGCTCGTGTCGCGGTTTGATCTGTATGCAGCGTGCCATGTGTATCTGTAGCCAATTATAGAAAGAAAAACGACGGAAAACATTATTCGCACTTTCCATTTAAAATGCCAAACTTTCAGAGAGCCTATCTTCTAAAACAAAAAAAGGTTTAAAAAATGCCGCTCGTTTATTATTTTTGTAGTGGGGGAGGGGGCAGGGTTGGTGGGGGGGTGAGTCAGGGAAAAGAGGGGACTTTGTTTAAAATCTGATGTCACGTTTGGGTTTCACACCCTTGACTACCTCCAGGTGAATACCTTCACAGACCTTAGCTTCAGAAATAAAAACAGATACCAAATTTCAGCTCAATGGCCCTTCGAGAACAAAAGAAGAATATGTACATCATTCCCTGGCAGCCAGCTCGCTCTTGAGATCTGATGATACGGGGTGCATTCTTGGGCGATGTGGCCACAGTTGCTGTGCTATTGAAGATAACTCAGGCTTTTTTGGATTGTCAGCATGCGCCTTTGCTTGATGTATCACTAATGCGTTTGCCAACATTACCACCGCAAAATTCACGCAAGTCACCATGCGTATTTCAAAATCAAAACCAAAGTGTGCAACAGTTCACGTCCTGAAATGCCAATAAGCATCACCATACCTTTCAGTGTAAGTTGAGGCACAATAACAAAACAAGACCTCATGAATGTCTTCTAAATATTTGGTAGCTGTTGACAATCCAGAGCAACCCATTAACCCAGCAAGGAGTGTGAGCCTCAGTTTAACAATTTTGGCTGGCGCCTGATGAGGCTAGTTGTAATTACTGGCGAATTGTACTCGAATTGTAAATGTAGTGAGTTTACTTTCCAACACACCGGTTAGTGCTGAAATATTAACCTTTGGTACGTTTTGTTTACAAGACGAACCTTACTAATTGGCTGTGTCGGGTGGTGGCAGGTGTCACGACACATTTATATTTAGGCGATCTAACCCAAAAGAAAAAAACCTCTGTCATAGATAATTGTGAGCCTGTTTACATTTTGGCATTAAACTATTTACGGTCGAAAAATCTAAACAATACGAAGAAAGTTTTACTATCCAAAGAAAAAAATCAACAACCCCCATCACAACATAGAATCTTCCCACAACGCACTTGCAAAGTTCAGCAACGTGTCTTCACAGTGGCGTCTCATCCTGCAAATTAAACTTTAAAGACATTAACAAAAAAAATCGTCAGCTCAGCGGGCGAGTTAAGCAGTAAAATAACGAACACGGTATGGAAAGTGGTGCGGCCTTCTGACGTTTTGCTACGTGCGGCGCGAAAGAAGTTTAACGCGCACACGTACACTTGCATAATATGCACCACCTTTCATCGTCACACCGAGCAGCGCCGACGCATCCACACGGCCCTCCTGGCAAACGGTGAAATCGCCGAACGCTGCACATCGGAGCCGAAAACAACGCACGGGGGTTAATTTGCGCATCCTGGTGACCGTTGAATATTTATGCTCATTAGCCGATGCTATGCCATAATATAAACTACACGAGCGGTGGGAGAGCGACAACACAACACATTCTGACTTAAAACTTTCGTGACTGCAGGAATTCAAATTCTTTGGTTCTCGAAGACGATGGTACTTTGCAAGCCTACTGTCTATCAACAAAGATTCGTTCATGAAGCCATCCATATATACAGGCACAGACACAATTTCAACCGAGAGGAAGGTTATAGACTCAGCAATCATTGGAAAGATGTCATCAACCATTTTGGGTCATGACTTGACTTGTGTTTTCTTGCCAATCAACCTCCACCGTCAGCAGTGTGGTGTGTGGAGCGGGGTGCAGGGATTTCTTGGAGGCCATTTGCTGCATTGGCATTGCTGCTGTATTGGCATTGTTGCTGCATTGGCATTGCCGCTGCATTGCCATTGTTGCTGCATTGACATTGCTGCACCGCTCATGCTGCTGGTGCTGCTGATACACTTGGGCTGCGCCCATCTCCAATCCTTTGTAAACAGTTTGCCTTTAGAGGCTAACTCATTTTCCTGATGACGACCGCTTGATTTGCGATCGAAACGTCGTGATGTTTGCATTCACTTTATCATTATGTTTTCTATCTACGTGACTTTACCGAAAGAACCAAAGAATAACAACACATTCTGTTCGTTTTGCTGCATAGAATATTAATATCAGCGTCCCCGGGGGTCAGGGGACCTTTTAAAAGGGACCCCATTCTATACGAGCCGCTCAATCTGATCAGAGGCCGTCACTTCGCGTCGCCGTCAAAGTACATTCATGCGCGGGCTGCGTACGCGGCGCGCGCTCTAAATGGGACTTTGTTTGCTCACGCTTCCCAGATCAGGCTGACAATGCGTGACCTAGTTAAGACACAGATGTGGTGGCTGCCTGCCTGCCTGCCCTGAGTGGCCGCAGCGGAGCGAGTGGCAGGGGCACACATTTGTGGAGGTAGAACGTCGCACCGAGCGTGGACCATCGTGGGCCATTAAAGAACCGGCTTTGTTGGGGGGTGGGGTGGGTGGCCCGCAGAGAATCGCAGCTTCGTCCATTCGTCGACAGGCGATGAGATTTAATCGGACTCAAAGCTTTATTGCCGATAACCGACCAATCGAGGACGATTTGCAGGTCTGTCGATCGCCAAGTTTGTTCAGCAGGGTTGCACTTGTCGTGTCACGTGATCACGGAATAATATTTTTTTACACGAAGCGAGCTCGTGGGGTTGGAGGAGTGTCGGAGTTGATGAGCACACTGCGCGATGAACCCGGCGACCCGAGAGCAAGAAGGTCTAAAACCGGTCAGGAGTTTTGCTTGCTCGTGTTGGTCTGGAAAGCCAACAGGTCGACGGATGAAACTAATGTTTGTGCTTGTATGTCGACGCACAGAACGGAGCTGTGTTTGTGTACCGTAGACACGCTGGCCGTGATGGCTCGGATGAAGGCGCTCTGCCCATCGACACCGGTACCATCCGCCGCGCGGGCCCCTGTCTTGATTGGAACGCGAGAGAAATAAAAAGCCACCATAAAACTTCAGTTGCCCCAACGTTGCGAGCGCACCGCGAATCGGTAAAGATCAGCCCCTAAAAGGCTGGTGTGAGCTGAGAGATGAAAAAGCGTTCGATAGGTGTGAGAGCGACAACTGCGTTCGTGATCCGGGGACGTCGTTGCTCGGCCACACAGCGCGGTCGAGGGATCGAGTTGAGGCCCCCGAATGGGGTTGGAATTTTGGAGGCCTCCAATTGCGAGTCTTGCACTGGAACCACCGTCCCATCCCGGCAGGTTCGATTCGTAATTCGCTTTAACTGTCAGTCCATGAGGCCCAAACCGCATATTCCAGTGGCATAATTGTAGTGTTTCTGATTCCATTATGGCGATGGTGGTGGAGGTGGTGGTGACGGTGGTGGGCTGTGGTGGTGACGGTGGTGGTGGTGACGGTGGTGGGCTGTGGTGGCGACGGTGGTGGTGACGGTGGTGGTGACGGTGGTGGTGGTGGAGGTGGTGACGGTGGTGGGCTATGGTGGTGACGGTGGTGGTGACGGTGGTGGTGACGGTGGTGGTGACGGTGGTGGTGGAGGTGGTGACGGTGGTGGGCTGTGGTGGTGACGGTGGTGGTGACGGTGGTGGTGGTGGTGGTGACGGTGGTGGGCTGTGGTGGTGACGGTGTTGGTGGTGGAGGTGGTGACGGTGGTGGGCTGTGGTGGTGCGCACTGCAGGTGCTGCAACAACCGCTCGGGTGGTGGTGTCGTGGATGCCCCCCCCTCTCTCCCCGGCGTTTCGCAATCCGTGTTGATAAACCAACGAGCAACGCCCCGCCGCTACTTGACGTTTCGCGCCGAGCCTGTTTACCCGGCTGCGTTCGCACAAAAGTCATCACACAATGCAAAGGCAACAGAAAACACATAAATTATTGCAATGCTTTAATGCTAGGCTTCTTTTCTTTTTTTGTTTACGCTTGCAAGTAGTTATCGTCAGTGTGTGTGTGTGTTTTTCCTCTTTTTTTGTTGTCGGATTTTTTCCTCCTTCTTCTTAAAACGCATTAACGGCTGAAAGGCTAAACGAACGTTTTTCTAAAGCGGTCAAATTAAATAATATTGGTTTCTTAACATTTTTTTTAACGGCTTAATTACCCAATTAACGTCTTTGCTTTCGATCCTGATCCGTAGTTTCACATCGCCTGCTGTACTCGCGACAGTCCCCGTTTGCTCGCTAAGGAAACGTTCAAATAGCACGGGCAGTTCTAGCCTCGTCGTTACATTTTTCAAAGCTGCCCAATAATTGCATTCTCCAGTCAAAGCAAATATATTGCCGCAAAGTCCCCCGCCCCCGCCGCCGCCACCACCCCCCACCTCCCGTCCTCACCCACCCACCCAATGAGCAAAGCGGTG
This sequence comes from Lethenteron reissneri, assembly GCF_015708825.2. Lineage (NCBI taxonomy): Eukaryota > Metazoa > Chordata > Hyperoartia > Petromyzontiformes > Petromyzontidae > Lethenteron > Lethenteron reissneri. The sequence continues at coordinate 6,302,919 of NC_083795.1, forward strand.
GGGGCGTCGGGGAAGATTTCATTTAAAGCAGAGGCATTTTGTGCACCCTCGCGGCTTCCCCAAAAAGCAAATCGCACGGGGGGGGGGGGGAGCGGGGGGGTGGTGGACCATCGCGTCCCGGGCGAGGGGACGTTCATTCTTCGCGTAACAATAACCAAAGTGCCGCGGAGCAAAGGGGGCCCCCCGAAAGTAGTGGAGAGAGAGAGAGGGGGGGGGGCGCGAGGGACACAAACATGCCCTCCCAACCGGCCGCTACTGGCTCGCCGGGGGCGTCTGAGATGTAAATATCGCACAGCTGTGTCTGTTCCTGCAGCCCCCCCCCCTCTCTCTCTCACCGCCCCCCCCCCCCCCACCTGTGACCGTTTATTTGCGTTCGTAATTACCTTCCACCAGCTGGTCCTTTCTTCCGCCTTGGTGAAAAACTCGCGTAGCGAGTCGTTGCGAACACACGGAAGGTGCGATCTTTTTAATGTCTTTGACACTCTTTCTCCCATCCCCCCCCCCCATCACGCTCGCCCAGTCCCATTTCTTTTTTTTCTTCCCAGGGGTGAGCCAATTGCCCCACCACTGACAACTGCACACACCACCATGCACACGTACGTAACGCACGTACGCACACACACACACACGCGTGCAAACACTCGAACTCTCACAAATGCCAATTCACACCTCCACTGGCTTCGAGGGAATACACCGGGCTTGCTGCCCAGTTCTCGGGGCAATCTGTAGACCAGAAGAATAAAATGAAATATATTTTAGGTAACCCGGTTCGCTGTAAAAAAAAAATAGAATTTACCCAACAGTGTAGGGGGAGACAAAAGCACATTGTCGCTGGCCGACCTTGGGCCATTTTTCATTATTTACCAAAAACCCTGGCCGCTTACCCAACCTGCCGGGGCTGTGGCCAAGGCCCCGAGGAGAGGCGCGCCGCGCGAGCGTTGATCGAGGCCACGCAACACACAAGGAGCATCGCCCACGCACGCACGACCGCTCGCTCGCTCGCTCGCTCGCCCGCCCGCCCGAGTTATTTGAGGTCAAGTTTATCGTTTCCATGGGCGCGACGTTTTGCGCAAGATCTCCGCTCCCCCCTCCTCCTCCTCCTCCTTTAGCCGGAGTCAATAGGAGCATGGAATCGGTGGAGTCGTTCAGTCGGATCATCGGTGGTTTAACAAGGATGATCATAAGTGCAAGCCTACGCAATTAATTGACGTGCGCTTCTAAAACTTGGCTTTTTGTTATATAATGAAACTTCCCTGATTGATGAACAGGGTTGCTGTCGGGTAGCAATAACATAATCCGAATATGTATTTATAAAGGATGGATCTGACGAGCTATGAAGCGCTTTTCACAGATGTCCAGTGTATAGAAGGCAAAAACTACCGGAGGTTGCGCCGCTTCGATCGTGCAGCAGCGCGGTCGTTGGAACGATGGGCGAGTTATTTTTGTTAAAGTCTCCCCGCATTTGTTGAACGAGCAGCGCGCATGGGCACACCTCAGTTTGGTCGATCAGTGGGTCGTGTGTGGTGGGCGAAAGTGTGGGTACTCCCAACCCCTTCCAAGAAGTCTGGACAGCGTGTAAAATTTTCTCCAGCAGGGGCCTCTTGAAGAGGTGCCAACAGTGGCACCTTTACCATGACCCGAAGTGATTTGTAGTCAGAATTAATACTCTTAGGTTTTTTCGGTAAAGTCACGTAGGTAAAAATTTTAATTAATAAAAGTAAAATAAAAAAATCACGACGTTTCGGAGGCAACACAAGCTTCCGTCTTCAGGTGACTTTACCGACAAAACCTGAGAGATAATTGGTTCTTTACCCTTCTATCTGGCAACAAAACTGACACCTTTTTGCAAGGAGTCATGTTTGCATAGACCGCAATACCTGCAAAAGACATAACTCTGATAATGTGCACAGGACAGTGCACATTATCAGAGTTATGTCTTTTGTTTGTATTTATGACTGCAGGTATTGCGGTCTATGCAAACATGACTCCTTGCAAAAAGGTGTCAGTTTTGTTGCCAGATAGAAGGGTAAAGAACCAATTATCATATTTTTACTGGCAAATGAGGTCCCCATAGTGTAAAACCTGAGAGTATGAATCCTTGCAGTCACGAAAGCTTCAAATCTAGAATTGTAGTCAGAGCTTCAAAAAGACGATAATATCGTTTCAATATTCGTGTGTATGTATGTTGAACTTCTTTCGCACCCGTACGTAGCCAACAGCGCTAATCGGAGGTTCGATTTTATCCATTTATATTTTAACCTGTTCATACAGGTTCTAAACAATTTCTGACATTAAAGTCCCAACAACATCCTTATAAGAAAAAGAGAAGGTTCGATTGTATTCATTTATATTTTAACCTGTTCATACAGATTCTAAACAATTTCTGACATTAAAGTCCCAACAACATCCTCATAAGAAACAGAGAAGTTTTGAAATGGAGAGAGCGGTGGCGCAGTGGTGAGCGCACTGTGCTCTAAGCCCGGTGGCCTAAATTGTATTCCCGACCCCACGGCTATGCGACAGTGCCGAGTGATACCTGACCTAGACCTGTGCTCTCCACATCGCCAACTTGCGCTGACCAACGTGAAGTATGATCAAGCAACCCCCATAAATGACACGGCGTTGGGGGAGGCTTTCATCTAGCAGTGGATTGGGCCGAACGGTTAGCAAAGAACATTTGTTTTGTTAAAAACTCAATGTGTTGTGCAAGAGGACAATAGAAATCTGTTCTACAGAAATATTTTTCAGAGACTAATTTGTAAGTGGCTATAAGACTGCCAGTCAAAATTCCTTTGCGCTTTCTTCAAACCCATTACCAAAGGCGAACAAAGCAGCTGCAAATATTATTATCTGCCTAATGTACCTTTATTGGAAGGGCACACAATAAAAAAAATGACGAATTACAAGGAAACGCACAATTAGCGAGAAACTGTGCACAAGATGCTTTCTCTGTGTTTTTTTTTTGCCACCCGAGATCATTCAAGACCACCCGGCGCTTGGTACGATGCCAGGAGGGCCACCACAATCCCACCTCCCCGGCACCACCCACCCATCAGCTCCCCCCCCCTCAACTCCTCCCCCAGGTCCCACGAACTCCCGCTCTGCAAACCTCCCCGCTACGCACACTCCCCGCACTACCCCCCCCCCCCCCACACCAAAGCGCCCGGCCACACTCCCCCAAACCTCTCCCCCCTCCACCCAGGTTCCACCTCAAATTTCCCCACCAACTTCACCCCTAGGAAGAGCCGTCGCAACCAAATCACAGACCCCAACATGTGCGGTGGCCATCCCAGTTAAAAGTAAAAAAACAAGCCCACATCCCGGCACGCACCGCTGAGCTGCCCACCACCTCTCAGCTCATTAGGGCTCTTTACAAGCCGGCAGCGATGTCCTTACACGGCGTCGCAGCAATGGGACAAAGAGCGGGCCGGGTGAGACAAATATAAATCACCGAGGCGCCCGCCCGCATGCGTGGAAGCGGCGGCGTTCATAACTCGCGCGTCGAGCGCGTGGCAGCGTCGCGTCGACGGCGAGCGCGGCCGCGGTGCGGCTCTGGGTAACGGCAGCTGGCAGCGACCCGCGTGCGCACACACACGCACACGCGCACACACACGCACACACACACGAACACACACACGCACGCACACACACGCGCGCACACACGCACACACGCGCACAAACGCACAGACAAACGCACGAACACACACACGCACTCGCGCACACACGCGCGCACACACACACGCACACACACGCACGAACACACGCACGCACGCACACACACAAGTGCACACACGCACGCGCATACACACACGCAGACGCACGCACACACACGCACGCACACACGCGCGCACACGCACGCGCGCACACACGCACGCACACACACAAGTGCACACACGCACGCGCACACACACACGCAGACGCACGCACACACACACACACGCACACACACGCACGCACACACACGCGCGCACACGCACGCACACGAACGCACGCACGCACACACACGCACGCACACGCGCACACACACGCGCAAACACACACGCGCGCGCGTGCAGATTTTTCAATACGAGCTTTCAAACATACTTGGACAAATCGGCACGCCGATTGCAAATTAATAAAAATAAAAAAGGGGCCCGCAAGGAAGATAGGCGTCATTTAATACAGTTAGTTTAAAGACTTTTTCTATTTAAAGTAGAATTTAACAATTATTAAATGTCTGAAAAATGATAAATGTATTTTATTTTGCGAATGACTCACATTCTGCTCGCTGTCCCATCGTCCACAAATCCCCGGACACACCGCACCAATCCCCCTTCTCTCATTCTCCCGCTCGTTTCAGGCTGTCCCCAAGTTCAAGCAGACTGCACCAAACCTAAACAGAGTGTTCAGTGGTCGTGGTGTTAACCAGTGTTGGGACTAGCGAGTGTGTGCAGGCGGTGTAACTGCACAGCGGGCCTACAGGATGGAGAAGGGGAAGGGGGGGGTGGACTATTTCGAGCGGTCCCGTTTCATTGTTTCATTGTCGGGGCCGACTCCAAGCATGCTCCGCCACTGTGTAAGCGGGGCAGTGCTGGCAGTGGCCAGTGCACTTCGCAGTGAACCGAAGCTTCAAATCTAGAATTAATACCCTCTACGGGGAGGAATTTCACTCATCTGTTAGAATTTTTAACAGACAACACTTGATACAGCAAATCTGGGCTGTGACGGTCCCACCTGATGACGGACACTTGTGTTGCCTCCGAAACGTCGTGATTTTTATAATTTTATTTTTTATTAACTTTAATTAAATTTTTTTACCTACGTGACTTTACCGAAAAAACGAAGAGTATGATATCTGAGCCGTTTGTGGGCCTCCGGCTTTCACCAACACGCCCTCACCGGCGTGGTTCAAGCAAGGCCAAGCGATACGTGGTGACCGGCACGGCATGGGGGTCGGGGGGTGGGAGGCTTCACACAGCAGTCGATTGACAGAGGCGTGAACACGCAGCGATGTCTATGCTACGTTCGTGCAGTGGTCGGCTGAGCACTCGCCAACAGGTAACCACCAGGAAGACGCTCCGGCAACCTGCTTGTTCGGCATGAACTGAATCCCTTCCCCCAACAGTTCGATGAACTGCCACGATTATGAGTTCTCGTATGCTTCGTTGTTCGTGCTGCCTCGTCTGCACTGTTGCGTTTGCTCCTGTGGCCTGAATGCTACATTAGAAAATCATGTGAAAGGTAAGAATCTAGGCCAGCATGAGACTTTGGCGCAAACGACACACACTTCTTTGGCTCGGACATGCGGAGAGAATGGAGGTCGAGAGAATACCACCACCACTGGTGAGTGGCCTTGTGCTGCCATGTGGACCGAGCGACAGGTTTAGGCCGCCCAGAAAGAGGGCCCAACAGAGAAACCCGTGGGCCTGCGGGAAGCGATCGCCGTGCCCAGAGAAAGGCCGAAATGGAAGAAAGTCGTCGGAAGAGAGATCAAATCATCTTGCATGCAACTGCGCAAAGCGTAAATAGTTGATTCCCACACGTTGAATTCGATGCACGCATTGTTGACCTTGCGAATCAATTACAATCATATTTAACCGGCGCATCGTTACATGCCAGCTTAATATCACGTGACCCCCCTCCCGCCTCAATATTCTCCTTCGCACCCCCACAATGTAAGCGGTCGCTGAGCGGCCGAGCATCAAACCAACCTCCCCCCTACCCCCCCCCCCCCCCCAACAATATCCCCACCAACTTAAAACCTGTGGCTGTCCCCCTCCTCGCTCGCCTCCCTCCTCTCCAACAATTAAACGACCGGCAAATGTCGCTACATTCCAGGCCACCCCAGGATCGGGCGGTGCCAAGGCGGCACGGGAGGACCACCCCGCACGGCCGCCGCAAGGGCCCGCCGCTGTGCCCTGCCGCACGCACACCCACCCACGTGTCACTGCCTCCAAAGGCGGGCAGAGAGAGAGAGAGTGGGAGAGAGGGGGGCAGAGCCGTGGGTGGGAAAGCAGCTCTGGGCCGAAATGTCCAAATGGCTCGTAAGTAAGCCAATAAAATTATCTCTGCGCGTAATCTGATAAGGTCATTAAAATGTACTTTTGTTTTTACAACTCGCAGATATAATGCCTCGGATGCATTCTAAGGGGTATTGAATGGCCGCTTTTATTGATTCGCAGAGAGGGTGAGACGGCACGGCCGAGGCAGGGTTAAAAAATGGGGCCGCCGCATCAGATCGAGCGGGGATTTTTATCTTTCTTTCATCACCAAGATCGAGCGGCTCTTTGGAGATGGGATTCGTCGCGTCCTGCGCCACACACAGCGGCGGGGCTTCCACGCGTGTACGCGGGGGGGGTGGGGGGGGGGGGCCTTGTTGTCGATCCACCTCTCGACGAGGACCTCACCTCACCCCCCCCCCTACCCCCACGCCTGCCCGGGTCGTGGTAGTCACTTGACCGGACTTTGCGGGTTCGTGGAGTTTGCGGAGCGTAGAAGCGCAGCGGCAAATTGCGGATTTTTTTGTTTTGCTGCGCTGGCCTTCGCTCCCCACGACGCGCGGCCCTGCAGCCTATAAGCACGTCAATCACGTGCGTGCGCTCGCCCATCAAAGCGCTTTCCGCCAGGCTGAAGGCTTATTGGCTTCTGAGATCTGACGACATCGGGCGCATGATTTTCTTGTGTCAACGGTCTTAGACGTGCGCGGCACTGAAGTGACGGAGCGCGAGGAGGGTTCGTGCCGCTCTCGTCCAACTGAAGAGCGATGGAACCCGCAGCAGTTCCCAAAAAACGTCGACCTGCATAATGCTCCGTGACATGCGTCTGTCTCTCCTCTCCACCCTCCCCTATAAATGCCCTCTTGTGGTTAGCTCCAGAAGTGGCATCTTCACTTGAAGTGGCTCCGTGAAGGATTCTGGGAGACCAGCTTAATTCCCACAAAGACAAAGGTCCCCTGTATAGCCTTGCACAGACTGTCGGGGCAAGTGCTGTTCGCGAGCACCTATGAAGGCGCACTATGGGGAGAGTGGCCGGCACTACGTCCGGCTGCCTTTGTCTTCCTCGTGGCGATGTTTACACATCACACTAGGTACTCATATGAGGCTGAGTCGACCTAGGGGAGACACAAGAATGGTTCAAATATTCGTCGCTGGTGTTGGCTGTAAGTGGGAATTGATCTCGTGTCCTCAGGTTCGTAGTGCAGAGCGCTCGCCGCGACACTACCGCTCCTCATAATTCACACGCACATATCTATCTACATGTGCACACAATGAGAGTACGAATGCAATATAAGGTAACCAGGTATATGAAAAGATAAATATACATGTAATAAAATGTATTCATGTATGCTCCATCATTATTTAACTGCAATTTGAACGTCACCTTTGACCTCGCATGACTGTGCCTCATTTTTCCACGGCTCCGTTTCGCTTAGAACTCTGCGTTTTGCTTTTCATGCTGGGCTCGTTTCTATCCCAGGTCTCACTTGTTTGTGAGACTTTTAGTGAGGGCTCTTACCTGGTTACACGTAGAGGACTTGAATGGCACGCCAAATCGCACAAAGGTATGAGAATAAGACGCAACATAAATGTATACATCCATGATAGAGTCTTTTTGGGTCAGATCGCGTAAATATCTAAATGTGTCGTTAAAACCCGCCACCACCCGACACAGCCAAACTAGTAAGGGTTGTCACGTAAACTGAACGTGGACAATTCGTCACTCGTACAGCACGCCGGTGTGTTGGAGAGCCAAGCCACGACATTTACAATCTGAGTACGACGTTTCGCCAGTAATTACAACCAGCTTCATCAGGCGACAGCCAGATTTGTATTCATATTTTCTTTACAACCACACGTACACACAATGAATAAATAATCACACAAGGCTCCGTCCCTCCGGATAAACATGAAGTAGCTTCACGTTTGCATACATTGGCCTCATGATCCTTGCGATCAAACCGTTTTCCAGCAGCCATTCTCTAAGCCAGGGGTCGGGAACCTTTTTGACTGGGAGAGCCATAAAAGCCAAATATTTCTAAATATATTTCATTGAGAGCCATATAGTATTTTGAACGCATAATAAATTAAATATGTCTTACTTTTAATGCGACTTCTGGTGCTGCATGGTTTTGCTGATGGCCTTGTAGTCTGGTTCATACGTGGTGTGGTTGAGCTTCATGCAGGCGTGACCCGTGAAATTTATGTTCAAAACTAATTTCTGTTTACTTTAAAATGACACAGTATTATTAAGCAATATCACAAGTATTTTAAAATCAGTTCCAAACTGATTATTTATTTTTTTATTCTTTTTTCAACTCAAAATTGGCTGGGAGCCATATGCAGTCACTGGAAGAGCCATATATGGCTCGCGAGCCATAGGTTCCCGACCGCTGCTCTAAGCAAACCCTTCCCTTGGATTGACTTGACCCGAGTCCCATCTGCAGGGCGTGCGGCCTGTTTCAAGACTCGCTTCCGGCTTTTCCAACACTATTGGCAAGACCTCCACAAGCAGGAATGCGCGTGCGCGCGCTGCCTGATGACTATCGGTGGTTGCCTCTGCCTGCTCTCTATCGGCTGCAGCGTCACACTCTCCAAAAGATTATCCCAAAAACGTTCACTCGTGAAGAGTGCAATGGCGAGCCTGCTCTGATGGCTCCCGTGGTACGCCTGCCGATATCCTCGCTGTCCCTGGTAATGCCGTCCAGAGCGTCGGGATGTTGCAACGTATGATGAGAGGGAGGATGTGGAATACAAATATAAAATAATAATGCGGCGGTATATTTGGATTCGGCACACTTCAAATGTCTCAGATGCCAAAGTGTTGTGAGGATAAGTGTCGAAATAGGAAAGTTCAACCGTTTTACTGTACGGGAGTGGGGGAGCAAAATTAGCAACTTTTTGTTGATTGTAATTCGGTTGCCACATTTGGACTCTGCTGTTTTCGAAACCTCCGGGTCAGAATGTTTTATCGAAAACGTTCACAAATGTTTCCGCAGTGTTGAGGAACCCAATAGCGGTCGAGGCGTTCTCCATTCGTGTCCCGTGCTGACAAGCAAAGACTGAACTTGAATCGTGCCGGATGTCATCTCTTCAACCCGTCTAGAACACCACGAGACATTGCACGAGCGACTCGGTGACCGATGTACAATGTCAACAACAATGTCAACAACAATGTCAACCACAATGTCAACAACAATGTCCTGGAACGTCGCCATCTTTTCTCGAACAACCGTAGAATTACACTATGAGACCTCCTTTACCAGTGGCAAAATATAGTAATGGACCAATCAACTTCAAGGACAGTGCATATTATTATCATCATCAGAGTTGTTTCTTTTTGTTTGCATTTTGACTGCTTGTGTTGTGGTTATTGCAAACATGATGCCTTATATAAAGGTGTCAGTTTTTGTACCAGTTGAAAGGGTAAAAACCTATTACAACAGTAGAATTACCTTGCGTGATTTGGTGACTGCCGTCAAAGTTAAGGATGTTGTTTCAGAACATCACCATTCTTCAAGCACATCATTAGAATTTACATCAGTCGGTCACTCACTCACTCGCTCACGACCCGCTATATATAAACCCCGTCCACGCATTGCCATGCAATGCCTTCATGTTTAGTGGTCATCTGAAGAGTCCTCAATAAACTGGCTGTTAGCTCATTCTCCGTTACATTATAAACCCACTTTGCCATAAATTACCGAGGGCAGACCCCTGCTTTAAATTCTCACAGGCTCCGGCAGGAGAGACTCAGAGTGCAACGGAGCCATAAAAAAACGAGACGCTAACGCGCCCGTCTGTGTGCCTGTGTACCTAGAAATCATTACCGCACTATTGTAACGTTAAGTATAGCAACAATGACGTACATCATTTGTGTTATACTTTCTTTAGAATGCATATACTCATATTTAAGCCGCTCTGTGCTGGCATTGTAACATTTCGTTGGGGATTTCTATTGCACTGTGGTAGACACGCCGTTGCTGATCTGCGGAAGTTTGCAGGCTCGCAACGCATCGATTCGTCGGGTCAAATCCAATGCCTACGCCCGCGATGCACGCATACAATGACGCGCGTGTGAATGCATCGCGTATGCAAAGTATGCATCAAATGGTGTAACTCGGAAGAGGCGATGCAAACGTGATGGTGAACACGAGACGACAAGGAATCAACTCGCTAATAATAAATAACCGCGATTCATCAAATTACTGGAGGGTTTTTTTTGTTATTTCGTGCCAACCAGTTTGGCTCCTGTGAGCCACACACGGACGTGTGCCAACCCTCGCTCGCCCACAGAACACAAAGGACATTGGAGGCCAAGCGGGGTGACCTCAGCATTTGGCCTCCGATGTATTAGCGCACGCCTTTTGCCAATCCACTGCTGAATGACGACCAGAGGTCGCAACCGGGTACCCGATACCCGTACCCTACCCGATACCCGGCTACCCGTACCCGGCCGGGTACGGGTACGGGTAGGCCGTGAGTCACTGTTGAGCAACCGTTTGTCACTCATTTCGGGTAAGGTACGGGTAGGGAACGGGAACCCGTACCCGGCCGGGTACGGATACGGGAACCCATTTGCGACCCTGGTGCGGCCGGGTACGGGTACGGGTAAAAAATCAAAACCCGTTTGCGACCTCTGATGACGACCTCTACATGATGGCCTATAACCACAAGCGAGAGAGGCAACAAAAAAAACCCATCGTAATAATAATTAACTAATTGGGAAAACAACAACAAAAAATAAAATTGGGCACGAGACAAAAGCACGCGCCGCATAGCCATGACTACTTCGCCGATGCTCTTGGCCGAGCAAAGGCATCAGATAGGGCCGCTATCGATCGCATGAATATTGCATCGCAGCCTTTCCCGTGCGCGCCGCCCGTGACGTGACGGTGGCCTCCGAGGAGGAGGAGGAGGAGTGGCGGGCCCTGCGGCCAGGGCTGCCGAGAGACACGACGGGGGCCAGGGGGGGGGGGGAAGCAAGTCAGCCGGTTATCTGACAAACACGCTCACGTAATCGGACGCGGCGCGCTTGTCCAGCGTAACCTGTAAACGATCCCACCTAAGAGCCTGCTGCGTCCGACTTGAGCACGCGATTGTGTCTGTGTGTGTGTGTGCGCGCGCGCGGCTGAACACAACAGAAACAACAACAACAACAGCAGCTGACAATCACAACCGCTAAATAAGAGTGACATCATCAGGCTAGGTGCGCTTTGATGTCGAAGGCCTCGTTGGCAGGAGGTCACGGGACAGACCCAGGTTGGATGTGGGTTGAATGACTGACGTGACTGGCAGATTTCTTATGAAGGTCTCTTGAGATCTCTGCCTCGGTTGGAGTGGCTGTGCCCGTGAGTGTGGTTGCGTCCTTTGGCTGAGCGCCCACAAATACAGCCAATAGGCGGTCTCTCCTCCTGGGTTGAAAATGGATCGAATTCTAAACGCTTGGATCTCACGCACTTCGCCAGCGCTTACATTCTCACCGATTGCTTTTCTGGTGGCTGGCAGACCGGAAGGTGGCACGTGACTCGTAGCCACAAACATATCGAGAGGAGATCCTAGATGTGGTGTGCCGGGTGCAGAAATATTGTCCGCGTCACAGGCCGGGACAGACCCAGCTGAAGTGTCAGTCTTGGGCACGATAAAATAATGAGCTGAACAAGAGGGCAATTAAACTTATTGCTTTTTTTTTACTTCGACTAAAACATTGAAAGATCTTGACACCGCCCCTCCAGTTTACATGGCTATGTACGGTGCAAAAGATGTTCAGCATACATCCAAGATCTTGACACAGTAGCTCATAATCTTTATTTCCTCCCAGCGTCAGTAACATAAATATACATACGTGTTCTTATCTATTATATAAAATCCACTGCTGGATGAAGGGCTTCAGACGCCGTGTCGGTAATTTGGTTCGTTTGACCATACTTCGCTACGCAGTTGTGGACTGGTGAAATGGGGGATTGCGCGAACGGTGCTCAGGTTTTACTCGCCACGGATTTTAGCCACGGCCCGGGATCGAACCCAGGTCGCCGGATACCGAGCAGAGTACGCTAACCACTGCACCGCTAATCTACACCCCGCTCCCCTTGTTACCAACCTAATATTCGTGACATGAGTTTTACTGAAGCGATAACTTTGCGCCTGAATTAAATATATTTTTGACCTGCAATGATTATCCCGTATCTGTATCATTGTAACACATGAACTGATTGTGACAATAGGATAATGAGTTGGTAATTAAGGGCTGAATTTATTGAAGGGCTTTGAAACAAACAATAATTGCTCGTCTGTTACGCAGCGCTTGACTGAAACTGTAATTTCAATTGAACGCTTTTATGCGTTATGAATTGGGCGAGTGTGCCAAATTAGCCCGATAATTATTCCGTCATTGCAGTTGTATAATGACTATGATGTGCCAAGCATTGGCACAATATTATTAAAATTCTACCATGATTTATGACACCACATTGTGTACAACCCTTGGTTTATGTTATGCTCAGAACAATTGCTCTGGTTCATTCACAGCTCCGTTTGCACACGTGCGAAGTCACAAAATCAAATGTTATACAAGGAGATGAAATGGCGCAATATCTAAATGACTGAAAAATATATTTTGACCAGGTAAGGCCCACTGAGCTATATAGCTCTCTTTTAAAATAGACCTGGCCACAAATGATAGCGCAAAGAAGTAGCTTATCGTGTGGAGAAGTTGAGCAGCCAAAATACTCTAAACGCGTGTTTCTAAACGTGGAGGATCCGGTAAAAAAAAAATCAAACGCAACCATGGGGAGAGAGACACTCAAACTCTAAATATACAGGCATTCAAGTTCAAGTTCATTTATTAGGTATAGCCCTGTGAGCCATTCGGCTCTTGAATAGGGTGCAACCGCAACAAACAAAAAAACAAAAACATGAACAAAAAACATCTTAAAGTGAATATGTGACTAAGTGCAAACAGAAAATCCAAGAAAAGACAGCAAAATATTGCAGAAAAAACACCGTACACCAACGCTGTGTGCAAAAATCCCAGTGGGATGCAAGTCAAACAACAACAACAACAACCACAAGACAACTTAGATTAAAGCCATCAGTCTAACTCTGTACTACAACAAACAAACATGGCTAAACCAATACACTTTTCGAAATCACCAAAATAAAGCCATGAAAGCAATGAAAGAGCAATCATAGGAACTGTGACGGAATTTTCACAATAAATGGCATAAACAACATGTACTACCATTAGAGTCAGGGTCGAACCCACGACCTCCTGTATACCAGGCGAGGCAATGCACATCTCATTCAACTCTCGTCCTCCACGCACTCTTCCCTCTCCTCTCACTCGACTCCCATTCACATCCTCTCTGATCCAGCAGCCAAGGCCTCGTGTCGAACCTCCCAGTCAATCCAGCTCCGCTTGGTGAGAGGTCGCTTCATCATCTCCTCTGCTGCCCCCCCCCCCCCCCACCAGAAATAAGGAATGTCTTTCCTTCAGCCCCTGTTCCAAATCCAGGCTCAAAATCATCCTTTCCTCTGCTGCCGAAAACGATCTGCTTCCACTCTAAAATACACAAATATCGTATACGTAAAACATATCACCATCTGCATAATACACAATGCATTGTAATTGTAATGCGAATACAGTATTCCCTCGTTATTCGCGAGGGATACGGTCCGGGGATGCTCGTGAATAGAACATTTGGCTTATAATGCCAGTGGCCTACAAACAACTTTTTAATGAATTACCTTAAATATATAAATAAGCTATTAATACGTGCAAAAACGTCCTCATCGCTTTATCTTCATCACTTTAGCTTATCACATTCTCTCTCATCACTTTCTCTCGATGCAGTCACGTAGAGTTCCAGACGCCATTCGCGGATAGCCAAAAATCGCGGACAGCAATTTCGTGAATGACGAGGGAACACTGCAGTCACCATCCGGGGGACACGACCACTACTCAGCTTTCCTTTGTATCATCTCATATTTAGATTCTACACCTAAAACAAGCAGATATGTGGGGTAGCCGTGTGGATGTGCACACACACATACACGAAATAACAAGCCAGCAATGAATGTGCCAGACTATGCCACCGTTAGGATTCTTAGCGCTCAGTGTTCATACCTGAGGCTCGCATAGCCAGACTGACGGCACTGCGTTTCTAAGGGTTCATTATTATTCCCTGAGGCTCAGAGGCAGACTAAGGCAATGTTAGGATTCTTGGGGATCAGTGTTGATTGCCTGAGGCTCACCGAGCCAAGCTGAGGCACCTTCAGGATTCCTAACATTCAAAATCAATGCCTGAAACTCAGAAGGCCAGATGCAGGGCCCTCTAGATTTGGAGTAGCAAACATTCAAGTGTCAAAACACAGCAAGCTTGTCTAACGCCAAATGTTTAGACAATGTTGAGTCCTCTCGTTTAAGAGAGAACATTTCCTAGCAGGCTGCCGGGGGGATAGGTGACAAGTGGAGATCAGTGGCAGATCTAGGGGGGGGGGTGGGTGGAGGTGCAACAATGGGGGCGGTCGACCCCCTCCTTGAGACGCAACAAATTGATGGGAGGTGCTGGGAGTGTGGCGGCCCTTTCGGTCGCGTGGGCCCCAATGCTCGGCTCTGTTTGCTACGTTTGTTAACTCTGCTGCTGCTGCTCCTGTGGTTGTTGTGGTTGTTGTGGTTGTTGCTGTATTGACCAATGACTTAGCTGGTGGTCTCTGTTTGCCGGGCCCTCTCAATGAGCCTGTTTACCGGAAGGATTTGTCCTCCGCTTTGTGCGTGCACGCGAAGCGTTTCGATAACGAACAGCGAGAGAACGTCGTCCTCGAGCACCGGCGGTGATGATGAGCGCGTTTGGCCGACGACGGCGACGGTGGTGCTGGGAGTGAGAGGACGTCAGCAGCACGGCCCTCCTCATGGAATGTCCACCGCGACGCACCATGCTCGCCGCACCACGGGACGTCCACGCTGCTCGCTGTGTCCCTACCCAGCCGCATCTCTCTGTCTCCCTCTTGAGATCCTCGCTAGCACACCGCCCCTCCCCCAAAAACGTTCAGTTTGTTACTGCACTCAATCACTCATTCGTTCACTCACTCACGTACACACTCAAATGCGCAGGCACTCATTCAATCACCCGGCTCGCTCACTCTCCGTTGTGCGCTCACGCACTCCACCGGCTCACGAACTCGCCCGTACGCACTCACTCTCACCTCCTCACGCGCTCACTGCCTCGTGCACTCCCTAATGCACTCACTCTAACCGCCTCACTACCTCGCTTACCGACTCGTGAACTCGCCATCTCATCCATGAAACTCTCTCACCTCACTCGCTCGCTCGCCCAATCGCTAACAACCTGTGCACTTCATGTGCAACTATCGCGTGCTGGTTACACGGGTTCTGTGTCTGGGTTCGAATTCCTGTTGTCGCGTGAGCAGTGGCCACTTAACCACGAACAACTCGGATCCTTATGAACTATTGAAAGTTTTACTGGGCAAAATGTATCCTGTGTAAAATAAACAACTTTGCACGTTTAAGGCAATTGGAGCACCCACAGGCTAGCAAGTAAAAATGCAGAATTCCAAAGATCAACGGTTACATTTTAAAAGTTTTATGAAATTGCACAGAGGTATCCTGCCGTTCTTGGCAGCAACAACACGACGGCAAATTTTGCAGCGTGCGGCACCCATTACGCAAATGAGCGTTATTAAGAACAACCCCAAATCGCGCACGACAACGGCGCAATCCACGGAGTCACCTTGCAAGTTGGGCCGTAGAATCGCTTGGGAATCTGCGGTGGGTGGGTCGTGGTGATGTGGGGGGTGGGGGGGGGGGCAGTGACAGAGGGACGACGGAGTAAGGACGGGAGACTGATCGGGACGGAGATGTCACTGTTGAGTGGGTTAGACCAGTGGCTGTCCACCAAAGTCAAAGAGCATAAACCCATCAGAGCGCGAACTCCGGTCAACCTCCTCACTGCAGCGGCAGCTTTAGGGTGGCCATCGAACAAAGACGGTGGCTTCTGCGTGGCCGTCTGGAACGCTCTTGTCTTCCGATATTAAGAAGCCACTTGGAGCTTTCCACTTGTAAGTTCGTCGTCCTTCCCCCGCACGGTTGGCTGCGTACGGTACGAAAGAAGTTCAACATGCATACGTAAATTTTCCATTGCACAGCAACGGGTTCTCTGCTCGTTACATCAATAATGCCATGTATTTACACAGGAAACCATCAAAAGGTCTCAAGACTCCTTTACAGGAGGGTATCGCACAGGGATGTTCGACCAGTCCCATTAATGAGTGGTCGGCCTCATAGGAGTAAAATCCCAGAGAGTACCGAAACGAAAAAACACCAACACACATACGAAGGAACAACCCTGGAAACTTCACACAGATAGATTCAAGAATCCATTGCTGTACTGCCACCTCCTGAGCACCTCGCCAGCCCAAGCCTATAACACCTGGTATTCCCAGGGGGGGAGATTGCTGCGGGGAGATGTTTTTTTCTATATTTCTGCCATTGAACATCTTGTGCACTGATCGACGTCTCCCCGCCCTCCTCTCTCTCCACCGTCGTGCACGTCTTCTTCGAACGCTGGGGAGCCGGAAAAGCCCCTCTCTGTACCAGCGTGGACGGCACCCTCGTGGTGTTCACCTTCTGAAGTGCTCGCTCGTCACCGTGGCGTGCGCGATGACCACCACAACCACCACGTGACTTTTCTTTCGTGTTGTGCGCGGTGCTTTTAGCGCCACAACGCGTGGATTTGTAGCGTGTATTTTAATTTGTTTGCTGGTGACTTTGTGTATTTCATATCGAAATCGCCTCCAGTGCTGTTGCTGCTGGCGGCAATAAAAGTTGTTTAAAAGTCAAAAGTCTGCGTGTGTGTCTGTCTGTGTGTCTCCGTGTCTATGTTTTGTCTCAAATGTAGCAATCTTTCTAAGAACGTAATCAACCAGGTGGGGTGTTGACTGTTGTGTTGGCCGACTCTCTGTGTTGTATTGCATTATAGTTGTTTAAAAGTCAAAAAGTCTCTCCACCGTCAACAGCGAGCCGAACCTATCGCTGACTAATCGCAAGTCCTTCTCTGTCCTCTAAACAGTCAACAATCCGGGACGCTGCTGATTGGGAAGCGAGTCGCAGCGGTGGGGGCGGGGAAGCGAGGGGGGGGGGACCACTCCAGTTATTAAGCGACGCACGCTTGCTCGCTCTGCGGCCACGCTACTGCAGTGGTGCAGTTTTGTCTTCATTGGAAACACGTGACATGCATTCTGCGCTCGTATAACACTGGTCAACACACTTTTTCTGGCACAAGGTATTCCAACGGTTTTAAGTTAATTTTGGGGAGCTGATTCCAAAAACTGGAATCAGTTTTTGTCTATCACATCAGGTTTTTGAGATATAAAATATTGCATTTTCAATAAAAACTGCGGAAGAAAAATATTAAGTAAATGTGGATATCTACATAAAATGATATTATAAACACACTATCCTAAAAATACAGCACCATATTTTAACACTAAAGCAGTCACTGACTCGCAACAACTTGCAATCATAAGTGACAGAGTTAATTTCGGGTAAAATCAATGAAAATGGGGTATGTCGGTAGCATAAAATGAGATGTGATAGAGAAAATCTGAGATCAGATTTGGAATCAGCACCCTGAAATTAGTCTAAAACAGCTGCAAAAGTCCAGGCCAGAAAAAATGTTTTGTTTTTGTTGTTGTCGGCTTTGATTTTAGTTTTGTTTAAGATCATCGACTTTTTTTGTTTACGAATCGTTCGCGGGGATGGAGACATTCCTCTCGTCATTCCACTCGGGAATCGGCAGAGAGCGGTGCACCATCCTGTGGCAAGAGAACGACTCCAGAAGATGAATTCACAGAACGAGTTTTGAGGTCACTTCAATCGCCTCTCTACTCACACCAGGGGCACACAATTATAATCTCTTGAAAACAATGGCTGTCACGTGTCAATCAAACTGAAATATTTAAGTCTCAGAGCTAAAATTTTGCCAAACTAATCGGAAAAGTCAATTTTATTAGATTGCTTTTTTAACGTAGTCAAAGGTGAATGGGATGAGCCCATTAACTTCCCTATCCACATGGACATGTGTTGGTGTATTTGCCACTCTTTCGAGTTATCCGACGGAACAAAAGGCAAGTAGCCGATTGAATGATGTATAAAATATAAAATCCCGAAGTAAATCAATTTTGTCATTCAATCACATGAAAGGTAGATTAAAATGTAATTTGTAATAGAAAATTACTGTGATTGCACAAATTCAAATCGTGCAAACGTCTCTGGAGGACTTCCAGAATGCATTAAGCAAACTACTCATTCGATGGGTGGAGCAGTGGTTAGCGCACTATGCTGTCCATCCGGTGACACGATTTTGATTCCCAGCCAAAGCTGACGCAGGCGGCGAGTGACATCGGAACGGGCCATAGGCAGCTCCCTACACCAACTCCCAATGACCATCGTGGTGAAGTATGGTCAAACCACCCCTACGACTGTCAAGGTTGAAAAAAACGTTCTTCCTTCAGCTGATTGATAAAGGAATGAATTTGTTTTATATGATGAACTTTAATTGTATATACCGCATAAGAATACAATTATTATTAATTTGCAATTGATTTTACGCGTGCATCCTCAAGTGCAATAATCAACTTTAATTCATGCCACGTTATTACAGTGTGGCATTTCAGGGCCTCCATCCAGCGGTGGATTGATAAAAGTGTTGTATATTATTATTATTATTATCCTCTGTGTCCACCTGGCAAAGCGGGCAGGCAGGCCACTCAATAATTCAGGCCGTATGAAAGTGTGTGTCTGTGTCTATGGGGATCGGTAGTGTAGCAGTTAGCGCGCTGCCCTACGAACACCAGTGACGATTATTTGAACTGGTCCTGGGCCTCCCCTAGGTCGACTCAGCCTCAAATGAGTACGTGGTGCGATGCGTAAATATCACCACTGAGGAGACAAAGGCGGCCGAGCGTGTGCAGTGCAGGTCTTCCATAGGTGCTCGTCCACAGCGCTTTCCCCAACAGTATGTTAAGACTACACGGGGGATCTTTGTATTTGTACGGTTGTGCACGTGTTCCACGTGACGCGTACAGCGTGCTGCGTGGAACGAGTTCATTTGTATTTGAATTGGGAGTAAATTAGTTTGCGAGAAAAAACTCAGGCGTGGTGGTGAGTTGCGAGGACTGGAGTTTTGGGAAGCCCTGGTCTCGACGTTATTGCTCAACAGTTTAGAGGGTCGGCTCAGTGTGGTTTCATTACCTAGCTGCTCGCTAACGGCACTTGGCCCAACAGGCTGTGATGTCTCTCCTGGGGCTCTGTGTCTTGTGTGCACGAGCGAGCGAAGCCAGAGGAGAGCCACCAGCAGCGTCCCCTGCACCTGGATTTATCCGTTTTCATCGGCACGGGGGTGGGGTTTGGTTTGGTTTTTTTTTTTAAAGAGGGACAAACGCCCCGCAACCGCTTTTCCGTCCCATTGAAGCCGCCCGGCCGTCACAGCTTATTATTGTGCGTGTTGTAACCTTCACAGTATTGACCAAGGTGGGAGAGAACAAGCCTGGAAAGACAATGGGGGTGGGGGTGGGGGTAGGGATAAAGAACGGGCGTGTGGGCGTGCGATTTGAGAGTCGCATCTGCTGCTGCTGGAGGGAATCGTGTGGGAAGGAGAGCAGAAGGGCAGGGTTTTCCTGCTGAACTCAGCGCCGCTGCTAAATCACTGCAGGTATGACATCACTTTGCCAGCGAGGGCCCCCTCCTCCCCCCCCCCCCCCCGTTTGAAGGTGGGGGCCACCACTGCAGTGCCCGCAGAGGCATGGCGACGTCACGGCTACCCGCGTCGCCACCGCCGCTGCCACCGGGGAACGATGGCGCTGAGACCCCCACCGAACCGGGCATTGGACAATTTAGACTCCATGGCCGCGTTGTTGGCCTACGCGTTTTCGTTACGGTAAAGTGCAGTGGGATAATACAACCGCAATTTACAGCTCCGTGGCCATCCACTGCTGGATGAAGGCCCCGGCCACGTGGGTAGTCAGCAGTTTGTATTTAGTTGTTGTTGTTGCACAATTCAGTGGGGGTTGGTGAAGAGAGGGCCTTAAAAGGGCTGGTTCAGATACCACTCGCCACTAATGTGAGCAGTAGCCAGGATTTTAACTCAGGTGACCGAGTTGAAAATGCCACAGCACCCAGCACTGCACCACCACTGCTCCATCCCCTCGTTGTTAGATTTCAGCGATTTTTTTGTATTATCTCACACGACCTTTATTTGGCAACTTGTTAATATTTGTGTAGGGCCGAGAGCTTGTGCACTTGGCTTTGGAATTTTTTTTGTAAAGATCATCCTAAGTGAAGGCACCAAAATACTGTTCTCACCCACATAACACAGAAAAGTCACTACAAATACGTTCCAAATAAGAGTTAATGTGCCTTATTTAGACAAACATACAGCCTGAGTAGTCAAAAGATCAATAATTAAAACACTAGAAAGATGTCTCATTGCTTAAAGCGATATTCAAAATCATCAGAAGTTCCGCCTTCTCTTAGAACATTAAACTAACTTTTTGGGCTAAAAGAGTCACTTAGAACTGCCTGACCGATGCACACCATGGGGATTTTTTGTTGTTTCATGAACATTGTTTTATTTTTGTTCAATTAATTATAGGGCTGTAAATGTTTTGTTCACAAGAGTAAAACAAAAGTAACTCGACCGCTTCCTTGGACGCCGGTTGGCTGCCCCGTTAGCGCAGTACCACGTGGCGACCAGGGTCCCCATCAAGGTCGTGGTTCCGTGTCCACTGCCCCCTCCTCTTCCCCCCCACCACCACCACCCATCACAAAGACAAAGATCCCCTGTATGGCCTTAACAGACTGATGGGGAAAGTGTCCGAGCACCTATGAAGGCCGGCACGGAACACGAGCGAGTGAGTCCCCAGCCACCACCCACGATGTTTACACATTATTTGAGGCTGAGTCGACCTAAAGGAGGTATTGGCTGTGAGTGGGAATCTAACTCGGCTCACCGGGTTCATAGGGCAGGACGCTAACCACTGCGCCACACACATACAAAGACAAAGATCCCCTCTATAGCCTGGAACAGACTGTTGGGGCAATTGCTGTTTGCGGCTACTTATGAAGGCCGGCACGGCACACGAGGGGGTGGGTGGCCAGCACCACGCCCGGCCGCCTTTGTCTCCCTCATGGCGTAGCTTACACACCGCACCAGGCACTCATTTATGGCTGAGTCGACCTATGGGAGGCCCAGAACCAGTTCGGATCATCGTCACTGGGTGTTGGCCGTGAGCGGGAAGCGAACCCGGGTCGCCAGCTCGTAGCGCAGCGTAGCGCTGACCGCTACACCACCGCTCCCCACGCACACACGCACGCACGCGCAGTCACACAGACAGGCGCAACGCAGGCACGCGCACCAGAATCGATCTTGGCCGCTGGGTGCTCGTTACTCATGCAGCGCTCCGCACCGCGCGTGCGTGAGCCAGGAGGATCCATACGCGACGTTTCCACCACACGGCCCCCGCCCGCCCTCCCTCCCCCGCGGCTGGTGGGGGCCCACAGAGGAGTGGGGTCCTCGGAACGGAGGGGGCCGTGGAGGCTGAGGTCGTGGTGGAAGCGACTGGGGGGGGGGGGGGCTGTTGTCTATTTCCCCAGTGGCGCGGTGCTCAGTCGCAGCCCCTCCTTTAATTGCATCGCAATAAGCAGACGTGCCGTGCTGAGTTTGTGCCCACGACGGGAACTTGTCGAGACTACATTTGGTTAATTTTAATGGGTTATTGAACAGTCCGCGGCAGCAGCAGCAGCAATGGCAGAAACGTAGAGGGTGTTCGCTGTATGTTAATGAGTGGTGTGTGTGTGTGTGTTTTTAAGTGTGTATCGTACGCGTCGTTCTATAGCCTGTTATCGGCGTGTGCGTTTGAGCAGAATTCACGTTTATTTCCTGCATTAAAAATGGGTACGCATGCGTGTACGATCTCGCACACAAGATACCATATACCCCCGAGAGCTCTTACAGGCTGTTAGGGCAGGTGCTGTTAGCGAGCACCTATTAAGGTCAGCGTGGCGCACCAGGGGATGATGACGTGGCTTAGGCACCAGGTCTGGCCATCTTCGTCTCCCCAGCGACGATACTCGTACACTGCACACCAGGTATCCATTTAAGACTGAGTCGACCTAGGGGAGGGCCCAGGACCGGTTCAGATAATCGTCACTGGTATTAGCCGTGAGTGGGAATCGAACTCGGGTCGCCGGGTTCGTAGCGCAGCACGCTAACCGCTACACTCCCGCTCCCCACAAGTCTTGCATAGACACGCACGCGTGCATACACAAAATACTTTATCCACTGCTGTTATATTCGGAATGTACGAATCCAAGAAAATAGTCCCCGAACCATAAAACGCATGCGTTACGAATGCATGCGCATAGGAAATTCAAGTACATTTTAAGGACAGTAATGCACATGCAGCTCACGTCACCATGAGCCAAACGCTTCCATCATTCAAAGAGTCAAGTCTTATTCTTCCAATTTGCTCAGCGATTCACCCACACTCTACCCGACCACGTGTGATAACATCTATGGGCCTTGTACTTGTTGCAGTGCTATCACCTTGACTGGGAGTTGAACCCAAAGTATTTAGATTACATGTTCAAGGTTATCGTTCTGTACAACAAGGGGATTGTAAAGCCTCCTATGTGGTCTTTGTGTTGTGTGTTTTCAAAACAAATGCAGCGTGTTTTTTTTTACATTTGATATGAAATGTTATGCATACCAAAATCTCCCATCAATACAAATGTTGAATTCACCAGAAAAGAGTGACTATCGGTGAGATTGTTTCATTAACTCAGAGGCCCATACTGCCTCCGTGAATGTCAAGACAGCGGACACTGCAGCAGGCAGCTCAATGTCTGTGGCGGTGGTGAGATGTTAACTCCCTCGCCTGGTAGGCAGGAGGTCGTGGTGTCGATCCCGACCTCCTGTATATTTGAAGTTTGCATGTTCTCCACCTGGTCGCGTGGATTTGTCTCTGGGTCCTCCGGTTTTCCCCTCCACATTTAGAATCAACATGCATTTAGAGCAGAGTATTTGGCTGCTATAAATTCCCACATAAGCAACTTTGTTGAGCTTTTATTTGTGGTCAATTCGCTTCTGTAAAAAAAGATGCATAGCTCAGTGGGCCTTATCTGGCAAAATAAAAAAAATGGTTTAGGAGTATTTCGTTTGAATAGTCACGGTAATATATGTATATCAATTCAGTCATGGGGAGTTTTTTACCAAGGCTATCCATGCAGGCCAGGGCAAGTTGTTATAAAATCGACACCATATCCCCTACCTCCCTGTCCTGCGGAACATTATGCCACCAAATATCCGCAGAGAAACGCAAACTGCAAAGGAGTTTACACGTTTCTTTTCCAACGACAACCACCTACCCATCATCAACAAAGATCTCAACAATGTACCTCGCCGCTGACTCAAGCTCCGATTCCCCTTCTGGGATCGCGATGTCACCGTCCTAGATTCTCACCCAGATCTGGAAGAACGCTGGCTAACAGAGTGGAGGTCCAGAATAGCACGGTTGGCTACATACGGTTGTGAAAAAAGTTCAACATACGTACATACAACCACCTCGTTCGAGACCCAAACATCGCACCACCTGGCTTCGACATTCCTCCTCGAAGTCACTGCATGGAAACATCAACAGGCCGATGCACACACCTCCTGCATGCATGGGCAATTACAGAGAAGCCACAATGCGATTGTGGTCATGCAACCAAAACTATGGACCACTGTAGTCTGTCTTCTTGGTTCTTTCGGTAAAGTCACGTAGAAGGAAAATAATAAAATAATAAAAAGATTAAACAAAATAAAATAATTCTCACGACGTTTCGGCCACAACGCAAGCAGCCGTTTAATTATGTTTTATTTGTATTATTTTATTATTTTCTTTCTACGTGACTTTACCGAAAGAACCAAGAAGATGAATCCCTGCAGTCACGAAAGCTTTAAATCGAAACTGTAGTCTGTGCTCGCTCCTTCAATACAACAAAAACTGAAGCCCTCTCGTGGCTAGCAGACATCGACATTGGCATTTAACTGCTGAACCATATTGCCATAGGCAAGAATGGAATGGCATAGGGCAGGTTGGTTAGGCAGAGGTCACGTGGGTTTATGGCGCGGCACGCTAACCACGTGCCCACGGCTCGCTTTGTGTTGAGGTTGACCCGGGTCCAACGGCGGTGCGGCCCTACCATCTCAGAAGCCGTTTGTGAGCATCGATGGAAGTTGGTGGCGCTTGTGAGGCTAAGAACACTGGCCGGCCTTCAACTTGGCTAAACATTCGTCCTATTTTTCAAGTTTATTGACAAAAACATGAACAAAACGAAGGACATCGAGTTGCACTGTTGAGGTGGAAACATCGTAAGTATATATTTAAATACTTGGGTGAACAAACCCTTCGTTTTAAAGCATGCTTCAAATTTGAAACTTGTATTCACTGTGAAGGTGTATCACCGTGAACTCGGGGAGGGGGATGGAGGAGAGGAAAGATTGAGGCCCATGCCAGCTGCAGTTCTACGCTGGGTTCCCACGACCGCTGAAAAACAGACCTGAGACATTTTGCGATTTTTTTCGGAAGGGGCCACACAGCACGGCTCGTTCTTCTCCCATCGTCTCTAGACACACGCGGCTCCATGGACGCGCAATTCTCTCCCTGCCATTGCCTCCTCTTCGGCTCCCACGAAGTCAGCCCTAAGCGCGTCTCTTTCTCGTTCTTTCGTCCACGTTCACCACGTGACGTCGTCGCTGTTTTCTAAGTGCAAGTTCGCCCATAGTCCCACGGCCCGCTCAAAGCAGCCTCGCAGTCCGGTTATTTCGCACGTGGCCTGACGACAATGGCATCGCCATCCATCGTGCAGGTGATCTAACTACCACCGCAGGCCCACGGACTGGTGGGCGGCCCAGGTGCCGTGACATTTCAAAAGCGGTGCCCCCTTTCGTTCCTCGCGCAAAGGGCCCATGCCAATAACGCGACGCCACTGCCCTGGGAAATGCTCCCGTGGGAATCTGGGCCTCGCCATCATTCCCGGTGTCCTCCACCTGGGCCGGCTCACTTCCCGGCAGTGGTCGTGGGAACGAGGCATTAGTAAGCACCTCACGCGCGTGCATTGACAACTGCAATTACTCAGCGTGGTTAAAGCTGCTGGCGTGCACTGCCATTACTTAAGTACACAACAAACGAGGACAAGAAAAACCTCGTGCTGCTCTCAGGCCTCTTCTCCCATCGGCCCATTTGCCACACAGATCCACGCCTCTCCACTTCATTGCCTCCAACACATTCCCCAAATGCCTAGGATCCCAATCGCCACTGGACAACAATGACTAAGATCTCCCTTGCCGAGATATCCGAGATGCGAAGGCGATTTTCGAAGGTGTGATCATATTCGCAGTGTCTATTCGTGGCCATAATTTATGATGATGGTGGTCGTGTTGACGATGATCATCGTGATAATATACAGTCCTTTGTCAGTGCGCTGCTGGATGCAGGCCCCTGTAGGCCGTGTCAGTCATGCAAGTTGTTTGACCATACTTCACCACGCTGGTAAGTACGGCATGAATCAAATGAAGGCCCAGGAGCGGATAGATGTTAGCCCTCGAAAAATTATGTAGCTCAGTTTGGACGATTTGTAGCGCGGTGCTGCTCACAATTGTTCCACAAACTCCTGGCAACTTCACAGCCCAGACCTGAGCATCCCCAGACAGCCCGCTGTCCAAGCACGACGAACCAGCTTCAAAACCTGCTTAGCTTCCGATATCTGCCAGGATCAGGCACAATCCCGGCCTTTTTAACTTCGCCGACGGGCAAAGCGAGAGAGATCAGTGCGAGGACTCCCCAAGGCAGCGCGAGCACTCGGCAAGGGCGGCCGAGCTGTGAGCGAGTGAGCGATCGAGTGAGCAAGCGTGGCCGCCACGTCGCAGTGAAACAAACTATTCAACCATTTTTCATTTTAACAGGTAAGGCCTATTAAGCTATGCAGAGCTCTTTTTCAGAAGCGACCTGGCCACGAATGACAGCTCAATGCGGTGACTTATCATCACGTGGATATGGAGAGCAGCCAAATACACTAAGCGCGTGATGTTGATCCTGAATGTCGGAGGGAAAAAAACGGAGGACCCGGATAAAAAAGCGACAACAGGGAGAGAGACATGCAAACTCCAAATATACAGCAGACGTCAGGGCCGGGATCGAACCCACGACCTCCTGTATACCAGGCGAGGTAGTTAACATCTCGCTACCGTCGCGCGAGACAAAATGCGGGGCGAACATCCCGAACAGCGAGAGAGGCAAGGCGCAAGGTGTGCCCTATCGCCTGCACCTGGGCCACCTGTCCCACCTGGGCCACCTGGGCCACCTGGGACACCTGGGACACCTGGGGCACCTGGGCCACCTGGGCCACCTGTCCCACCTGGGCCACCTGGGCCACCTGGGCCACCTGGGGCACCTGGGCCACCTGGGCCACCTGTGCCACCTGGGCCACCTGGGCCACCTGGGCCACCTGAGACACCTGAGACACCTGGGCCACCTGGGACACCTGGGCCACCTGTGCCACCTGTGCCACCTGGGCCACCTGGGCCACCTGGGCCACCTGGGCCACCTGAGACACCTGTGCCACCTGTGCCACCTGGGCCACCTGGGCCACCTGGGCCACCTGGGCCACCTGGGACACCTGGGCCACCTGGGACACCTGGGACACCTGGGCCACCTGGGTGGGAGGGAGGGGAGCAATGGAAGTGGATGAAGGTTCAAGAGGTTCAACCAAAAATGCCGAACACCACTGCCCCCATCCAAACCATTAGCAGCGCCACCACCTAGTTGTTTTGTTTGCCCCGCCCCCCCGCCCCCCCGCCCCCCTCGGCTGCAATGAATGTGTGAGGAGTCGTAGTAGTAGTAGCAGCAGCAACAGGAACCACATGGACTCTTCCCGCTTTAAATTCAGCCAACTGCCTCATACCCACCTGTCCACAGATATGGTCAACGTAGAGAGGGCCTAAAGCCACAACCCCCCCCCCCCTCCCAAGTTCTTCCAAGTGTGGGGGGGGCTACAACCCCCCCTTACCGGCCCACTCCCTATACCCCCCCCCCCCCACTGAATGATCCCTTGTCCACTCAGGGTCCCTGCGAGACCCCACACCTTTCACGATCGCGGCCTAACGGGATTACGAGACCGCCCGCCCGGCCCGCCTTGTAGTTGGCAGCGCTCGGAATCCTTTCAGCCGCGCCAACTCAAAAATGCGCTCATTGTGGACGGGCCAGAGCGGGCCCCGACTCGTGTGGGGGAAGCAATCACGGCTCGGCGCTGCTACGGTGGGGGGGGGGGGGGGGGCAGCGTAGCGGACCGCAGGGGGGGCCCCGCACAATGCCGTGCGGAGCGTCGCGTCACACTGTAAATATTTGGCGCGGCGAGCACAGAAAGAGAGAGAGCCCGGCGGATTATTATATCGTTACCCTGCAACAAAGATCTATGAAATTAGTATGCATTGGGGTTCATTGATCCTCTCGCTCTCGTGCGCTCGCTCGCTCTCGCTACTCGGGGTAAGGAAAGCAATTTTCCCGGTGCCGGTGTGGCCCGAAGGACCGCGTGGCCCACGGGGAGGACTTTTGGGGTAAATCAAACGGCAGGTGAATTTGGCAGCGTGGAGTTGTGGTGAGAAGGGGGGCAGTGGGCAGGGGGCAGGGTGCAGGAGGGCCGGGAGGGCAGCTGCCATCCCCACTGGGAAAAGTCTCAACTGCCCTGGCCGGCTGGAGTAGCAGTGTTTGCTAGGACTCGACGGAGGCCCCGGGTTTACCCACAAAACCCGACTCGTGCAAATAGGTGCGAGGGAAGGACAACAAACTAAACACAAAAACGCATTTCTAAAGAAATGAGTTTTCAATCTAGATTGTAAAAGTGCACAGCTCCGGTCGCTTCCTAATACCGGAAGGAAGAGTGTTCCAGACGGCCGCAGAAGCGCATCTGAAAGCGTGCGATGCGGTGACCGTCTTTGTTCAATGGCGAGCCAAAACCACTGCGAGGATGACCGGAGTTCGTGTGATGGTTTATGCCGAAATCGGCAAGGAATTGTAGCTCATTTGTGGCAAGTACTGTGTATGTTTTGGCAGATGCACACTACCTGTGCTCGCCACCCGTACACCGCACAAGACGTCATGACACACACACACGGAGTGTGCATGCGCACCGCCGACGCGCACACAGAGAGCGCGGCTGTGCCCTCTCCGATCGCACAATGCCGTCCGGTGCTCGAGCCTTGGCGAGACGTTCAGCCACTGTCAGCACTGGCTCGTGCTTTCAACGCTCATTGTGCTTATGAGACGCAACGCCAGGGCCAACCGTGCAATGTGATTAAGAGCTCTTTTGCAATCCTGTTTACAAATTGCAAGGGAGCAATTTCTTGACGCTGACATCTCAGCAGCGCGGCGAAACGTTTAGGGAAATTGAAGTGGACCGGCCTAGGCCAAACGCAACTAAACTACGGAACTCAACGTTTTAGTTTACCACGTAAGGCCCATCGAGCCGAACGTCCAGAGGAACTTGGCTCAGCGACGTGGCTTACCGTGTGGAAATTTATAGCAGCCAAATACTCTGAACGTCGTGAATCACACGACATGGTGTCTGGTAAGTGTTACACGCAGTAGGGCTTTCGCGACCAGTATTATTCATAACAGAGGGGGTTGTTTTTTTAGGGTTAAATCACGTAAATATAAATGTGTTGTTAAACCCGCCACCACCTGACACAGCCAACTAGTAAGTTTCGTAACGTTAACAAAACATGCCAGTTAGTTACTAGTACAGCACAACGGTGTTTTGGAGAAATTGTAAATGCTGTGGGTTTACTTTCCAACACACAAGCGGTGTGCTGAACCAGTAACTAATTGCCACGTTTTGTTTACGTGTCAAACCTTACTAATTGGCTGTGTCGGGTGCTGGTAGGTTTAACGGCACATTTAAAATCACGCGATCGAACACCAAAAACCTTTATCATGGAGGGTATCTGCTGTTAGTGCCTAGTGAGTGTTAGTGCCTGGTAAGTGTCAGTGCATGTTGAGTCGTTAATTTCTGTAAATGATTACGAGTGTCGAAGAGTGATGAGTGTCTGGTAAGTGTGTTTGTGTGTGCGGTGAATGGTGAATGGCTGGTCAGTAAGTGTGCATTTCATCTGTGCTGAGTATCAGGTGATTGTCTTGTGCCAATGCATTTCGGGTGTCGGGATTGCAGTGAGTGTCTGGTGAGGGTCGAGTGAGCGGTGATTATCTGGTGAGTGGTGTCAGGTGAGTGGCAAGTGGTGTCTCGTGAGGACGAGGGTCAGGCGTCAGGTCTAGGTTACACGGGGCTGCTCTCAAGCAATATAATAATTACCCCCAGGAGCAAATCAATATCGCCTGATTATCTCTGCGTCCAGGGATTCCACCAGCCGCATAGCCATGCACATAGGAGGGTCAATACGAGATCGCGACAAAACTGCTGCCTTATGTAAATCACTGCACCCCATTTTTTTCTGAAACATCCTAACAAACCCCTCCACGTTTTTTTTTTAAACCCCTCATAGCCTGAACAGACTGTTGGGGCAGCGTTGCTGTTAGCGAGCAGCACCACTGATGAAGGCCGGCACGGCACACGAGGTGGTGGTCGGTGGCCAACACCACGCCCGGGCCGCCTTTGTCTCCCCATTGGCGATGTTGACGCGCCAGGTAATCATTTGAGGCCCAGCCACCGGTTCAGACAATCGTCACCGGTGATTGCAGCGAGCGGCAATCGAGCTCGGGTCGCCGGGTTCGTGATGCAGAGCACGAAACCGGTAACACCGCTACGTTACCGCTCACCACAACCACCCAAGGGGGTGGGGCGGGCGATGGGAGCGCCCCCCCCCCCCCGCTCCCCGCATTGAGACTCAGAAAATCAGTACATCATTTATATTTATCAGTTAAAATACGTTGAATGCTTTTGTTTATGTCGTATGGCACGGTACGCGACACGATACACCATCTCGCCGCGCGTGCGTCGTATCTCGTCCAACTTTATCGTTACATTATGTTTTGGGGAAACTGTTTTCGCTTAACGCGTCCTGCGCTTGAAGCGCGGCACTTTTCCAGGAGGGCACCTAACTGCGGCGTTAAACGAGGACTCGCTATAACAAGGCTGCGCACTCCCCCCCCCCCCCCCCCCCCGTCAATATCTTTCGTGTCCCCACTCCCGCACTCCGATGGCCGTGGAAACCGAGCACAGCCACTTTGCCGCACCTTCAAGCCCCTTCTAGAACTTCGAGGCCGCTCGCGCTGCCCCACGACCGTGTCCGATGTGCGCAGGAGGTAACGCAGAGGCGATCAGGCTCTGCTCCGTTCGGAGCTCTAAAACATCAGCGGTGACGAGGATGACGTCTCGCGACGTGGCATCGCAAGTGCTCGTGACGCGTCCGTTTGCAAAACCCCCATCGCGTTTAATACCGCGATGGGGGTTTGGCGTTGGGCAGGTCATTGAGGACAAGCGCTGAGACATTTTCAACTCGTCACACTCGAGAATCCAGTTTTTATTTGCTCAGAGGAAAAAAAAAACAGACACTCGGCACGTTCGTCAATAAGATTGCGTGGCCTTAAAAAGGGGACAAAATATATAATAGGCGACGTTTCGTGCACATGTCCACGATATTTATTTTTTTCCTTTTAAGTTCGTGTTTTTTGACAAACGTGCTGAGTCGTTTTTATTTTTGGTTGTGCACCACTGTCACGCAGTATCACCAAAATAATATGAATTAATACTTTTCAATAATGTTATTTATCCGCGAAAGCCACACTAGGTATTTGAACTCTTTTTCACGAGGGTCCTACATTTGGTTATCATTTCAAGATGTTTCCCGCTAATCGATGAGTGTTCATTATGAAAACGGGTTGAAACCAGACCAGCGGGAAGAAGAACAAAACGCACGAACGCATGTTGAACTTCTTTCACACCGTACGTAGCCAACCGCAAAAGAGGCAAAACTCCATCGCCGTACAGATGCAAACGGACGGCGATTAGTTCACTCGCTGTTACTGCCTTCTCGACGCCCGTGGCAAGGGAAAGTGTGACAACATTTGAGCGGTCCACCAACCCCTCGCCTCGCCTCCACAGTGCTGGACTACAGGCCACGTGTATAGTCGCCGCCAACACCACCACCTTAATCATTTGGTGCTAATTACAGGCGGCCAAAATCTGATACGGTACCAGTTCTCTCTCATCGATCCGCCCTGCCACCTCAGCTCCGTCATGCACCTATAGCCGGCACACGCTACAACGTGCCTGGTGATTATGATGATGAAAACGTGATGTTTTAACTTCGCATAGTAAAGTAATTGTGTTTTTTAATTAGCTATACAGCCAGATAATACGACAAATCGCAAACCTTAAACACCCAGCCGTTCATAAAAGTTGAAGGCAGTCTAGTACTATAGTAATAGAGCAAGTGCAGAATCGCTGAAACGGAATTGATAGCTTGAAAGCGTTTAGCGCGGGGCCCTTGAAAGTGCGAGGTCCGTAACTAAACGTGTAGCTGCTTTTGCTACGAAGGATAATCCGGCACCGACGTCGCCTCGTATAAAACATCGAGTGACCGACCTCTCAGCTACGTGCGGTGTCGGCAGCGGCTTTCCGAGCATCTTCTCTCAACTCGGAATATTCCGCTCAAGATCTTCGGGGCGCAGCGTCTCCGACCTCGCAATTGGCAAAAGCGAAGCGAGGAAATGAACGTCAGCCGCAACGTCCCAGCGGTGACGCCGTTGCGAGTGGCTAGCGCTTGTCACTGTGTCTTGCTTTTGTTGTTGTTGTTGTTATTAATTTACCACCCTCGTTATTAAGTTGGCGAGCGTGCTCGTCAAATCGCTGTGAATGTACACGCAAGTGCCGGGGTTTTTTTTTTCATCGGAGGGACACCGTTCGAAGATACTGTACAGCAAATTCTGCGTACCTTGGACAGCAACTGAAGGCGGGCCGATATCAAAATAATGAAACGAGACGGACTAGAGCAGATTCAAATGTTGTCTGTATGCATTAACACACTGATTTGATAATAGTACTGCCTTAGAGAGGGGAAAACTAATTATTGTTATTGCCAAGGCTCACTGTCAACGCAACGTCAAGAAATAATGTTGATTTTTGATTCTGAAAAGTGACGCACCAACAATGATGTGTGGAGAGTATAAAGTATTCAACGGGTGCGTGCTGCTCGCTACGTGCGGCGCGTGGCTTAGAACGTGGACACTGGCAAAGAAGGTGGAGCGAAACGTCTTAAAAGTTGCGCAAAGGATTGTAGGAGAGGTGCATGCTTGGTACTGCACTGAGATGCAGGAAAGAGGACCGCGTGAATCAGAGAACACACGCACGTTTGAGTTCGCTGCCCCCCCCCCGCAACCTCCGATTAGCAGGGCTGGCTACGTACGGTGTGAAAGAAGTTCAACATATTGACTGTTAAGAACGATGAGCGGGCTTGGGCAGGACCCGTCTCTGGCAGGGACGGATGTGCCGTGGTCGAGACTAACGACGGAGTGACAGCCAGAGGAGTGAAACGCGCCCGATCAATTGTTTCATCACACGACCGAAAGACGGCGACGGTTTTGGGTCGACATTCGCCCAGCAGTAAATAGATCATGGCTGCTGATGGTGATGATGTCAGGGCGCGGATTGCACGCAAAAGCTGTTCCATCCCACCTCACACACTGAACGTCTCTCAGCACCGTCGCTCGCGCAGGTCAACATCGGCGTCAATCGTCTCCTCCCGTGCATACAACGAGCGAGGCAAGAGGGTGCCATAGACCAAAAGGCCGTCACGTCATTTTTTTCTGTCTCAGAGTCTTGTTTGTATTGTTGTTGTTGTTATCAATTATAGAAGATTACTGCGCACGAGGAATGGAATGCGATGCATTCTAAAGGTGTCCATTTATAGGTGTGTCTGTGTGAGCGGTGGTGAAACGTCGCGCTACGAACCCGGCGGCCCGAGTTCGATTCCCGTTCACGGACGGCCAACACCAAGTGACGATTATCTGAACAGGTCCTAGGCTTCATCTAGGTCGACTCAGCCTCAAATTAGTACCTGGTGCGATGTTTAAACGTCGGGAGACAAAGGCGGCCGGGCGTGGTGCTGGCCACCCACCCCCTCGTGTGCCGTTCCGGCCTTCATAGGTGCTCGCTAACACCACTCGCCCCAACAGTCTGTTGCAGGCTATACGGGGTATCGTTGTCTTTGTTTGTGTGCGTGCATGTCCTGTCTGCCTTGCGCGCTCCTATCCATTGGATAAACAGCACCTGTTGGCATTTGTGGTGAGATGATGACAGATTTGAGTTTGTCCAACCGAGATGAACAATGCACAATATCGAACAATCAAACCCGCTCGTAAGAGACCGCGTGATGACTCATAACTCATAAAAGGCATCGCGGGGACCCACAAAGGATGGAATCTTCATTATATTTTGGTGGAAGAAGAAGAAGAAGAAAACGTGTTCTGCCGCAGGTATGAATTGTGCACATTTATTTATTCATTTACCACCTGCAGAGCGAGTGGCTGGGAAATCAACAAAGTGGTGTCCTACCCAACGGACATGAGCGAGACAATGGCTTTGTTTTACTGGATGATGCTCACAATATAAACACGTCATCGTCTTCACCGTCACTGCAGCATTAGGATTATCAGCTATTGTGCGAGTCGGGGTGGAGAGTGGTGGCGCAGTTTTTAGCATCACCACTTCGCTATAAACCCGGCAACCTGAGTTTGATTCCAGGCCACGGCTAACATAATGATATCAGAATTCGTTCAGGGCCTCCCATCTTTGAACTCAGTCTTAAATAAGAACCTGCTACTGTTGCCCGGCGCCGGCCTTAATGTGTGCGCACTCACAGCATTTGCCCCAAATGTCTGTTGAAGCCTATATAGGGAATCTTTGCCTGTTTGTATAGCAATTATGCTCAGGGATGCTAAGTTGCTGAGTATGCTGCTGACGATCCTGATGATCACACTGCTGATGATTATGATGACGATGTTGATAATGCCGATGCAAGTGAATGATGATGATGCGTGCGACACGTTTAAATCCAGAGTGTGGGGATCGCTACCATTCCCACAAACCCTGCGCCACCCACCAGCCTAATTTCACATCAGCGGGCGTCAGTCGACGATGCTTTGACCAGGGGCCGTGCAATGACATCAGAAACACACGGCCGCCACGCATGGGCCGAGCAGGTATCATCTCACTACAGACCAACAAAGACGCACACCGGGAGAAAGCCGTTGACGCCTGGTCCTGGCGAGCGGCCCATTTAATGCGGCAGATCTGAAGATGCATAAAGATCCAGAGGATGGTGAATGCGTCGACCACCATGTCTCTCGCTCTCTCCCTCCCTCCCCTCTCGCTCTCATTCTTGTTGTTTTTTTGTGTGTTTTCTTTATTCTTTTTTCTTCTTCTTCCAAAGATCGGTCCCCCTTGAAGCAACTTCTGAGCGAGTGGACGATGCGTAACTGACATCTCGAGGACAGTGAAACGGCGAGCGCATCAGAAGGCATCAGACGGGGCGCACGGGGGACAAAAGAGACCGATAGAGAAGAGGGGAGAGAGGAGAGGGAGGGGGCAGAGAGAGAGGGGGGGGGGGAGAGAGAGAGGGAGGGAGGGAGGGGGAGACTCTATGGTCTGGGCAGGTTTTGTCTGCTGTGTTTATTTAGCGGCCAGCACGGCTGGGACGCTGGTGCATGAGAAAAGAGGAGGTTGATAAGAGGGCCGGCGCTCCGTTTGGATCATTGTGCTTTTCAGGTAGACCTGAACGGACTGCCATGCGTTCCCAGCGCAATTCCAATGCAGGGCACCCCGGGGTCTCCTAGCTCGCTACCGCCGCTGCCTCTGAAGATACATACACGCAACACGTGCAGCATACACACGCACGCGTACGCGCAAGCCATACAGGCACGCACTGTTATAGGGGCTGGAATTTTAATCCAGCCTACTTGTTATTACTCGCGTTTGGTGACTTCAAAAAAGTCGGGGGGGGGGGGGCTGGTTGAGCGTTTGGGTGGGGGGGGGGGCGTTCAGACAAGGAGAGAGCGGGCCAGAGGTCACGATGTGAAATTATAACGCTTTGTGTCGCGGTCAGCTGTTGTATTTCGTGTTACATTGTCGCCAACACCATCGCCACCATCGTCATGGTCGGTCATGATGCATCCACTGCTGGATGAATATCTCGTACGCCGTCGCCAGCTATCACTCATCACGGTGGGGCGATGTCGCAAGGCAATTCCCGGCTATTGGCTGCCACTCTGCTTTCGGATATTGATCCGCCATGCCATTAGTACTTACACTGGCGTGTTCTGCCTAAGCCCCGCTTCTGAATGTGATTTTTCTTAACGGTATGATTAACTGCAATGACACTTTATGTTTTACTTTGCCCAGCAAAGCCGCACTGAGTCTTGAGGTTGTGTTTTTGTGTCAGGAAGGTCCTGCATTGTGATGTTTCGCCAGTGTCGTAGCTCCCAACGCGGGCATCACTCTCACGCCCACGTGCTTCTCACCCGGAGACAAACACACACACACACACGTGTGACACACACACGTGTGTGACTCACACACGTGTGTGTGACTCACACGCCTGTGTCTCGTGCAACGAATTCTCCGGATTGTAAGACGCGACCTTTACCCCCCC
The DNA here is from genome assembly GCF_015708825.2 of Lethenteron reissneri. NCBI lineage: Eukaryota > Metazoa > Chordata > Hyperoartia > Petromyzontiformes > Petromyzontidae > Lethenteron > Lethenteron reissneri. Next base: position 6,338,614 of record NC_083795.1, read on the forward strand.
CCCCCCCCCGTTTAATTTCAAAGCAAAAGTCGGAGGCGCGTTCGATAATCTTGCCAACTTGGGGCGTCAAGGGTAGCAAGATGTTAACTACCTCGCCTGGTATACAGGAGGTCGTGGGTTCGATCCTAACTCTGACGCCTGCTGTATATTTGGAGTTTGCATCATCTCCTCCCTATGGGTCCTACGGGTTTTATATTTAAATTTAGAAACACGCGTATACAGTATTTGGTTGCTATACATTCCCACATGATAAGCCACTTCGTTGAGCTATCATTTGTGGCCATGTCGCTTCTGAAAAGGAGCGAAATAGCTCAGGGGGCCTTAAAACACTTTTTTTGTTTCTTGTAGATGCGTATGTATGTGTGACCAGACGAATATGCGAACCCAGCCACCCGAGTTCAATTCCCGCTCACGGCCAACACCAGCGACGATTATCTGAACCGGTCCTGGACCACCTCTAGGTCGACTCAGTCTCAAATTAGTACTTTGTGCGATGGGCAAACATCGTCACTCGGGAGACAAAGGCGGCCGGGCGTGGTGCTGGCCACCCACCCCCTCGTGTGCCGTTCCGGCATTCATAGGTGCTCGCTGACAGCACTTGCCCCAACAGTATGTTAAGGCTATACGGGGGATCTTTGTCTTACCTTTGTCTTTGACTTATATAACTTTAATTCCACCGGGCACAGGTTTGCGGTGCGTCTCACTCTCCGAAGCGCCCTATGATCCGGACAAATAAGGCGTCTTTGTGTCAATCCCCTGCTGGACGTCCCCAAGGCGAGCGAGTCGTGTGCGTTGTTTGACCATACTTCACCACGCGGGTCTACATTAACGACGCGCAACATTCATTATAGGGTCACTTCATGGAAAGTGGGGGGGGGGGGGGGGGGGAAACGATCGATATTTTTGACCATTTTAAATCGGCATGGTAGCCAGGCACCACCGGCTTCGATATAATTAGAACTCATTAGCATGCAATTTTGACTTAAAACTTTCGTGACTGCAGGAATTCATATTCTATTGTTATTCACGTAGATAGAAAAAATAATAACAATAAAATAATAAAAATAAAATAAAGTTAATGAAAATTAAAAAAAATATTTTAATTAAAATATTTGTATTATGTTTAATCACTTTATTTTCATTTATATTTTTATTAATGTATTGTTATTATTTTAAATAATACAAATCTTTTTATTATTTTTTGTTCACTTTATTTTTTTTTATTGTATTGTTATTATTATTTTTTCTTCTATCTTTGTGACTTTACCGAAAGGACCATAGAATATCATTAGCATGCAGCTGCCAGCTATGGAAACGTCTCGGGGTGGGAGTGTTAATGGTAAGGCAAGCAAGTCAATTGGCCCGACTATAAATGACTTTACAGGCTTTGCATATTCGTTGCAACTTCACGTACGTCCATCATCAGCAGACAGCCCGTGGGTGTCCACTGATCCACTGCACGTTCCGTAATTTGTTTTTGCACTTGCCTCTGTCTTGTGCCAATAACTTTACGCACATCCTTTGTGTTGATCCACTGCTGGATGAAGAAACATCCAAGCCGTGGTCGATCATTAGATTTGTTTCACCACACTTCACCACGCCGGTCAGTGCGTGTTGGTGAAGATTGCACGGGAGGGCAGGACCGGTGCAGATGTCACTCGCCAATGATGTTAAACGGGGCTGGGAATGCAACTAAGTTCGCACTATTGTATACAAAAGACAAAGCTCCCCCGTATAGCGTCTAACACGATGTTGGGGCAAGGGCTCTTAGCGAGCACCGATGACGGCTGGGATTAGTGGTGAACACCACGCCCAGCCGTCTTTGTCTCCCCGCTGCTGATGGTCACACACCGCGCCACTTACTAATTTAATGCTGAGTCGACCTAGATTAGGCATAGGATCCGTTCTGCTATTTGTCATTGAATATTGGTCTTGAGCGGGAATCGAACTCAGGTCGGCGGGTTTGCAGCGCCTACGTGTGAAGACAGCAATTGACAAACGCGCTAAGGTACAGACAGACAGCACTGTTTCCCTACGAAGGAATCACGCATTGCGGTAGAGGCGCGTGTGTACAACACAGAAGCGGGGTTGGTGGATTGCATAGAGATGGCGAAGTCGCGTGCGTAATACAAGGTCGCTATGCAACAGCACACCAATTGGGTTCATGATCTAACCGTGGACAGTTTCAATACTTATCAGCTCGTTTTCATCCCGTGGTGAACGCATCCAGCCTCGCTGAGTCAAGACTCCTTCTCAGGAGGATCCCTGCTGCCACATTCGGGATCCTTGGCCCGGTCCCATTGGTTCGGCTGTGGTCCCAGGTGGGAGAAAACATGAGCACGCACAACACTCAACGCCGCCGTCTGCCGGCCACCTCGTAGCAGCCCAAGCCCGTAACACCTGGTTATGCACAGGCAGAGGAAGTCTCTCCGATATGTAAGTGCTGACCAGGCGCCGAGCCCTGTTAAGCGTCACAGATCCGACGCGATCGGTCGCGTGGATTTCGTCGCAGGCCGTTCACTGTCACCGCGCTGCAGCAGGCGTTAGCATCGTCACACGCGTGTTGCTGAAATCAGCGGGGGGTGTGGGGATGTGGGGGGAAGGTGGTTAGAAGGGGAGGGGGGGACTCGAAGCGCCAAATGCATCGATCCGACCCGAACTCCTCCTTAAGCGTGGCTTGTGGATGAGAGAGGTGGGGTGGGAGAGGAGGGGAGGGGCGGGGCGGGGAGGCGGGGGGTGCAAAGATGGAGACGGTGGGGGCGGCACAAGGGTTAAATTGCCCGACATTGTCAAGGGTCGGATAGGAATGCGCTCCATTCAGCGCGCTGAAAGCCAGCAAAGGCCTCTTTGAATCGCTCCGGGCAGATGAAAGGCCGCGGCAAAATGAACAGAGTAACAACGCATTCCTTTTTGTAGACGTGTCGTAATTGTAGACTTTGTAATTTAGCTTAGTTCATCGTCGCGGTGATTTTATGGAACCCGTGTAATCTGCCGAGCGCGGCGGACACCTGCCGAGAGAGAGAGAGCGCACGACGAGGAGGTGTCAGGAACCGAGGCCGCGCCGAGATCTTACGCGGCGACGCACCGATTCATCGACGGGGGGGGGGGGTTTGGTCGAGATGACCTGCATTGGCGGTGTAGGATAGCCCAGCGAGTGTGCAGGCGGTGCAACTGCACCGGCGGGACCCAGCGGCCGGAGTGGTCCAAAGGGCCGGGCCACGTGCACTAAGAATAAGAGGGGGGTGGGGGGGGGGGTGCACATTGGACAGGGGACACCCAATTCCATTCCGCGGTAGCCCAGTGCTTAACTACGCCAAGCCACCCGCTTTACTGAAAGTCAGGAGAGAGCCCATTGAGAGCGATGCATTATTGATATGTTTTGTACGAGAAACCTGACACAGAAAAAAAAATACAATATCAAATGTAGAAGCAATAATCGAAAATGTAATTAATTAAATTTAGGAACGAAGGGAAAGGAACACAACAGACTTATGAACAATGAGACGCAAGCACATTGTTTACGTCACCAACATCCATCATTAGCCCTGTCGTATACGAGAAATGGATATACGTCAGTTGGCTGACGTTTCCAGCAGCGACCCTTCCACATAGCAGAATGCGTCTCTTTCTGATCTGTTCTGCTCCGTTCTGCTCTGGAGAAGGACCGTTGCCCGAATCGTTAGTCTAACGGAATGGTGCTTCACTTTTACTGCAGCCTTGCACCCCTTTGGTTCTCAATCGTAAAAAAGGGTACAATGGTGATCAAGTTTAACATGTGGGCTTTCGCGACCAATATTATTCATAATAAACGTTTTTGGGTTAGATCGCGTTATTTATAAAGTAGTGAACTATTTGTCTTTTGTCAACGTGACACTTTTGTGCTGATTGGCCGTGTCGGGTGGTGGAGGGTTACGACGCATTTATAAATAACGCGATCTCACCCAAAAACCTTTATTATGAATGGTGATCAATACAGAGGTTTGATGAAACAAAATAGTTGTAGTTACGTGCCGGTGCTTAATTTGTGTTTCGATTATTTGACTTCGAAAGAAATCTGGCCATGTCTCTCACCCCCAGGGGGTACAGCGTGCACCCCAGGTTAAGAACCACACTGCTCTAACGTATCTGTTGTCTGTTCTGGGACAGCCTTAATGAAGAATCTGGCACAATAAACATGTAGATACAAGTTCAACAAACGCATGCGACGCTGATTTCGGGTTGTTCAAGTGGCGAATTAAAATTCAGAACTCAACACAATCTAAACGGGGCGCAATGCATGCACAAGTGTTCCATGCATGAACGAGGTATTGTTCAAACACGAATTTGACCTCTGCAACACGGCGTTAGAATCTTGATGCAAGACTGAAGCCGAAATTAATTTCCCACCAAAGTTAGTAGCCTACAACTAAGCCTGGAATAGAGCATGGCATGGCGGTGGGGCGGTGCGTCAGTAGCGTAGCTATCGAGTGTGTAGGCGGGGAACTGCGCGTTGGCCCGCGAGCCGGAGGGCACCAGACGTCGGGCTACAAAGGGTGAAGGGAAACGTGGACGAGCGGACCGCATCTCGTCCCTTACACCAACCAAGTCTCAGCGCTAACCTACGCCGCTAAGCCACTGATCTGTATCTACCAGCACACGCGGCTAACCCAATGTGTAACACCTGCTGGGCATAATGAGACATTCTATTCTTGGTTCTTTCGATAAAGTCACGTAGAAGGGAAGTAATAAAATAATAAAAATATAAAACTATTTTTTTATTCTTTTATTATTGCCCTTCTACGTGACTTTAGCGAAAGAACCAAGAATATGAATCCCTGCAGTCACGAAAGCTCTGAATAAAAATTTGATGAGACATTCCTAATTTTCAGAAAGCTGAGTGCGGGCTGGTAAGAGTGTACGCAATAGGTGATCTCTGATCTCTAGACGGCAACAGGCGTCGATGTGACCCTCCCGTCACATCTTGCACGCGACGCAACATTGCCGTAACTAAACAACGCTGCGCCGTGAATGTCTGCACAGAAGTATGGGTAAAGGATAGAGTTGTGGCCCAATGGCCCAAAAGACTAATGGCCTGGCAGCGAGAAAGATCGTAAGTGGAAGTGCCAGTGTGGCTTCCCGTAAAATCAAAACACCAGAGAATGACATCACAGCAAGTTTGATGTTGTCCGTCCCCCGCACCTCCGATTGGCACGGTTGGGTACGTACGGTGCGAAAGAAATTCAACATACATATACACATATATACACAGCTGATCCACAAATGGCAGATGGGATGTGCAGGTGGAGGTACGCAATGAGTGCTTGTCCTGATTGGATCAATGCCGCTGATTCTGGTCACGGTTGACACATTCGTAGTTACCAATTCTCAGACAATGTACCCCAGCGTGTCTTAGAAATCGCTCATCAGACTCGCCGTACATGTGTCCCAGTTGGCAATATATTGCGCTGTGCAGGTGACATCCTGTACGCCTATGGCACGCGGAAATTTTGATATCACAGCACCCACATTGCCTATTAGATCTACTTCATCATAATTGACCGTTATCTATTTACTGTCAGATGAATGCCTTCCCACCGCATCACCATGCAGCACCGTCCAAAGATGTCGCAATCCATCGCATTACTTCATAGCACATGGAGCAACACCGGCTGGGAATTATTGTTATTGATTACAGCTATCGTTGCACCATCATTACTGCTTTTGTTATTATTACGCCAACAAATAGGAACACTCCCCCACGCCCAACACGGCGTGGGGGAGGCCATCATCTAGCACCAGGGGGGCTGTGAATTATTATATAAATTAAAGGAATGCCCCGATTTACGTCTCCCCATTTAACGTCGTTTCGCAAATACGACGTCGTCGCTTGATGAATACCGCCACCTGTCTTGCGTCGCCTCGAACCCGCACTGACGTCGCTGACAGCATCGTCCGTCCTTTCTCGTGTCCGTCGCCTCTCAACCTTCACCTCCACTCAACCCTGTATAACGCGTTTATTCACGTCGTTTACATAGTCGTCGCACCTTTCAGGGAACGCATCCTCCGACGTAAACCGAGGTCGGGGCGGGGGGGTATCACTGCATTTTCTACTTTCGTAGGCTGAACATGCGTCTTCGTGGATCCTCATGGGACTTCATTCTGCTGTCAAAGTAGCACCACTCTGGCCACTCACCACGTGTCGAGAGGCGAGAGCCTGGGCTTGAAGCGAGAGCCGCTGTGCCGGCTGGGTGTGTGTGTGTGTATGTGTGACCGCAACCGCAAGGATAAATGATGAGGGGTTAAAAGGCTTGAGCTTAAACGTGCATCGCGATGTGTTGATGTCTCACTCTTCACGCGCGCGCACACACACGCGCGCGCACATACGCACACACACGTGCGCACAAAGATAAATAATCCCACCGATAGCCTTTCCACCAGACTGTTGGGGCAAGTGCGATTAGTGAGCTCCTATGAAGGCCGACACGGCACACGAGGGGGGCGGTTGTTGTCAGCATGACGCTCGGCCGCCTTTGTCTCACCAGTGGCGATGTTTTGCACAAGGCACCGGGTTCATATTTAGGGCCTGGCCATCTTCGTCTCCCCAGCGATGAGACTCGCACACTGCGCCGGGTATCCATTTAAGGCTAAATCGACCTAGGGGAGAAACCAGGACCAGTTCAAATATTCGCCTACCGCTATTGGTCGTGAGTGGGAATCGAACTCTGGTCGCCGGGTTCGTCGCGCTGTGCGCTAACGACCACGTGATCGCTCCCCAAGACATGTGCGCACACACACACACACATGCATGCTTTCTTCAAAAAAATGCTTAAAATGTTTGCCTTAAGTACTAAAACGTAGTTAAGTATTATTACGCGTGTACGTGAAATGTACCACACACTCTTAACGCACGCACCTGTTTATACAACGTCTACAAATAAGTAAGCGCATTATGCAGCACTCAATAAAAGCGTTACCTATTTCCCATTGTGTGTGCGCGTACACGCGCGCGCTCCGCGTTCTGCCGCTAATTAAAACGTAATTGGTCCACCGGTGGCGATAACTGGGAAGGCGAGATGATGATGATGATGACGTCAGCTGCTGCTGTCGTCGCGGGAGAGGCGCGTGGGGGGCGTGGGGGGCGGGGTGGGGGGGGGGCGTGGGGGGCGGGGTGGGGGGGGGGGCGTGGGGGGCGGGGTGGGGGGGGGGCGTGGGGGGCGGGGTGGGGGGGGCGTGGGGGGCGGGGTGGGAGCTCACGAGAGACGCAGCACACCAGGACGAGACCGCATCCAAACGCGCCGCCACTCGTTGCGCAGCACACACAGCACGGCACCAGCGCAGCACACACGCAGCACACAACGCACACGCAGCACACACAGCACTCGTTGCGCAGCACACCGCACACGCAGCACACACCGCACACACGCAGCACCAGCACAGCACACACGCAGCACCAGCACACACCGCACACGTAGCACCAGCACAGCACACACGCAGCACCAGCGCAGCACACACCGCACACACAACACTCGCAGCACACGCAGAGCCACCGAGCCACGCAACGCGAGCGTGCTGGCGGCAGGCACCCTTGTGGCGACTTCTCTCTTTCGTTCTCTTTCTCGTAGCCCGCAAGGGGGAGAGGGGTGCGGCAACCCCCCTCCCCCTGCGGGCTCCGGAGCCGCGGTGCGACTCTTGAAATTTGAAAAGAAATTTGCTCCTCGTGATGTTTCCGTTTTGCCGACCCCACCACTGGCGTGGCCAGTGACGGTCGCGTGCGCGGTTCGGAATGGTGCCCGCTCTGGTGAACTGTAAAGCGGCGGCCCTGCAATTGCTCGCTCACGGCGACTGCCGGAGGAAGCGTTCCTGGCTGCAGTGAGTGATGTCGCCCTACTCGTCCACGCTGGCACAGAATGCGTCGCAAGAGGCGGGGCAGTACCCACGCATTTACACCACCACACGTGACCTGTCCCATCGACTAATTTGGGGGCCCTGCAATGAATGAAACGCTACCCACCCCTCCCCTCTACCTCGGTGTACAATGAACCCCACCCAAACCTCCCTCGGCACCACCGTCTAATCGCGGCACGGCGTTTGTGCCCCTCCAATCCGTGGTCCCCTGGGCCACTCGACCCCCTGCGCACTCGGTCGTGGCCTACGCCAGTGGCTATGGCCGCCTTAAATTGCCTCTGAGTTGTTCGAATGAGAATGCCAAATTAGCGCTCTCGCGCGCGACGGTTTTAACCAAATATGCTCTTCCCGGCAGCTCAAACAAGATAACGCGTAGTTGCTGATAAACACATGTACGAGTTATGCAGTAGTGAGAGACTGGGCTGTGTATGTGTGCGTGTGTATTTAGCATGCACACAATGGGAAGGGAGGGGGGGGGGATTGACGCACTGCGCTATGGAGCCGGTCTACCTGAGTTCGGTTCCCAGCCACGGCAAGCATCGGTGGCGAAGTGATAACTGAGCCGGTCCTGGCTGCCTTTCTTCCCCCAAATTGCACTTACCAGAGTGGCGAAGTGTGGTCCAATAACCCTATGACCAAGATGGCGTGGGGAGGCCTGCCTCCAACCAATGGATTTATTCGCAAAGAAACTACAAAATCAGTGTTTTTGTACGTATGTATGTTGAACTTCTTTCGCGCCGTACGTAACGAACCGCGCCAATCGGAAGTGCAAAGAAACTGGGTGAACATTTTCTAAACACCCAAAAGCAGGACGTTTATATAAACGTAAACTAAATTTTACCAAAAAAATAAGTTGAGGATTTCCCGAGTGCATACATTCCACTATTATGAACAGACGCAATCCCACACGTAACTCGTGTGTCCGTCCCTCCGCACCTCCGACAAAGCTCGATTGGCTACGTACGATGCGAAAGAAGTTCCACGTGCACACACATTTATATTGCCAATTCACCTCGCCGATCAACGTCAACAAATAACTCGCCCATTGCCCGCGTCTACAGATGAAGCTCCTCCTGACCGCTGCCGCTGCTACTGCTGCTGCACATCACAAGGGGGCCCGGACAGGCGGGCTCTATCGGTGCGTCGTCAATACCTTGGTGCAGATATGCCTGTGCCTTCAAATTGTTGCCGCCGCTGCTGCTGCTGTTGTTTGTGTTCCTGTTGTAATTATCGTTGTTGTAGTCGCTGCTGCTGCTGTTTGTGTTTCTGTTGTAATTATCGTTGTTGTAGTCGCCGCTGCTGCTGCTGCTGCTGTTTGTGTTCCTGTTGTAATTTTCGTTGTTGTAGTCGCCGCTGCTGCTGCTGCTGTTTGTGTTGCTGTTGTAATTATCGTTGTTGTAGTCGCTGCTGCTGCTGCTGTTGTTGTTGGAGAGCACGCACATTTCACGAAGCACCTCGGTGCGATGTGTTGCAGCAGACTCGCCCGCAGCAGAAACTCAGAAACGTTGTCCCTCTGTGTGTGTGTGTCTGTGTATGTGTCTGTGTGTGAGAGAGAGCGCAAAGAAGAAAGCGTGGAAGAGTTAAAAGGCAGTTTTCTGGCTATTCAATCGTGGGGGAGGGGAGGGGTTATTGTTGTAAGTTACAGTGTTTTGTCCTCTGACTTTTGAGCAGAATTCTTTTTTTTATAAAAAAAAAAAAGTCGGTCACGCAGACGCCGTGGGTTTTGGCTGTGCAGATCTCTCTCTCGCTCGCTTTGTTAAGGTTCGTTATAGGTCTATTATCGTAGCCAAAAAAGCCTCCCCGCTCAATTCAACGTACGTTACATTATTCTCAAGCAAACAACAGTGAACCATTCTGGTTAGATTGAAGAAGAAAAAACCTGCTTCTTGATGTGGGAGTCAGTCCAAGAAGTCCACTTCATACCCAGCGTAGAGCTGCACTGCTAGTTGCTCCTCGTGTAACCACCGATCCTGCCCTGTGTATTTGTTAGGCACAACACGTGACACAACAGGCGGCGTGACCATCAATCATCATCATCATCATCAGGACATGGCCAATGCGCTGCTGGATGAAAGCCGCCGCCTCTCACGAAGCTGCCGCAGTGAATAATGATCTTTCTATCTATCCAAGGCTCGCCGCGCGACCACGTGGGGGTTTTGCTGAGCAATGGTCCACGTTGCAAAGAGTTCATTTCACTTTCACAAATGTAGCCTGACGGGTGTTCTTAACGCGAGAGAGCAGTGACGTTGAGTGGTTCTCAAACTGGGTTACTGAATCCGAATTCACGATTTCCAATCCCGACCACGGCTATCACGAGTGGCGAGTGCTAGCTTCGCCACGTAGCAAGTCATTACAAGAGCGGCCCTTCATCAATCCGTACTGACCACGGTGGTGAACTGTGGTTAAATAACTCAAACGATGCAACACGGTAATGGGACGCCTTTCATCCAACAGTGGATTTACGCAGAGCCGCACATCATTATCTGGCTCGTAATTATTTTTGCGAGGATGAGCTAAACATCCTGCTGATGGTGATATGTGTGGTCAGCGGTTCCTAACACGCGTCATGCACTTTAAGCCGAGGTAGTCAGGAGTAAAAACAACACATCAGCAGATTATTGAATCCATCTGTGCGGAGATGTGAGTGTTAGTCCCTCGTATGTGAATGTTGGGCTTTATCCTGGTATTCCGATTATCTCGCACACTGAGGGCAAACGCGTTGCATTTAAGTTGAGCAACCATCCCCAATGCGGGACCCTCCTGAACATGAGTTGTTTGAGATTCAGTGAGACTTTCACTGGGTACCACGCAGACGCGAGCGTGTGTAATACAAAGCCGAGTTGGCATAACCCGCATCAAGTATGAACTGGCGCTATCGAGTTACGGTCACGTCTATTGCCCGCAGTTGACAGTGCAGCAGTGGCCAAATCCACTGCTGCTGCTGATGATGATGAATTGAAGGGGCGTTTATTTTGCATTATTACGGTGATCCAAGTGTTAAAAAGTCAATCGAGCTCCCACCTCTTCCACTTCACTGCACCGTGCGCTTTCAAATGCGCTTCTGCGACCGTCTGGAACGCTCTTGCTTCCGATATTAGGAAGCCACTGGAGCTGTACACTTTTAAATCAACTCGATTGAGAACTCGTTTCTTCAAAACTAATTTTTATGTTTTGTTGTTCTTCCCCCGCACCTCCGATTAGCATGGTTGGCTACGTACGGTACGATAGAAGTTCAACATACATACGCAAATGCTAACTTGACTAAAGTTTAACTCGAAACGCTATGCTGGACCAGATGCGCACAGATGAAATTCATTTTGTTTTTGCAAAAGGTTGACCTGGGTTACTGTTAAATAAATAAATAAACAAAGCGTCGGTCTCTCCACATGAAATATTGAGAACGCTTTAATCCATTAGCACATCGATGATGGATAGATAAATAGTGATAGGCTGGTCTTAGACCGTGGGGACGATAGCCACGTTACTTTGCCTGCCTGCGAATGCGAATGGCTTCCGATGGCCTTTTTTGATCATTTGTCCGCATTGGTAATTCCAGAGGATATCACGATCGCCTGTTGTCAGCGGCTGTGTCAGCAATCGATCGGTTGCTTTCCTGCAAACTGGCTGAGTGGCTGTCTGCATATCGCTACTAGCTCGCACACGTGGCGGAAACTACCACGCAAACTGTCCTGTGCGCTGAATAGAATCCGCCTATATCAAGGTGCCTGTTCTTATCTCCTCCGTAAGCAGAAACACAAAAACTATTATTTTACCAGGTAAGGCTCGCTGAGCTATATACACATTCTTTTCAGAGGCAACCTGCCCACAAACGATAGTCCAATGAATTGGCTTATCATGTGCAAAGTCATAGCAGTCAAATAGTCTAAACACATGTTTGCAAATGTATAGAACATGCAAACTCCAAACGTACATGTGACAACGGTAGGGGTCGAACCCACGACCTCCTTGTATACCAGGCGAGGTAGTTAACATCTCCTCGCCACCGCGGTTAAAACCAGCCCTGTACTCTCGAAACAAACAACGGTCCACCTCGGACCGTCCCCTGCAGACGTCCGCTCTCTACCCCAGTGCTCCTCCTTTACACAGGCACAGCCAACGATTCCTCTGCTTTCGTGTGGCGTTTTGAAAAACAGCAGCAGACTACAATTGTTCGTTGAATTTTGAGTGAGCCATTCCTGCACGCCATCCGGGGGTGGTAGCCGAGTGGCGTGGTAACGCTTGTTCCACCATGGACAAACTTGCTGTATTGGGGGCGCGGAGTGGAATAGTTCGCTTGTTCCACCATGGACACGCGTGCTGTATTGGGGCAGTCGTCAGAGATGTTCGCCCGATGGTTTGCACCTCACCGCAATGGCAGTTTGGTGGAGTCTCTGGTCCTTCCATTAACGGAGGAAACATCGACACCTCATTTCGTGTGGTGTGGTTCACCTCTCGCTGTGGCTGTGGCTACTGGTCACGTGCGTACTTCTACCGTCGATCCATAACTTAGCCATCACAAAGTACACATTCGCGGTGTATCTGCGTATGTATGTGTAATTGGTAAGTGGTAGTGTAGCGGTTAGCGCGCTGCGCTATGAACCCGGCGACCCGGGTTCGATTCCCGCTCACGGCCTACACCAGTGACGACTATAATTATCTGAACCGGTCTTGGACCTCCCCTAGGTCGACTCAGCCTAAAATGAGCACCTGGTGCGGTGTGTAGTAAACATCGCCACTGGGGAGACAAAGGCGGTCGAGCGTGGTGCTGGCCACCCACCCCCTCATGTACCGTTCCGGCCTTCATAGGTGCTCGCTAACAGCACTTGCCTCTACAGTATGTTAAGGCTATACGGGGGTCTTTGTAATTGCTAGCGGTAGTATTTTAGTGGTTAGGGTTCTGCGTTACGAACCCGGCGAGCCGAGTTCGATTTCCGCTCACGCCCACCAACACCAGTGACGATTATCTGAGCCGGTCCTGCGCCTCTCCTCGGTCGACTTAGTCTGGAATGAGTGTGTTAGATACAACCCGCTATGGAGATAAAGTCGCCCGGGTGTAGGGTGCTGGCCATCCATCCCCCTCGTGAGCCGTGCCGGCTTTCATAGGCGCTCGCGAACAGCGCTTGCTCCAAAAGTATGTTAAGGTTATACGGGGGATCTTTGTTTGCGTTTGAGTAACTGCTAGCGGGCTTTGCCTGTTTTCTGTGCGTCCAACTCTATCCAGGGAAGCACTTGGTTCACCGACGATGATCATCGTTTTAATAATTACCAAGAGTTAAACTAATCAAACTCGGTCTGTAGGACCAAAAGGCGAAAATTGTCTATTGGAATTGTTTAAATTATAATATAATCAATGTCTCGACTATGATTGTGAAAAACTTCGGGTTACTTTCCCTTCTATATATTTTTAAAAACTAGAATTTGCATCACTCACCAATTCGCTCGCTCAAGCTCACGATCGCCCATAGCCCTATATTGTACATGCCACGCTGGTGAACGGTGGTGCAGCGGTTGGCGCAATTGTGCTACGCAACGCGACTGACACCCACTGAGTTCGACACCCGGCCAAGGCGAAGCGACCAGCGATATCCGAGCGGCTCATGAGCCTCCCTCCCCTTTGACGAACCCGGACCCGACCAGCCTAGTCGAAGTGCTGCAATGTAAAGTCAAATAATCCACATGGTCGACACGGAAGCGGTAAGGCCTTCATTCAACAGTGGATGGACACGTTACATGAATGATGATGACGATGGTGAATGAGAGTCACTGCGTTGTCATGCAAAACGCAATACTCAGTCGGTGTCGCGTGCTGCCTTGATTTGCTTTAATAGGGCAGCGACTGACGAAGCAGATCTGCCTTGGCACGTGAGAACGGGAAGAGATACGCGGGGGTCATGCCCGTGGCTAGCAGCGCGCGACGCATTCACCGAAGGCGATAACAGTGGTTCAGATCATCGCGGCAATGTTTGCTAAACACGTTCGTTTTAGGCAGCGAGGCAAAACGGCTTGGACACGTTTAAAGGAATCCCTTAATCGGTTAAGCCAACATCTGTTTAATGCGGCGCTTCACTCGAAGTCTTGCAAGCCTTTAAACACTGCGTTGCTTGTTCCTCTCTAAAAGGGTGCTTACAAAATACAACTCGTCAACAACAAATGAATTCGGGCCAGGTAGCTTTACAGTGTTTTCATCTTTAATGCAAGTTTGTCGGTTGAACAATAAATAAATACATTATATAAAAAAAATACGATATGTTAATTTTTTGTCATATCAACGGAACGGAATTCAACTTAAAAAGGCATCTAAGTTTTTTCTCTTCTCGAAGTAACGAGCGCCTTCCTGCCTGCCTGCGTGCGTGGGTCTCGCGTGCGCGTGCGTGGGTCGCGCGTGCGCGTGCGTGGGTCGCGCGCGCGCGTGCGTGGGTCACGCGTGCGTGGGTCGCGCGTGCGCGTGCGGGTGGCTGTATGCGAGCAGTCTACACGGGGCCGCTAGCGCGAGTGTGTGCTGGCGGGATCAAAGCAGCCACAGCCTATACTGCAACCGGTCTGCGGGGTGAACGGTGAGGTTCGTATGGAGCATCATCTTAAGTGTACATTGTGTAGGATACAACCGTTTCTCTTTCTTTACTGGCAGGAAAACTTTACAAAAAAATCTACAATACCTCGGAAACACATTTATCTTATTTTTTTGCAAAAAAATAAAAATAAAGCAGTCTTCTGAAGTTTAAATGAAAGTTCTCAAAGATGTAACGGAGCCATCATTGGGTCTGTCTCTCTGTGTGGTCTCTTTGCTTGCAGACGTGTGTAAGTGTTTGTGTGTGTCTGTGTCTGTGTGTGATGGAGTTCATCACGAACGTGTCTCTGTATAATCCATGTTTTGTTCGTCTTGTTTAGTTCTATGTATGCAGTCTTCGGTCAACAAATCTTCGTCTTTCTCCCCTTAATCTTTCTCTTCTTAACGGCACTTGCAGACAAACTTTACAATCGCGTAGACTCTTCCGATGAGGGCGGACAACGTACAACGTACCAAGCACAGGGCTACACTGCTTCTTCCCCCCACCCCTTCTGCGCGATAGTACCGTCCAGCGATGCGCTAAAGTGTCAGTCGACTAATCGGAACGGTGAGTAAAAAAAAAAGAAAACTTACAAAATAATAATAACAACAATAACCCCCCCCCCCCAAAGAACATAACACAAGGGTCGGCTTGCCCACGTCGAGTTTACATGTGATCGCTCGCTCGTTTGGTTCAATAAATACGCGAAGATTGGCAAACACGTTGCAGGGAAGCAACGTCCCTGCTGGAAGTCGCAGTGGTGGCGACACGGAGAACTCGTCCACTCTTCTTGACAGCGCAGTCTTATCGAGAGGTTTGGGTTTTTACAAAAATAAACATTTCGTCGTAAAAAAATTACTTCTATTTTTTTTTCATCGTTTTTTATTCTTCTTCTTATTTCTCTTCCGTTTGTAGATCGGTATTGTTCATTCTCATCATGGCCCGCCACCGCCGTTGTTGCTGTTGTTGTTGTTGTTGTCAATGATAATTACAATGGAGGTGTCTTAGTTGTCTCATTTTCTCGGCTCCTGCTTCTGCATTATGCGGGTGTTGGGTTTATCTGATCGAGATGAGGCCACGCGATATCCTCTGAGACACCGTTCTCTCTCACCTCCCCCCCCCCATCTCTCTCTCTGCGTCTCTCTACACAGCTCGCACGCTCTCACACTGTTTACACACACACACTCTGCTCAAAGTCTCTCTCACACGCACGCTTTATACATTCTCTCGCTATGTACATTACTCCAGTTCTCTCTGCTGTCTGCTGCTTCCATCGCACTCGTTGCCTCTCTCTCTCTCCCCTGCGGTTACGTTTCCCTACTTCTCAAAGCCTTTCTCCCTCCCTCTCTCCCCCTCTCCACTCTCTCCTGCTGCACCCGTCCATTTTTGTTCAACCTCTGGGATCTCCCCTCCTCCTCCTCCACTCTCTATCTCTCTGCACTCTCCCTCTCTCCCCCTCTCCACTCTCTCCTCCCCTCCCTCCTGCCGCGTCCGTCCTTCTTTCGCGCCGCGTGCCACGTGCAGCTCGCGCGCGCTCCCTTCCTCGCGCATCTACCGCGGGCGGGAAGCCAACGAAGACGACGACTCGGACTTAGACGACGCAGACGACGATGACGACGATCCTGCGGCGGCGGCAGCGGCGGCGGCCCCCCCGTGCATGCGCTTGCTGCGGCGCGCGGCCCCCGTGGCGACCTGGATGAACTTGCGCTCGCGTTCCTCCGACGTGCGCTGGAAGCGTTTCATGAAGTGGACCTCGCGCTGGTGCTGGCTCGTCTGCGAGCCCTTGCGCGGCCGGCCCTTGCGCGTGAAGCCCATGTACCAGCCGCCGTACATGACCGACTCGAGCGCGGTGTAGTTGTTCTCCAGCACGATCTCCTTGAAGACGCAGTCGGTGTCTTTGCCCTCCTTCTGCACGCGCGGCAAGAGAGGGGGGGGGGCGGTTAGTGAGTTGAGGAGGGACGGGAGGGGGCTGTTCGGGGAGGATCTGTGTCGTTGTGATGAGCAGCAGCAGACGAGGTCAATCCACTGCTGGCTGGCTGGATGAAGGCCCCTACCCACGCCGCGTTGTGTCAATCATAGTGGGCGGGGGGGGGGTCAATTCAACCATATTTCACCAGGCTGGTTCGCACGGTTATTGAAGGTGCGTAAAAGGAGACCGGGACCCGTTCAGGACATCACTCGCCATCCGATGTTAGCCGTGATTGCGCGTCAACCACTGCGCCACCGCTCCCCCACCCACCCCACTCCCTGCAGTTGTGTGCTGTGCCGCTTTGCGAGAAGTCACCAATGGTGAGAGAAGTCCGCCACGACCGATGTTAAAACAACAACAACAACAACAAAAACCAAACACATCTATTCGCGAATCCAAGCACCTCTATGATCATCACACACACCGGGGGTGAGCGCTACAGCAGACTACAGCGATAGAATAAAATCGGCTGGTGTAACTCATTCTGTTCGCCGTTCAAACGTCGGGTTCACGTCCGTTCGTGACATTGACCGTGTTGCGGCCTTCTAGTTCCCGCACCTTTTGTATGCCCCCCCTACCCCCATTAAACAAGGTCAAGCTAGCAAGAAGGATCAGCAGTCGTGCATCGTACAGAAGGAGAGGATTTGAACGCAGATATGGGGAAGGGGGCAACCTTTGAAGTCACCTTAACACTCATCTAATGACACCCCCTACCACCCTCCACGCTCGCCCAGTACATAGGTCTGCCAGTAACAACGCGGTCGGTGCGGGGTGCGGGGGAGGTAGGTGGAGGGGAAGGGGGGTGGTGTGGCTCGCATTATTGACACGTTGGCCGAGTGACGGGCATGCAGACACCGACTGTTGGCGAACGCGCAAGCACGGCGTGATGGATGCGTGTTTGCGAGCGGGAATGCAACTCGCGGAAGCCAGGAATGTCACCGAGGGAAATGTGGAATTTGTCCGCTGCGGTTCTGATGAATTGCCGATGCAAGACCTTTGTTCATGTAGCGGAGATCATCACGGGGCCACAAAACGATTCTCATATTCAGGGAGGTGGTGGGGGGGGGGTGAGGCCGTGTGCTCAGTGGCAAAAGACGGGGAGCTCTGCATGCAGTTATGAGCTACCCGTCGGAGGCCGTCGGACTGCGAGAAGGGCTGCGTGCAGAACGAGAGAGAGCGAGAGAGTGAGCGAGAGGTGCGGGTTTACATAAAGCAAAGGTATTATAAAAAAAAAATTACGAAATGGATGAACGAAGCAAAGTGCCGACTACACCGAGCATCTTCTTGTTTCCACTGATCGTAAAAAAAAGAGAGGGAGGGAGGGAGGGGGGGGAGAATCGCCCATGTGATACGCGAATCGATATGGCGAATATGAAGACAGACACGACAATGATTTAACTCCGTTGACAGACAAATCGTCGCGATGTCAATGAACCCTCGAGCGTAAATAAATAAAGGACTTGCTGACACATGACGCTGAACTGATACCAATTCGCGGTGAGATTGTGTCTGAGAGAAAACGGTGGTGGTCGTGGTGATGGTGATGTTAATATGTTTACTCTGCAGACATGAGTAGGATATATGGTAAGTCGCTGCGGTATACACGCGCACGGCTATAGAGTCGTATCGAAGCGCACGCGTGTTCTTGAAGTGAAGAAAACGTGACGCACTTTCTATTGAATCTGTCATGTCCAGATACAGGCATCGAAGCGTCACGTCAGTCATGGGGGTTGTTTGACCATACTTCACCACGCTGGTCAGTGCGAGTTAGTGTTGGGTTGGGGGCGGGCGGGGGTGCAGAGGGGGGGCTGGGACACTGGCTTTATATACCACTCGCCACTGATGTTAGCCGTGGCTGAGAATCCAACTCAGGTGGTGAGGTTCACGGCTCATTCAGCTAAGCACGGCGCCACCGCTACACCACTGGCGTATAAAGTACGTACGTGTAAGGCACCGCGTCTATCGTGTAGGTTGATGAAGTGAACGAAACTAAACTATTTTATTTTACCAAGTAAAGCTCATCGGGATCGAACCCACGACCTCCTGTATACCAGGCGAGGTGGTTAACATCTCATAGCCACCGCGGCGAACCATGAACAGCTGGAGAAGTCGCGGGATGGGTACTAGTACAGCACGTGCACACACACCACGTGCACACACACACACACACCACGTGCACACACACACACACCACGTGCACACACACACACCACGTGCACACACACACAAACCACGTGCACACACACACAAACCACGTGCACACATACACACCACGTGCACACACACACACCACGTGCACACACACACCACGTGCACACACACACCACGTGCACACACACACACCACGTTCACACACACACCACGTGAACACACACACCACGTGCACACACACACACCACGTCCACACACACACACCACGTGCACACACACACACCACGTGTTCCCGCACCACCACCACCACCACGTGCGCCCATTCAACGGACATTTAAGGCAGCAGCATTTATCAAACAGTCCAAGTTCATCAACGAACACTCCCGCGGTCAAAGGTCAGCCCAAGCCACGACTGCACATTCGGCACAGCTTACAATGCAACGTCTACCGTCAGAAGCCGATGGAAGACCGTCCTGCGGATCTTTTCTGTGTAGAAAACACATTCCTTAATGCGACTGCAATCAGAGTGACTTATCTAGGTCACGTTGTTTTTATTCCACCAAGGTCAAAGGCTATCGAGTGAACGCAGCGCATCATGAACACCCGAGGTGCGTGCTCTCTTCTGATCAGAATGGGCTCTTACTCGCTCGACTCTGTATGGCCACAATTGTTCAAACGAGTACTGCGCTACAAACTCGTCGATTTGAGTTTTTTTTTTCCAGTGGTGCGTTATATCTAACCGCGTCCCCGCTTCCCTCTCCTTCCCACCCCGTCACCAACCCGCACTGAGCAGCGTGGTGAGGTACCGTCAAAATCACCCCCATGGGCAACACGGGGCTTGGGGAGGCATTCATCCAGCAGTGGATTGAGAAATTGCCGCAAAGTCGTAAATGTTTGATTCGCTCGTGTCGGTCGCCGTCAGCGATGGGGAGAGCGGGACGACTCCGCACTTTGCAGGCTGCGAGCCAGCGCCGTCACCGAAATAGGCGCTCGTCAACTGCCCTTGCTCCATACGCATGCACGATGCGTCAACCCGCGATTACGACTGCACACGCGGGTATCTCGTCGGTGCAGGGAGGCGGTAAGGAAACGTCGCAACTTTGGACAAGGGGCCTCAAGCGCTATCCATTGGTATCAAGACGAACCGGGTGCCCGAACGAATCGCGCAGCAACGGAAGTCACCCGTCACTCATCGGCGCGCCTAATGCTGGAAGAACGGCCCCCGATCTCCTTATCGTCCCGTGCGCTGTAGTCTGCGTGCAGCTCGCGTTCACTGGATGTGGACAGGCGAGCTCCTATACAAGTCACTGAATGCTGCGACGAAAGCGTGGTACGATGTTACGGGCGCATGTATCGTCTCTCTCTCTCCGCGTGATCTGTCTCCAGCGGTGATTTGTACGTGTCTCACTCTGCTGCTGCTGCTGCTTGTGAGACACCGTACGTGCTTGTGCCCGCGAGCCCCTCTCGAGAATACTGCCTAGGGCCTCTCTCGAGCACGAGTGCAAAAGGAAAATGCTCGCCGTCTCAACGGACCTTCAAGGGGTTTCTCCATCGATAGAGATCGCTCACTGAATGTGTGCAAGTCATCGATTCCGTTGATTTCCGCACCCCCGATTGGCACGTTTGGCTAGGTACGGCGCGAAAGAAGTTCGACGCACGTACGTACAAGTCAACGCCGCGTTATGCGAGCTATGTCGGTCACCTAAAGCCACGGACATTCCATTCACGGGGCACCACTCAGCACTGCGCTCCTCATACGCCATACATGGCCTTAACGAATCGCTAATATTAATATACGATGCAGTTAATCATTATTAGTAGTATGCCATATAATCCAAGTGTTATGATGGGACGTTTGGCTTGGATTAAGCGGAATTATGAGCGTAATAATGTTTTTTTTTATTAAGTATATAAGTGGCTTGCATTGTCCCTGCGTCACAGCTGCAAACGACTTTAGTATCCCCACTGATCAAATGACGAGGTCAAACGAGCGTTTGGAGGTGGGAAATCCACATTCCTCGGACGTAGGCAGAAGCATCAATAATTCCGATTCCCTGCGTGCGTGTTATGTAATAACGGTGCAGTCAAGTATGAGCAATAATTAATGTTACTAGCAACGACATAATACGACGAGCGACAAGATAGGGCTAGCAACAGTATCGCCATAGGGCTAATGGCAGGAAAGAATGCGAATAAAAACGCATGAAGTTTATGGGCGATTGTTTGACCATACTTTACCACACCGGTGACGGAGAGAGGGGGTGTTTGTGGCGGGGAGTGTGGCCTAGATCCATTTCTAATATCCTATCGCCGTCAATGTGAATCCGTGAACCGGGAATGAAACTCACTTGGGTAGCCGGGTTCATAGTGCACAGCGGCGTTGCTAACCACCGCGCCACCGCTCCACCCAAATAATGCCGCGTGAGTAGCAACGCGCCGCGCACGCGCATCGTAAACCGGTGCCCGCGTGCGGAACGTGCTTTTATCAGACGCAATCAATAATAACAGGCGTTCGTGCAAACACAGAACGCGTACAAAAAAGAACCGTTTCCACGTCCAGATTTAACATGTCCTACTTGCACTTGTGTTTTTTGCGTAAATCCCTAACCACAATCTACACGCCGGGACTGAAACCAACTCTCCAGCCAAACGAGTGCTAAAGAGAATGAGTGGATCAAGCGTGCACACACACACTCACACGCACACCCACCCAGACCACCCCGCCCGACACACACACACTTAACCACCGCGCCCCTACCACAGCCCACCTCCATCACCTCCTCTATCAATAAGCAATCTCGCTTATAACCACAGGTCACGTGGTCTGTTTCGAAACACGAGCGAGACGCGTGCGTGCGTGTGCGTGTGTGTGTACGCGCGTGGTGCTGCTGGACACCCACACGCACCCTCGTGTGCCGTGCCGGCCTTCCTAGGCGCTCGCTAACAGCACTTGCCCCAACAGTCCTGTTAAGACTACACACGGGGGGATCTTTGTCGCCATGTGCATTCGTAGGTGCCCGCCAATACCACTTTCCCCAACATTCTGTTCAGGCTACGCGGGGGATCTTTGCCTTTTTTATGTACCTGTGCTCGCGCACAACATCCGGCCGCAGGTAATATCAGCGGTAAGTAGTATCACCTGAACTTGTCCCGGGCCCTCACCTTAGGCCGACTCAGCTCTAAATGAGTTCCTTTGTATGATGTGTAATCATCAGCGCGAGCTAGACAAAGGCGACCTTAACAGGTGATCTCTGACAGCACATTCTATCCTCTCTTATTCGGGGGATCGTTGTGTGTGCGCGTGAATGAGAAGAGGTGAGTAAAAAGCAAATTATTGGCAGAGCACGTGGGCTGTGTTCGCGCGTGTATGTAGCACGTGTGCGTGCGTGTGTGTCCTTGTGCATGTATGTGTCATCTCCGTCAGTCGACCCGTGGCAGGCGGGCGTTCGACACTTCACGTGGCCTCAACGTGCACATAGCCTGGCACAAGCGACGTGGTGACGTCACCGCCACTTAGTGGCGAATGGCGGTTGTTGTTGTTGATGTTGATGTCTGTGTGTGGGAAGAGGCGTGCGGTGCATTACGTTCGTGCCTGTACGTGTCTGTACGTCTGTCTTTGTATGGCAACCCACAACATGTTGGTCTGTCCCGTGACCTGTCAGCGAGCTGTCGTCACTTGACGTGCCCTCCAAGTGCACCTAGCCTAGCACCAGTGTCAGGCTACACTTGCAGCCCACGTGCGCGGGCTGCATGTTCCGTGTGAGGTGCGTGGTTGCAGCTCTCACCTTGCCCACCAGCTTCCCCTTGTTGTTCATGCAGATGTAGTAGCCGGATTCTGCTCCTTTTATCCGCACGCGGCTGCCGAACGTGTCCGTTTCCACGGTCAGTTTGGCTGCAAAGAGAATGAAGGAGGAGGCGATGAGAACGAGTTGGGGGGGGGGATCTACACAGCCAAGGTTGCGGTGATAGCAGCAGAAGCAGCTGTTAAAGCAGCAGCAGCAGCTGTTAAAGCAGCACCAGCAGCAACCGAGGTGGCGTGGACAAGGAGGAGGAGAATATTACGATCGCGTTTGTTTGTGGTATAGACCGCGCATTTGCTAAATGTGTTCGACCTGATCATACGCGCGTGGTGTATTATATAATGAATTTAATCATTGACAGCCCTTTGTACATCCGCTTTTTCGGCCGAATGCATTGCCCAGCGGAGTGGTGTTTGCTCTGTTTACTTCGTGTTGTAAACGCAGCAATATTGCGCAGGCTGGATACGATAAGTGTGCTGTTGTGTACGATTGGTAGCTGCTGCGGTATTCTATGAATTGCGTACACAGACAAAGGTCCCCCATATAGCCTCAGCATACTTTTTGGGCAAGTGCTGTTAGCGAGCGCCTATGTAGGGGCAAGCGCTGTTAGGGAGTAGCACCTGTGAAGGACGGCACGGCACACGAGGGGGTGAGTGGTCAATACCACGCCCGGCCGCCATTGTCTCCCCAGTGGTGATGTTTACACACTGCACCAGGTACACATTTGAGGCTGAGTCGACCTAGGGGAGGCCCAGGATAGATAATGGTCACCGGTGTTGGCCGTGAGCGGGAATCGAACTCGGGCCGCTGGGTTCGCAGCGCAGCGCGCTAACCGCTCCACCACCGCTCCCCACCACACACACACACACTCACACGCGCGCACCGACAATCACACATTCCCAAACACAGAGGCACAAACGCACATCCATTCAACCACGCATGCACATAAGCGCACACAAACAAACAGGCGTAAACACACACGCACACACAAAGCCAGACCCACAACATTCAAACATCCATGCACCTGCCGTAAGCCATCCTTAACTCCTGCGCTCTCTCCTCCTCCACGAGAGCAGCACTCATTCCGCCCCACGTGCGACCCGCTCTGACCCGGGCGCCAATGCCCCCCTTCCTTTCCTCGCTGCAGCCACACGCGCAGCCACATTTCAGATTAAGCGCTCTTTGCCCTGCGGTTTGGAACCCTCCCTGCGTCGTGATTAGCTCCACGCGTGCACTTAAGGAGAATCATTGTTCGCCGAGGCCGTTCGCGCAAAACCACAAACCTTGCATGCGCTCGCGCGCGCGCGCGTGTGTGTGGACGTGTGCGCATGTTACAGGAAGCCTCTGTTGCCAAAGCGCGATGGTAAAAAAAAAGTTATTAAGACACTCCTCTGTCGTTGTGCCACCGTAAAACCACCACCACCAACTCGCCGACCCAATTGCGCCAACTAAATAATAAATTATGATTTGGGCTTGTATTGCCCACGCCGCGATAAGTTAGCGGGTGCGTGCGAGATTGGAGGAGCAGGGGAGGGGGGTCTGCTCCGGTTTCGTATAATACACAGAAGCAGTCTGTGGGTGAGCTTATCGGCGATCTTGTAAATGTCGACAGGTGAGATAGCAACTGTGGTGGTAGGGATTGGTGACAGCCCCCCGCATTTTCAATTCCACGCGTACGGTGTGGCCTGGCAGATGACTTCTACTGCAGTGGAAATAAATGTATTTTTTTTTTATACCGAGAAGAGCCGCATGCTTACAATCGGCTGCTGGTCTGTCGCACAGGCCGTGCGCATAACATATGCAAGAACGATGCTGTTGTCACCTTTGCCATGCAAAGCACGCTGTGACTTTCTTTCGTGTGTTTTGCCGTTCCAAACGCCTCCGGCGTGTATTTTGAGTCTGTATTTCTTCAATAAGAACGGTCATGAATTGCTGTTCCCCCCCCCCCCCCCCCCCTTCAAGCTGCTTTTTCCCCTTCGCACAATGTGTCAAACATGATATTTGTGAATTATCAGCGCTGAATTTCGTATAATAAACAAAATCAAGTTCTAAATCGAGAGTTTGTATTTTTGTGCAGTCATCAACTCGCTGCACGTGAGAATCCAGGTCGCTCACAAGTGGCTAAAACCCGGGATCGAACCCAGGTATCAGCGGGTGCTGGCTTTAGCGCATCTGACCTCTGAGCCACCCAGCCACCTTAGCTTTAAGAATGGTGCTGGACAATAATCTCCGCAAAGCATGAAGTGAGCATGGACCAACTTTGTCTGCTTTCGTACGACAAGCAACAGTTTGTGTCGATGATGTCAGTATTGAACGTTAAGGTCATTCAACCAATTCAAGGCGGCTGTAGACGCTGCACCGAATGCAGGAATATCGCCAGTGTGTGCATGGATGGCGCACTGAACTCAGAGGTCATGGCAATAAAATGTGATCTCATAACAATACTGGACCACTTAGTGCAATGTATTTGTTGGATTCTATAAGACAACGACCCTGCAATGAAAGCGATTACAATGACACACGTTACGATTTTATAACATAGCTATCATGCACCAAAGTGGATGGAGACTTCTGGGTATAATAAATCAATAAATAAGCAGGATTACATCTGTGTCTCATCATAAAAAAATAAAGTAACATTTGCGTCCACCAGCCTATACATGGATCCTCTGTGTGAACGTGTAATTTCTTCCTCGGGTGAAGGGCAAAATCATTTGTCAATCCTTTGGCCGCATTTTCCTACGTTGGTAAGAGTTGGTATTTTGCCAAATTTGCACCTAACCCACTCTTAGCAGGTGAAATTAGTGAGATGGGGCTTAGGAACTAAACAAATTGGCCAGATTTGGTGTGTGTGTGTATGTACGTTGAACTTCAGTCACACCGTACGCAAACAACCGTGCTAATCAGCGGTGCGGATTTTCCGACTAGTGCAAACGCTCACGTGTTTAACGAGTGGGAGGAATTGTACTGAGATATCAATATGTCTGGCAGCACCATTGATGTTGTCGCTCAAGACTGTAC
Organism: Lethenteron reissneri; assembly: GCF_015708825.2. Classification (NCBI taxonomy): domain Eukaryota; kingdom Metazoa; phylum Chordata; class Hyperoartia; order Petromyzontiformes; family Petromyzontidae; genus Lethenteron; species Lethenteron reissneri. Next base: position 6,363,987 of record NC_083795.1, read on the forward strand.
CATGAAGCAGCCAATCAAACAATTAGTGAGCAGGCCTGGCTTGTGCCGATGAGACTCCAGTACAGTTGAATCGAGTACGTGCCCTGCTTACAAAAACAGGCTGCTGAAAAAAGCATTGCTTCATAAGACGCACAGGGTGACAGACGTACACATTCTTTATTTACTTTTATACGGAGAGCCAGACGACTGCCACTTTGACGATTTCTATTTACTTTCAGATCTATCCAAGAACTAACTCAATCATAAAATGATCGCAGGGATAGACCAATCCAACGTCATTGACTACTTTGTTATCAAAACGATTTCGTGTGCGCGTGGTGGGTGGAGTGGGGGAGGGGGGTGAGTGGCTCAGTGGACCTGACCACCCGAGTTCAATTCCCGACCAAGGCTCGCATCAGTGGCGAGTTGCATCTCAACCGTCACGCATTTCCCTCCCCCAACCCTTACGTCCATGTACCCAATAATCTATCTTCACAAATTATTACTCGAATTCACAAATTATTTCATTGCAATTCTTCACATCTATTAACCCCCCCCACCCACACCAACCTCGAACGCAACCTCGATCAAACCGATCGCACGTGCAATGTTATGACGAAGCGACGAGGTCCAAACGCTCGTAAACTTTTGAGACGTTCGCTTGTTAAGCGGAGCAAATTGCAAATTGTTTCCGCGACGATGTGTCCGTGACCCGCACAGCGCGTCTCAACGCCGAGTGATGCTCACGCACTCCGCGTTGGGCAAATGAACACAACACACGGCGTGCAACGAGAGTGCGAGAGCGTGGGTGTGTGTGTGTGCGCACGCTTGCTTGCGCGCGCCCGTGCGTGTGTGTGCGTACGCTTGGGGGCAGGGATTGTGTCGGGCGCTGCGCTACGAACCTCGGCCACCAGAATTCGATTCACGCTCACGGCCAACACCGGTAACGATTATCTGAACCCGCCCTGGGCCTCCCCTAGGTTAACTCAGCCTCAAATGAGTACCTGGTGTGGTGTGTAAACATCGCCACTGGGGAGACAAAGGCGACCGGGCGTGGTGCTGTGTTATGGCTCTAAGGGCGATATTTGTCTTTGTGCTTGTTAGCGTGTGCTTCTTTGCGAATATGTGCACGTGTATGCATACATGCATGTGCATACGTGTGGGTGTTCGTTGTGTGTGTACATATGTGTGTAGCGCCAACCAGTCAGCACGGTTGGCTACGTGCCGTGCGAAAGAGGTTCGACATTTCTGCATAAAACAACGCCAACTTCACTGTGCATTGAACTGCCCATACTACGCAAGTTGCTAAAACGCACGTGTTGGCGGTGCTGGTTTGTGCTCTATACCCACGGCAAGTCGCCCCTCTTCACGTCCTGCATACGGGCTCTGGGTGGTTTTTCTATTGCACCATAAGCGCTGCTCGTGCGTGTTTATTGCGGGCCGTATACACCGCCGCACATCCCTCAAACAAGTTACACGTGCTCTCACATTACAGCCCGGCGTTAAACGATTCGCCTGGCGAACCGTGTTGCGCAATGCGTGAAGAGGCACCCACGCTACCTATTATTATTACTATTATTGCGACAACTCCACGCTGTGTACACAATACGATTCACAATTATATATCGCAAGAGCAGTGCTTGTCTTTATTTTATATACAGAAGAGAGAGAGGGGCAGGCGAGCCTGTAGGCAGAGGAGGGGGAGTCAGGTCTTGATTGAGCCTGGACTCGGACAGGGACAGGGAAGCGACAGCACCGACGGCTGTGCGAAAGCAGTGCCAGACAATGGGGGCAGCATCGGAGAATGAGCGATATCCCGCCTACCTATCTACCGCCGAGCGAACGTTGACTGGGGGCTTCGATGGCAAGCCTTGGTTGGCTGGAGCGGAGAGTGTATGGAGGGGAGTAGAGTGAGGTGAGAGGGGAGAGGTAGGAGAGTGCGTGGAGGGGGATAGAGATGAGAGGGGAGAGGTAGGAGAGTGTGTGGAGGGGGGTAGAGATGAGAGGGGAGAGGTAGGAGAGTGTGTGGAGGGGAGTAGAGTGAGGTGAGAGGGGAGAGGTAGGAGAGTGTGTGGAGGGGAGTGGAGTGAGAGGGGAGAGGTAGGAGAGTGTGTGGAGGGGAGTGGAGTGATGGGAGAGGTAGGAGAGTGCGTGGAGGGGGGTGAAGTGAGAGGGGAGAGGTAGGAGAGTGTGTGGAGGGGGGTGGAGTGAGAGGGGAGAGTTGGAGAGCGTGTGGAGGGGAGTAGAGTGAGGTGAGAGGGGAGAGGTAGGAGAGTGTGTGGAGGGGGGTGGAGTGAGAGGGGAGAGGTAGGAGAGGTAGGAGAGTGCGTGGAGGGGGGTAGAGATGAGAGGGAAGAGGTAGGAGAGTGTGTGGAGGTGGGTGGAGTGAGAGGGGAGAGGTAGGAGAGTGCGTGGAGGGGAGTGGAGTGAGGTGAGAGGTAGGAGAGGTAGGAGAGTGCGTGGAGGGGGTAGAGATGAGAGGGGAGAGGTATGAGAGTGTGTGGAGGTGGGTGGAGTGAGAGTGGAGAGGTAGGAGAGTGTGTGGAGAGGAGTAGAGTGAGGTGAGAGGGGAGATGTAGGAGTGTGTGGAGGGGGGTGAAGTGAGAGGGGAGAGGTAGGAGAGTGTGTGGAGGGGGGTGGAGTGAGAGGTAGGAGAGCGTGTGGAGGGGGTAGAGATGAGAGAGGAACAGAGGTAGCCATAGGGCGAAACCCATGGACGGATCGTGAGCACGTTGAATGCGATCTTGAAATTGACCTGGGATTGTATCGGCAGCCCGTGGGGGTGATTGGGAGGCGGTAGATGTGGTTCGTTCGCGTGGGTCTCACTCTGAAGACGGACTGTGTCAAGCAAAAGTGCTGGGTGGCGAGCTCAGAGCGGCGCAAGAAAATCGCCACTACCCTTTATTATGCAACAAGGTGCGATTAACGAGTCGCGGGTCAAAGTACTCAGGGGAGTGATCGCTGTGCAAAGCGAGAAGAAGAATAAGGAAGGAGAAACCCCCACCCGCCCACCACCACTTGCTTGCTCTGTGACATTGCTAATTGCACGTCAACGTCGGTAACTTCGGGGTGAAGCTCATTGACGGGGCAAGGTTGTTGTTGTTGTTGTGACAGTAGCCTTAGACAAACACGGGAGAGGTGGACTCCTCAAGAAGAAGAAGAAGCAGAGGAGGAGGAGGGGGGGGGGGGGGGGAGTCAGTCAGACTGCCGAGACGCGTTCGGCAATGGCGCAGCGAGCGCTCAGTGTCGATTAGCGAAGCGAGCGGCTTCTGTAGCCTGCTGGGGGCAAGTGCTGTTAGCGAGCACCTCTTATGCGAAGAAGTCCAAAACGGCACAGGGCGTGGCCGTCCAGGACCACGCCCGGCCACCTTTGTCTCCCCGAGTGCCGATGTTGACACACCCGCACCGCACGTGCATCATTTAAGGGCTGAAATTGATCGAAGAGAGGGCCCCAAGACCGGTTCAGATATCACTCGCCACTGATGTTAGCCGTGGCCTGGAATGGAACTCAAACCACTGCGATTGCGATGGAGTATCGGTGGCTGCAGTTGGGCTTAATAGGTGCTTGCAAACAGCACTTGCCTCGTGAGTCTGTTAGAGTTAAGGGAATTCAATACACGTCCATACCTTCATACGTACAGACAAAGAGCACCCCTATTGCCTATTATAGGCTGGCTATTGGAGCATTCAGTTAGTATCCAGATAATTCATGATAAAAAAAATAGGGCTTAACCCTTACTGGCATAAATACAGGAGGTGTCAAGACGTTCAAACACCAAAATAAACACTTACAGACAAGGCATCATGTCTGCATGATGTCTTCAAATGAGTTTCTATTTGGTCTTTAAACATCAACAGCCTATAGGCTGGTGGTTACACACATGGCATACGGGAAGGTTAACGAGCTCATGAGGAGGTGGGTGGCCAGCACCGGACAATGTACTAATTTGAGGCTGATTCAACCTAGGGGATGCCCAGGACCAGTTCAGACAATCGTCACCGGTATTGGTGGCCGTGAGCGTCGCAGCGCGCTAAGTGCTGCACCACTGCTCCCCGTCCCCACACACGCAAATAGATTGACACACACTCATACACACACACTCACACACACATACACACTCACACACACACATACACACTCACACATACACACACACACTCACACACTCACTCACATACACTCACTCACACACACTCACACACACTCACACACACACTCACACACACTCACACACACTCACACATGCACACACTCAAATCACACACACTCACTCACACACACTCAACTCACACACACTCACGCACACTCAACTCACACTCACGCACACTCACTCACACACACACTCACTCACTCACACACTCACTCACACACTCACTCACACACACTCACTCACACACTCACACACTCACTCACACACACACTCACACACTCACTCACTCACACACACTCACACACTCACTCACACACTCGACTCACACACACTCACTCACACACACACTCACACACACTCACAACACACACACACACACTCTCTCACACACTCACACACTCACACACACACTCACACACACTCACACACACACACACTCTCACACACTCACACACTCACTCACACACACACTCACACACACACTCACACACTCACTCACACACTCACTCAACTCACACACTCACATACACTCACTCACACACACTCAACTCACTCACACTCACACACTCATTCACACACACACTCACACACACTCACGCACACTCACGCACACTCACACACACACTCACGCACACTCACACACTCACTCAACTCACACACTCGATTAGCTGACACCGCACGCCCTGTCTGAGCCGGTGCGCGGCTCCACGAACCGCCACGCTGAGTGATGAATTCACACACCCACTCAAACTCACTCACACACTCACTCACACACCCACGTATCTCCGCAGCCCTCGCAACACAAGAGGCGCAGCCGGGCCAGACAGGCAAAGAGGGGGGGGATAGCAACGCTTCATCCCGCGCAAGCATCGTGGGCACAACAACAACAACATTTAACTCGCTAAGCGAAGCGAGCCATGGGCCGATGGGCTTCTGCCTGCACCGGGCGCGCGGATACGAGATCGCGTGAATCAGCTGAGCGCCTAAATGCCGCCCACCCCCTCCGCGTTTAATTATAACCGGGCACAGGCAGTGCGATCCGCAGTGTTATCTTGAGTTACACCGGGGCTGTGAGGAGCAGCTTCCTGCGCCACTGCCATTGACCAACACGCGCACATTTCGTCCGTGCCAAGTTGAACGAACCACGTGCGGTCAACGTTCTCGTGACTCTTGAATAGAGGGGGTGGTGGGGGGGTTGAGCGGGGGAGCGGTGGTGCAGCGGTTAGCGCGCTGCGCTACGAACCCGGCGACGCGTGTTCGATTCCCGCTCACTGCCAACACGAAGTGACGATTCGATGATCTGAACCGGTCCTGCGCCTCCCCTAGGTCGACTCAGCCTCAAATTAGTGTCTGGTTCTGTCTGCAAATGCGGCCGGGCGCGGTGCTGCACCTCCCCCCACCCCCCCACCTCGTGTGCCGTGCCGGCCTTCATAGGTGCTCGCTAACAGCACTTGCCCCAACAGTCTGTAAAACGCTATAAGGGGGATCTTTGTCTTTGTGGTGACCCAGACGTTATCTTCACTGCACTCTGAATCTGTCCTTATTTTAGGCTTGTACGTGTGTGTGTGGTTCGGTGAGTGTTTTGTGTTGGGGGTGTATCTATATGCGTGTGTGTGTGTGTACATAAATCACCTTCCTTTCCCCAAGATGCCAATGTCCCAATGCTTTGCACAGCGTGCTCAGGGGGCAGTTGCATTTTTTGTAGATGTTACGTAAGTCCAGATAGCATTGTATTGGGTACCTTTGTGTTTGTCTATGTGTCTTTGTACATTACGAGAGTTGGTGTGTAGCCAGCCGTGCTAATCGGAGGTGCGGGAAAAATCTGTCTGCGTATTCTTGGTTGGGTATTCGTGTGTGCGTGTTTCATGCACGTGGGTGCTTGCAAAGAAGAACTTTGCCCCAATAGTCTCGATTCAATGTAAGGGAGCTAATGCACACGCACAGTTTGTTAACCGTATAGTGTGCACAAACACACACACACTCACTGCAGCGACAAGTAATTTTAGCGAGCACCTATCGAGAACCATCCGAGATGCCTCCATCCAGCAGTGGATCGATCACTGCCGACGTTCGTCAAGACACCAGGTAGTGGCAACACGTTTCTTAATAAAAAAAAAAAACGTGTACATATTGGGCGAGCTGTTGGGAAGGGTTTTTTTGTTTGTTTGAAGTTGAAGTTGTTTCGTGTACACAATCCACCTGCTCTCATCGTTTGAGGCTGAGCGGACCTAGGGCGCGGAGGGTTATAAGCATGGAGCAAGTTCAGATCACTTAGCAAACGAAATTAAAATCGATTAGCCTGATAGACGGCGGGGAGAGACCCGCGGTGATACCAACGTCCGTGGCACGTGTAACATACATACCACATACATGCAACATACATGGCACACACATATACACCTATGTGTATACGTGTGTACGTGTGTGTGTCAGCTTGCGGTGTAAATGAATGTGTAAACATGTATGAGTATGTAAAGTTGATCGGTGCATATTCTGTCGATCAAGTATGCGCGTGTGTGTGTGTGTGTGCATTTGCGATGGATGATTCATTCCAAGCGAGCAGTTGTGAATATAAAAATTAAACTTAGATTATTTATATAGCGTGGCCACCCATCCTGAAAAGCAAATACATGTTCAACTCAATCCTCAAAAGGTCCCCCCTCGTGTGTAGTGTTTTCTCTGTATTGCAAGCACACACACACACACACGTGCTGTTAGCGAGCACCTATTATGGCCAACACCACGTCCGACCGCCTTTGTATCCCTCCTACTGGCAACGCACCACGTACTCGTGTTATATTCGTTTTAAGGTTTGAGTTGATTTGGGGGACCGTGGGTTGGAAATGTGAACCCATGGGACTGCTTCGTGACAGTTATTTATTAAGGGCCGTCTCGTAACACACCGTGGCATTGCGTCTCATGAACTACAGAGGTTTTTGTTTCTTGTTCGTTTACCGAATTCGCCAAAAAAAATTAACGTTTCTTCTTACTATTTTGATCGCCTGCGCTAACCCAACCGCTGCGCCACCGCTCCTCTCTCACTCTCTCACTCACTCGCTCGCTCCACACTCACCGAACTTATTGCCGTCGTCGGCGCGCGCGTTGATGCGCTTGTTTACGATCTGCACGTGCTTGCCGCTCGTGCGGCTGTAGAGCTGGTAGGAGCGGATGTGCTTGCGGCTCACGGCGTCCGGTCGCTGGAGCTGCGCCTCCACGTGCTGCGTAAAATCCGGCGCCGCCTGGTCAGTGAGTGGGGGAGGCAAGGTCTCCATTACTTACACTCGCGCATGCACTCACACACGCACGCGCACCCACGCGCGCACCCACACGCGCACCCACACGCGCACCCACACGCACCCACACACCAACACGCGCACCCACACGCGCACCCACGCGCACACACACGCGCACCCACGCACACCCACACGCACCCACGCAACCACACGCGCACCCACGCGCATCCACGCGCACTCACGCACACCCACACGCACCCACGCACACCCACACGCAGCCACACACACCCACGCACCCACGCGCACCCACGCACACCCACGCGCACCCACACGGACCCACGCACGCACCCACACGGACCCACACGCACCCCCCTCATTCCCCCGCTATAGCCTCAACAGGGCTTTTGGGGCAAGTGCCTATTAAGGCCGGGGTGGGTGGCCAGCACCACGCCCGGCCGCCTTTGTCTCCCAAGTGACGATGTTTAAACATCGCACCAGGACCAGTTCAGATACTCGTCGCTGATGTTGGCTTTGAGCGGGAATCGAACCCGGGTCGCCAGATACGTAGCACAGCGCGCTAACCACTTTACGACACACAAACAACAAAGACAAAGAGACAAAGATCCCCGGTATAGCCTTAACAGACTATAGGGGCAAGTGCTATTAGCGAGCACCTTTGAAGGCCGGAACGGTACACGAGGGAGTGGGTGGCCAGCACCACGCCCGACCGCCTTTGTCTCCCAAGTGACGATGTTTAAACACCGCACCAGGTACTCGTTTGAGGCTGAGTCGACCTAAGGGAGGCCCAGGACCGGTTCAGATAATCGTCACCGGTGTTGGCCGTGAGCGGGAACCGAACCCGTGTCGCCAGGTTCATAGTGCTACCCTACCGCTCCCCACAAACAACACGCACGCACGCACATGTACTCACAGTTGACGTACAAGCAAATGCTCATACACACAGACACACACACATACCCGCGCGGACATACAGTTACATACACCAACGTACGCATAGCTACATTCGGCATACACGTGCAGGCATTGCTTCGATGTGTTTTACATACGCGATGACATATCCGTCTCTACTCCCCCCCCTTCTCTCTCTCTCTCTCTAAGATAGTCGTGTTACAAAACAAAAGTTGGTCTTTGTAGACCTTTGGGGTTGTTCAACCTCCCCGTTTGCGTGGCGGGGTTTCTCCGAGAACTGCAAATGACACCCTCGTTAATTTTCTCTCCCTCTAAAAAAAATTTAAATTGGGCATATGTCCCAAGGAAGGAGTCAGTGAAACTTTCCTGGGAAAATAAATAAATGTACGCATATTGTTTTGACCTAAGAGCACCCAAGGTCTCCCTTGCCGACAAAAAAAAAATGAGCCATCTGCTCTTAATGGGCTCTCACCTGGTTTAAAATAATGTTATCAATCTCAATGCGTGTCACTGCTTGCAGAGAGGGCGTGTTTATTTGTGACGACTGCATTGTTGTTGCTGCTGCTGCTGTTGTTGTTTATAAAGTGTTGTTTTCATTGAGGCTATAGATAGCCCCTTTGGAGGGCTCTCACGCGAGATGTGTTTCCATACTCTCACATCAAGGGGCTTTGATCCGTGCCAGCCCAAGATATGTCTTGTGTTCGCGCTAACAGCATGACCGATGCCGACACAAAACATCCATAACAGCGCTCGCAGGTACAAATAACTGTGTGGCAGTGCACGCAAGCGTACAGCCCTGCTGTCAATCCGTTGCCGGATGACCATACTTCACCGCGCTGGTGAGTGCGGGTGCGTGGTGTTAATACATACAGCCAATTGCATAACTTTTTTGTTATCAGTTAAAATGTTGACATTTCTTATGTTGGGTCGTTTGCCGTTAAGATGATTTAACTCGGATTTTGTAGCGCTAGGACCCGAGCCATTAGCACGGTTGGCTACGTACGGTACAAATGAAGTTCAACACACATAGATGATTCCTGTACGTGTTCCCAGGTCTCCCTTAAAACATAAAATTTGATTTCTGCTCTCAACGGGCTCTCTAACATGCTCTAAGAATTGAAACGGTATAAATGAACCCACTGGATAAGGTCACCTGCTGCAGGCCACCGTCGCGAAACGTTTAAACCTTTCGCAACTCTACCCAACTCTCGGCGTTGGAGGAGAGATGGAGAGAGAGAGAGATAGGAAACGAAACGACAAAATGAAACTTCCCTAGAGTAGCAACACAGCAGAGGCCGCATCATGATAGTGATGAATATCGACTCACGCAGCCCGCTGCCTTCTGCTGCCATCTATCTTCTAGCTTCCAAGATGAGGAGGGATACTCTCTCTCTCTCTCTACGAGTGTCCGCGCCGTGTGGGCTACCCCCGGGTCGTTAAGTTCGTCGCGGGGCTATTAGCGGCTCCGAAGCAGTGCATGCACGTGCGCACGTGTGCTGTGGGGAGCGATAGTGCAGCGGTGAGCGCGCTGCGCTATGAACCCGGCGACACGAGTTCGATTCCCGCTCACGGCCAACACCAGTGACGATTATCTGAACCGGTCCCGGGCCTCCCCTAGGTCGACTCAGCCTCAAATGAGTATCTGGTGCGGTGTGTAAACATTGCTACGAGGGAGACAAAGGCGGCCGGGCGTGGTGTTGGCCACTCACCGCCCTCGGGTGCCTGTGCCGGCCTTCATAGGTGCTGCTCGCTAACAACACTTGCCCCAACAGTCTGTTACGGGCTATACGGGAGATTCTTGTCGTTGTTTTGTCTTTCATGGTGACGATGAACTCGTGGTGCGCTATTGTGTTCCCGTTAGTTACAGTTATAACTACACATTTATAGATATAAATATCTTATCCAGAAGTTGTTGCGTGACAGCTGTATCTCACAGAGGTCACGGCGTGACCAATCGTCGCATCATCAATATCGATCCTGTTCAAGTTAAGAGCGGCTGTGCCACGGGGCTGGTTGCGGAAACTTCTACGATCACGTGGGAGGGATCACGAATCAATAACTTTCCGGTAACTTTTCTTTTCTTCTCCCATATCCGTAAAAAAAAAAACTTTCAATCACCGAGCACCAACTTTTTTTTGTGTGAGAACGCTCGATACGTTCGACCAACTTTTTTTTTAGTTTCCACCCCCGAGTATTGCGCGGTTGCGTTGTCCTCTAACTCCCTCCCGATGGGCTTGTTCACACCTCAAGAAGCTTGTGCGCAGCACGTGGCGATGCACCATCTCTGCCAAAACATTTCGCCTCTTTTTGTCGGATTCGTACCACCCAGTGCCGCCGATGGGATACATCGACATCGGACTTCGACCGTTTCCACCCAAAATATAAATAAATACAACTTTCGTAGGAGAAGTCTAAATCGGCAGCAGCAGCAGCAACAACGACACACCCGTGGATATGTGCCCTACGTGCGTATGTGCGTGAGCGTGTACACTTAGCCCAACAGTCCGGCAAGGCTAAACGGGGGATCTTTGTATTTGTGTGTGTGTGTGTACAATTCACACGATCGGGGTACGCTCAGAACAAAAAAAAAATCTATTGGGTGCTGAAACATTGAACGCTTCAACGTCACGGGGCCGGACAAACTGTTGCTCGCGTCGTCTATTAAAAGGAGAATCAGCGGTCACGTACCTGCACTTGAAAGCAAAGCACCAGGAAGTGTAGGCATCTGCGAGAAAACAACAACAAGAAGAAATCCATCAACAGAGCTTTAGCCGCGGCACAAATCCCGCCGCGCTCGCTCGCTCGCTGCGGAAGATCTCTAACTGAACACGTGCCCCCTGCTTCTCTTGCTGCTCCTGCTGCTGCTGTTGTGCCAGGTGACACGCACATTCAGCGATGGGGACTCCTCGAGCGACGGGAGGCTATCGGCGAGTCTCGACCACACAATCTCATAGACACACACATATATATATACACACACACACGTGTGGCCTCAAGTTACTTATTGGGACAAGTGCTGTTAAGCGAGCACCTATGAAGGGGCGACACGACGAACGGGAGAATGCGTGGCCAGCACCACGCCCGTCCGTCTTTGTCTCCCCGGTACCGATGTTTTACGCACCGCACTCATTTGAGGCTGAGTCTACCTAGGGGCGGCCCAGAACCGGTTCAGATAATCGAGTTCAATTCCCGCTTCACATCTACACATGCGTGTGCGCATTCATACATTCACGTGTATACACAAGATTTATATTCAGCATACGTATGTACTAATCTGGGGTGAGACAGAACAACAAACTAAACGCAAAAAGCAGTTTCATATACCTACACACAAAGACAACGATTACCCCGTCTAGCCTGAACAGACTTCCGATATACACAGACGCAGTCACTCATACAATACACATGCTTTCTTACACGCGCACAAGTCTACGTGCATAGACAAATATACAAACTCGTGCATGCAAAAACAGACACACACACACACACGCACACACGCGCGCGCACGCATACAGAGGTCAGATCGCGCGCACAGAAGCCCGAGTACCTGTCCTGTCCCCCCCCCCGCACTGCACATTTTACAATTCTTATCTCTGCACTCCCAGCGATACAAACAGCGTCAATCGGACCGAGCTTGCACGTGCAAACGTTTCGGTCGCTGCATCGTTAGTAGCGTCAACATCATCACCATCACCATCGCTGTAAAATAACTATTATTAGTCCACCGCTAATATTAACCCCCCATCGCAAGCCCTTGCATAACCTCTACGCAGCCTGTAGTTCAACGCGTGCCGTCCGCTTTAAAGCTCTCCCGTAGCGATGCGCAAATCACGCACACGGCACGCCGCCGTGATGAAATACCCATCTCTCTCAATGAGCCTAGGCACGCGGGCAAAGCGCGCAAAGAACGAGCAAAAATTGTGCGCCGGATGAACGCAGAGGCGAGGAGCGCCCGACGCACCGCCACTTACAGGGACGCGAGTGGCTGCCGGTACTGGGAGAGTCGCATCTTGGACGACGCGCGGCGCTCTCTCGCCGCGGCGCAGGACGCAGTCGATGTAGACAGCGGGGTAGTTAATCCTCGCCGGCGCAACCTCTTGCTGCAATGCGACCGGCCGGGCAAGCGGAGGATGATGTGATGATGAGGATGGGGGGTAGGGTAAGGGGGTGGTGGGGGGGGCTAGTTGGTTCTGGTGAGGGGGGGGGGCGGGGAGCGGGGGGCGGGGAGCGGGGGGTGGGAGTAGGAGGGGGGCGTAGGACGTGGGGGGCTTGGTTAGTTGCTTGGTGGGGGCGATGAGAAGGGGGCGAGGAAGAGGAGGAGAGGGGGGGGAGATGGAGGCACGAGGGTTAGGAACAGGAGGGGTGAGGATGGCAGTGGCGAGGTGATGCTCCGGGCTTCGCTTGGAGCCGCAGCGACGCAGACGGTCACGAGTCCGGGGATCCGCGACTCGATTTGCCGGAGATGAGACGAGCGAGCCGGTTTCCTCTGCCGGGCGGATCAATTCGCCGCGAATATTTCCCCTAGCGACGCCACCGCTGCGTGTCTTACATGCGCAGTAAGTCCCGAGGACGTCGCACTTAATGTCTAAGACTCCTCTGTCTTCTCTCTGCACGTCACTGTCTCTCTGTCTGTCTGTCTCTCTCTCTCTGTGACTCTGTCTCTTCTCCGTTGTCTGTATCTCTTCAAAGGCGGCAGTCAGTCCCCGAGTCGCTGCGCCGTGCTGCGTCGTGTCCGCGATGCACCACAGCAAGCGCGGGTCTTGTGGCTGCACGCGGTGACCGACGCAGACCCTTATCACCCCACACCTGTCCCTCGCCCGCGCCCTCCCTGGACCTATGCCTCTCATTTAAATGATGACTTTTAAATGGCCCACTGCCTGTGTTCCGGTTGTGACGTCGCCAGACCATCCCCTCTGCAACCCCCTGCCACCAACACTCACGCACACACTCACGCATTTCGCTTCTCCAGCCGGCCCGCCCTCCCTCCCTCCCTCCATCCCTCCCCCTCTCCTCCCCTCCACCTCCCTCCCTCACCGCACCACCCCTTACCCACCAGCACCAGCAAGCACCATTTACCACCCACCCCCTTAGAATCCCTTACCCAACACCCCGGGCCGCCAACACAAATGCACAACAAATCAAGCAGGCGAGTAGAAAGAAACAAAAAATCGATGACAAGCAAGGCGTTTGTCATGCTGTGTGGGACTGCGTGGGCGCACACTATTCATAGTAACCCGGGATTCTCCAACAGCATTTATAGCAGTGAAACAATGAAACACAGCAGCAGCAGCAGCAACACACGTACACACACACACATAGACACACAAAAAGAGATCCCCCCCGTATAGCCTTAACAGACTTTTGGGGCAAGTGCTGTCAACGAGCACCTTTTAAGGCCGGCACGGTACACGAGAGGGTGGGTGGCCAGCACCACACACGACCGCCTTTGTCTCCCCAGTGGCGATGTTTACACATCGAACCAGGTACTCATTTGAGGCTGAGTCGACCTAGGGGAAGCCCAGGACCGGTTCAGATAAACGTCACCGGGAATCGAACTCGGCACGCCGGGTTCGTAGCGCAGCGTAGCGCTAACCGCTGCACCACCGCTCCCCACACGCACACCCACATAGAAACACATACACGCGCACTCGCTATGCGACACACGAAATCTATAAATGCGTACGACGTGTATGAAAAGCGCTGAGGTTTCGCGTCGTCGTCAATGCCTATGTGATGATGCGTAATTAATAGTTGTGTCAATAACTTCAAGATGTGTACGTACATATATCAATATATATAACGTGATGGGGGCTGATATATTGACGATATTCAGGGTGATTCAGGGGCCTCACCTGCACACTCAAACTATAAAACTGCAATCTTCACTGCGCAAATTACGGCGATGCGCATTTGTCGATCAGCTTTCATTGCAAAGCAAAACGCGCCGCATTAGCAATGTAGAATGCTCATGTTCGTCCAGGTTTCCCCCCACCACCCTCTCCCACCAAGCCACTTCTAATGTCATGCACGCTCTGTGCGCACCAATCCCGACACTGCGGCATACTTACTCGCCACTACAGAGTTGTAATAAATCCGTACATTTTATAAGTGGATGGAAACTCTGGGTCAAAACTGCGACTGGTTCGCTCCTCGTGAAAGCGACACTCGGGGGCTTTGTGACAAGGTAGGACTGCTGCGGAATCAAACCGCCGTTCAAAGGAGAGAAACTCAACTCGCAGAGCCATCGAACAGGGCACAGCAGTCACAATTCTAGCGGACTTTTCCTGAACATTGCTCGTCATCTAATACTAAACTATTTTTTTTTATTTACCAGACACGGCCCACCGAGCTATACAGCTCTCTTTCAGAAGCGAGCTGGCCACAAATGATAGCTCAACGAAGTGGCTTATCATGTGGAAACGTATCGCAGCGAAATACTCGAAATGCATGTTTCTAAACGTGGAGCGAAAACCCAGAGAACCCGGATAAACATCCACGCAACCACGGGGATAACATCAAAATAAAAAAATATATATACAGCAGGCGTCAGCGTCGGGATGCCTCCTGTATACCAGGCGAGGTAGTTAACATCTCGTCACCTTGACGCTCAAATCCCCATCATCGCCATGGCTACTTTGATAATTATCTGAGCCTCAGCACGATCTTATTAATGCCGCAAAAGTTGAGCCACGCTAAACAGGGAAGGAGTTCATCTCGAGCCGAGCGCAGGGCCATTGAAAGCGCGTTCTAAACTTTATAAACAGAAGAGTGAATGAAGGAATAACTGAATTAATGCATTACATTGTAAGTTTCTTTTTTCCCAACAGACTTGCTTGCCAATTGAAAGAATGGGCATTTTTTCCGCGAACGAACGCTGGATATACGCAGACCCGTAAACTTTCGGTAACTTCGTGCCCCTGACCAACACCGCTCAATCATTCCGCCAACAGACATTCGACAAAGGCATTTGACAGCTGGCAGCATGAGACACGTGGGCGCGTTTCGCCCTCGTCAGGGCTCATCAGCGAGCACGTGTGCGCCTAGAGAGTGCCGATAAGTACCGTATATGGCCGAGGAGACAACAGAAACACTCTAAGTTCCCTAAAAACAAGCTTCCGCCTATACTTTGTATGGATGACACGTGGAAAGTCTGGCCGCTTTTGTAGAGTCAAAGTCAGCGGGGGTTTGTTGATGCTGAACGATGAGGACACGTGGGGTGATGAGGCCGGTCGGGTGGCTGAGGGCTCCTGAGCAATGAGCCGGTCCCGCTGAGAACATCAGCTCGAATCCGTGTTTCAACCACCCGAGATTAAAGCGGGTGATCAAGGTTGGTCTCAGCCCAGTCCCCAATGTCTGTGCAAAAAAACAACAAAATAAACTTCCATCCTGTTGAAATTGGATGTTTCACTTACGGTGGCAAAACGTCCAATTCTGATCATGTGTATCGGTTTAAGTGAAATATGCGGCAAACAGTAGCCACAGCGGTGCGTGTGAGAAAGTGTCGCAACTCCCTAGTTGTGAATAAGAGGAAATTTTAAGCAATCTCAGAATGAGTTCTGTAGTATCTTCTTCCACGTTCCGTTTTTTTTTGTTTGGAACATGAATAACACCCTGCTTTGCGGGGCTTCCCAAAGGGTTCTCTCGTCGTAACGACGTGATACCAACACCACAATCGTATTATAATTGGGGGGGGGGGGAATGTTTTTCTTCTTCAGACACGCGAATGGAAACCGCTCCTTAGCGCCGCAATCAAAGTCCCGGACACAACGCGGCGCAGTAATCACAACAAACAAAGGCAATCAATTAATGATTAAGCGCTGCGACGAAATTGGGCCGCTCATATAAGCGGATCCATCAAGCTGCGGAGAGAAAGCGAGAGTGAGAGGGGGGGGCTTTATTTTAAGCTTAATGTGTTTATTTAGTGCGAGATGAGCCGAGAGAGAAAACGGGGCGACGAGGAGGAGGCGGGTGGTCGTGGTGGTGGGCAGTCGAGCAGATCTGTGGCGGACGGTAGGCCGCGTACAACGTCGCAATAAACAACTTGCAGTGGCGATTAAAACTGCGAAGGATTTTCACGGCGGCAAGGTGCGAGACTTGGCGGATTGGGATATGCACCGCGAGTTCCACCACCCCCCCCACCACCCCCCCACCCCCCCACCACCGCGTCGGCTCCCATCGCCTTTAATTACCGCCTCCCTGCCATTGACGCGATCCCTGCAATTAAAAATATATCAATCGACACGTGGCTGACGGTGACCGCATCCGAACGCGGTAGGTCAAAAGACGCGCGGACGTCGTGCCAATTACACACACGCACACGCACACACGCGCACACACGCACACACACGCGCACACACGCACGCACACACACGCACACACGCACACACACACGCACACACACGCACACACACGCACACACGCGCACACACACGCACACACGCACACGCGCGCGCCCGTCCGCGTGTGCATGTGGGGAGCGGTGGCGCAGCGGTTAGCGCTACGCTGCTCTGCGAACCCGGCGACCCGGGTTCGATTGCCGCTCACGGCACAACACCGGTGACGATTGTCTGAACCGGTCCTGGGCCCTTCACTAGGTCGACTCAGCCTCAAATGAGTACCTGGTGCGGTGTGGGAACATCGCCGCTGGGGAGACAAAGGCGGTCGGGCGTGGTGCTGGCCACCCACCCTCTCGTGTGCCGTTCCGGCCTTCATAGGTGCTGCTCGCTAACAACACTTGCCCCTACAGTCTGTTCAGGCTATACGGGGATCTTTGTCTTTGTATTGTGGGGAGCGGTGGTGTAGCGGGGAGCGCGCCGCGCTACGAACCCCAGCTTCCCGAGTTCGATTCTCGCTCACGGCCGACCAACACCAGTGACGATTATCTGAACCGGTCCTGGGTCTCGCCTAGGTCGACTCAGCCTCAAAGGAGTACCCGGTAAGGTGTGTAAACACCGCCACCCGGGATACAAAGGCGACCGCGGGTGGTGTTTGGCCACCCATCAGCTAACAGCACTTGCCCCAACAGTCTGTTAAAAGTCCATACGGGGGACCTTTGTCGTTTGTGGAGATAGGGGTTGCAAGTGGCGCCCTCCAGCAACAACACCTGGGTCTGTCCCGTTACCTGCTGCCAGCGAGCCTTAGACACGCCATGTGTCCTCAACGTGCACCTAGCCTGGCACAGTCGCTGTGGCGACACCACTTCGTCGCGAATGACGGCTGCTGTATGTACGTGGCGCAGTGGTTAACGCACTAAGCTATGAACCGAACTGCCTGATTGAAAACCCTGACCGTGGCTGACATCAGTGGCGAGTGAGAGTGATTATCATTCTAAACCATGTCTGCCTCCATCCCAGCAACCCCCCTAGGTCGACTCAGACTTAAACCACTGCGGAGACTCAGGTGGTTGGGCATGGCTGTCAGCTGTTCCACCCTCTCGCGTGCCGCGTCGGCCTTAATAGGTGCTCGCAAAACAACAATCAGCCTTTAGGGACACAAGTGAGGATCTTTGTCTGGTATGTGTGGGCTGAATTAATCCGACGATTCTTCTATACATATCATGCATATGTTATTACATATATTATATATATAATACACAGTGTGGTTGTGTGTCCAAGAACATCTCAGTGAGTCTCAATACACATGTTCAAGATGCCTCTGCTCGGTGTGGTTGGCCCGTTATGTTTTCGAGCTGAAAACAAAACGTGGCAGACACACTTTGGAGTAAATGTTTAATCTGATCGCTTATGTCCACAGGCGATTGTCTCGTAGGCACACACAGAGCTAATGTATTGGTACGCATACAACACCAATGGCCCGATGTGACGTGAATAGTAGAGGTGGCCATTGACGGAGGACGTGGAAGGCCGTAACCCCATTGGGATCCCAAATAATGCGTGATCCTCATTCGTGTTCTTTCGAACTTTGTCCACCGCGACGGATATGACCGTGGCCATCAATTGGCACCCGATTGCACGCGCGTTCCCGACAGAGCCACTGAACAAAGTTACGATGCACACGTGACATTTATGCAAGTAGTGCAATGAGGAAGGGCCATTGCCTGAAACGTCGACTGTTTGAGATGGGTTTTTTACGCTTTGGTTCTTTCGGTAAAGTCACGTCGAAAGAAAATAAATTAAATTTAAAACAATTATTTTAAGGAAGTCTTCTTCTTTCGTACGGCTACGATTTCACGACGACCACGATTTCACATTCAAGTGGTCAAGTCAGATTTCAAGCTTAGTGGTGAATGTGTTGAGTTTTTGAGGTTTTTTTCTTGTTTGCAAATTGCAGTCGTTTCGAGGTTTACGTGCTCTGCTAAACCCGAAATCGTTTTTTTGTGTGTGTGCCGTGGATCATTGGATCTCCTCCAGATGTCGTCGGTGCACACAGATTTCGTGCAGCATGTCTGTGCGTGGTGAGCAAAAAGAAGAGAGAGAAAAAAACCCACCCTTGTCCCCAGAGCGTGCAACAATAAACGGGCAATTACAAGCAACACACGAAATCCGGCCAGATTACGGGGGGCGTGGACACCAAATCCTCGATTCAACACGCCTGGGTTATAGAGGACATGATCGGTGATCCCCACAGTGGGCCCTGGCCTCATCGGGTTGGCCTGGCTGGCTCGATTTCTCTTGCGTATGCGGGGGGGGGGGGGGGCACTGTGACCACGAATTCAATCTATACCACGTGCTCCGCGACAACGAAGAAGGGAATAAACTCAACTATTTATTTTTAAAAATATTTTTACTAATATTTTACCAGGTAAGGCCCCACCTCGCTATAGAGCTTTTTTTTTCAGAAGCGACCTGGCCACAAATGATCGCTCAAACGAAGTGGCTTATCACGTGGACAATTTTAGCAGGCAAATGCTCAAAATAAGATTGTGTATCATATTTATTTTGAGTTGAATATGGTCCCCGTGGTTTATATGGAGAGCACTTGCCAATATCATCAGCACCGTCGCAGGACTCTCATGAAATAGATCCGAACAGCGCATTGGGCCCTTCCTGTTGAAATAAATACAATCTAAAATCTAAAACATGGGCTCATCCAGAAGCATTTCTTTAACGCCGCCTTATGCTCACCGATGAGACCCAGAAGGTGAAAACCGGTCCAGACGCAATAATGCCGCTTGCTAATATTGGGCTGGGAAGCCAAGAGCTTGATGGTCTAAACACTTACATGTGGAGACATAATGACGGCATATTGCTCGTATATGGTAACGTGAAACTGCTATTGGCAGTGGGTCTACAAGCACAGATAAGAAATACTCAACACATTAGTCAATAACACTGCCCTTCAACGATATACACATATATAATAGACGACATTTTTGGCAATGACCCTACCTTCGAAGCAGAGAAAGGGACATTACCCAAAATGTACCGTATCATTTATATATATGTGCGCGCGCGCGTGTGTGTGTGTTCCTGGTAGGGCAGTGCTATTTGCGGGAATGTTGAGCGTCTGTCTGCTTATATATGTTTTACAAGCACGTGCGATGGAAGGAGGAGGGGTGTGTGTAGACATTTTGTCTCCGTGTCGTGGCGAGGCTTACTTGGGACCGTGTTTATTATTTAGCGAACCGGTTTTTTTTTTCTGGGAGGGGGGGGGGTGAAGCTGAGCGCGCCGCGTATACAATTATCACCTCGTGTGCGAGGTGGACTCCTGCTTGTCCTGTAAGACGAGGCGACGCAGCGGCAGGTTGTTTGACGGTGCCACACGCTGCCCCGGCGAGACACATCTCGGAGGAGTCGAAGGGAAGAAAAAAAACACAATCGGACAAGGTAGTCGCGATGCACGATGAAGGGCGATTGCCCGAAACGTTCAAGCGGCGGCGACCGTTGAAACAAGACGTTGAAAATGTTCACAAAGTTCGTTTTCTCGATCAAACAAATGCCAACATTGTTGGTTTAAACAAAGCCTGACTCTGCTGATGAGGCACTGCGTGTCAAAACCTAGTTGTCTCGTATTAAACCAATGCTGTTGGGGAAAAAAATCACTCCCATGAGGCCGTGTAGAGGATGGGATGTGTAAAACTTACGGGGTTTTTTAATGTCAGAAGGAGGCGCGTTGTCTGTATAGTGACGTTGTTGCTATACAATGCATTGAATGGTTATTTCGTGGACTTAGGACACGTCGCTGAAAGTGATGACTGCTGGTGGTTCGGACGAACACTGGAGAGGCACCGACTGATGATCCTGCTGCTGGTGCTGCTGCTGGTGGTAGTGCTGCTGCTGGTGGTAGTGCTGCTGCTGGTGGTGGTGCTGGTGGTGGTGCTGCTTCTGGTGGTGGTGCTGCTGCTGGTGATGGTGCTGCTGCTGGTGGTGGTGACAATGTGTGGGGAGCGGTAGCGTAGCTGCTAGCACGCCGCGCTACGAACCCGGCGACCCGCTGGTGGAAACCAACACAGGCGACTATTATCTGAACTGGTCCTGGGCCTCCCCTAAGTCATCTCAGCCTCAAATGAGTACCTGGTGCGGTGTGTAAACATCGCCACTGGGGAGACAAAGGCGGCCGGGCGTGGTGCTGGCCACCCACCCCCTCGTGTGCCGTGCCGACCTTCATAGCTGCTGCTCGCTAACAAGAGCTGACCCCCATGAGTCTGTTCAGGCTATGGGGGGGGGGGGGGGGGTGCGGATCTTTGTCTTTGATGATACATGTGGCACCCAAAAAGTATCACCGAGTGAGAGTCCCTGTGACACACGGACAATATGGAGGGGGGGGACGCACGCCACGCCACAGTGATCGTTTGTACTCGGACCCAAACAAAGCGGTGACGATTCCTCCTCCTTCTCCTTGAAGTTGTGGATTGGAGCTGCCTCCACGTCACGCGCACCGATGGAGGGGGAAGTGGGGGGGGCGGTGTATGCCCCCCCCCGCTCATTTGCATGCCGATACATTGCTTCTTGTTGGCTCAGAGGGCATTCCAAGAGGTGGCATTTTGCCTTCTTTATTTCTTCGGTGGGAGTCGTCGTCGTCTTCTTCTCTTTGGGGGGTTGGAAAGAATGAAAGAAATAAAGCACAATGACAACGCGTTCGTACGAAGGGGAACTTTATTTTATTTTTTAAATAGTCTTACGTTTTGACGCACGGTGCCCCATTGTTGATGCGGACTTGCAACCTTTCAACGACAAGCGCACAGAACGCGAACGAAGATAAAAGCGTCGGCGATCTAAAGATCAAACACGCACCTTCCTCTTTAGAGCAAAGATGTGCAGTGTGTGGATCTCACCGCAGACTGTTGCGGTGAGATCCACACAGTGCACACGTCACGATCGGCAGTGACATTGGGGTTTGGGGAGCGGTGGGACGGTGGTTCGCACAGCGTGCTATCAAATCGGTCACCTGAGTTCGATCATTCTTGACCACGGTGATGATCTCCACCGGTCCTGGGCTCCTTCTATGTCGACTCAGCCTTAAATGAGAACCCCTCCCACTCCACTCCCCAACCTTCTTTTTCGCCAACCCGCACTGACCAGTGTGGTAAAGTATGGCAAAACAACCACCACGACCACCACACCACAACAAACAAACAACCACCACTACCACACCACAACAAACAACCACCACCACCACAACAACCACCACCACACCACAACAAACAAACAACCACCACCACAACCACCACCACAACCACCACGACCACCACACTACAACAAACAAACAACCACCACCACAACCACCACAACAAACAAACAACCACAACGCCCAGCACACCACAACAAACAACCACAACGCCCACCACACCACAACAAACAAACAACCACCACCACAACCACCACAACAAACAAACAACAACCACAACCACCACAACAAACAACCACCACACCACGACCAACACGCTCTTTGGGGAGAACTTCACTGAGCAAGGTGTAAAAAAAAGGAATATCGATAAACATTCATTTTGATTTTAAGCTTTCGTGACTGCAGGAATCCATACCCTTTGGTTCTTTCGGTAAAGTCACGTAGGTAGACAAAATAAAATACAAAAATTATATTAATACATGAATCACACACTGAACTCATCTGATAAGTGACTCACACGGTCATGGGTACAAGTGATTTGTAATACGAATCCTTCATAACGAGTTGTCGTAGTGAAGCAACATTTCTGTGCGACATCGGACATCATCAACTTGTGATGTTACCATCACAACCAGTGGCCTTTCCTTCCTTATTTATAGTACGGCCTAAGCATAGATGAACTTGGATGCTTTATTTATAACCCAGTCGCAGCGCAATGGCGCCAGAAGCCTATTTTAAGAGAACATCCAAATGAATGTGATCTATTTCACGAACTGTTGAATCCACTAATAATACGTGAAAGTCCAATTTTGATCCAAAAACTTTTAGGTAACTAGGTACACAGTAAGCACACATTAAGTGTGGTCGATTTATATATATATCATGTTTTCTTTGCAGGTCGTTATCGAACGTGAGGGGGGCTTCGGGCTACCCGTCGTCTCTTGAATGCTGACGGCAACGCAGTCTTTAACGTCTCTTTCTGGAAATACAGAATGCGGGCCCGTCGTAATCTACCAATGAAACGGCCCGGCGGCAGGTGTCGAACCTATGGTTTGGGAGTCGAACCTATGGAGTGGGAGTCGAACCTATGGAGTGGGAGTCGAACCTATGGTATGGGAGTCGGACCTATGGCGTGGGAGTCGAACCTATGGTATGGGAGTCGGACCTATGGAGTGGGAGTCGAACCTATGGGTCAAACTGCCTGGGCGGGGAACCACGGTGACCTCCAAGCCGCCACTCGTCGCTGTGCGTGTGAGAGGTCCACCCCTTGCAGCGCCCCGTGTCGCTCGTGTCGGCAGGGAACGTGCAAACGGGACTCGGCGACTCACCGCGGCACCACATGCACGTGGGGGCATCCATCGATTAGTCGGTTGAACTTCATTACCGCGCTCGCGACAGGACGCGTATTGGCACCTACGATTAGCACGGTTGGCTACGTACGGTGCGAAAGAGGTTCGACATACATGCGCACATCTAATCTCGTGCGTGACTTATCGATACATTCAAGCCGGCGTTTCGTGCTATGGAGGGCGATTTCCCGAAATGTCGCCGATTTTATGATTTCGTTTACGTTTAGAGCGAGTGTGTCAAATCGTTGTTGTTGTTGTTGTTTGTGCTTAAGAACCACTGGCCAACGCAGTGTGACAAACAAATATATTGCGTTAGGAAATCGATCGCATGCGATGTAGCAATAGCCATACGTGTTCTGTGAATGATGTGCACATTTTACATCGAGCGCAGGCGGAGAGAACAAAACCTCGACAAGACGAAAAAACAGACACGATGCATATGAGACGACATTTCCAAAACATGACGAACAATATTCGGAATCGCATCGCGATTTACAAAGCGCGTGACAATCACGGCATCGATGGAGGTTGTAATGACGTTGTTGCACGTCAATCGATAAAAATATCCGATCGATTTTATTGATCGAACGCAAAGTCCCTAAGCCAAGCGGTTGCTTCCACTTGAGGATGGGGAGGCCTCCGCTGAGTGTGTGGACTTCTAGGATGATCGAGTGGTATTAATCGTGAAGCTTGCCGCGATATGACGATACTACGATGTGAGGGGTAGCCAGTGACCATGTCAGTTTTTTTATTTTGCCAAATCTCGCTAAATCGCGATATGGGGTTAAGTTGCTCATGTTTTTTTTTGTCGTTGTTGCGTAAATGTTCAAAATTTCCTCAGAATATTGATAAGAGTAAATAAAATAACGTGATTGAAGTTGTAAATATAATTAGCGGCATGTTATCTCTCTGTGTGTCCTCTCTAAAAGACGTCGGCACAATAACTGTTAACTACCTCCCCTGGTATGGAGGAGGTCGTGGGTTCGATCCCGACCCTGACGCCTGCTGTATAATTGGAGTGTGCGTCTCTCTCTTTCTCCCCGTGGTGAGATATTAACTACCTCGCCTGGTATGTAGGAGGTCGTGGGTTTCATCCCGACCCTGACGCCTGCTGTATAATTGGAGTGTGCGTCTCTCTCTTTCTCCCCGTGGTGAGATATTAACTACCTCGCCTGGTATGCAGGAGGTCGTGGGTTTGATCCCGACCCTGACGCCTGCTGTATAATTGTAATGTGCGTCTCTCTCTTTCTCCCCGTGGTGAGATATTAACTACCTCGCCTGGTATGCAGGAGGTCGTGGGTTCGATCCTGACCCTGACGTATAATTGGAGTTTGCATGGTCTCTCTTCCCCGCTGTCGCGTGGATTTGTCTCTGGGTCCTCCGTGTTTTTCCCCCCTCCACGTTTAGAAACACGCGTTGAGAGAAGTTGGCTGCTGTACATCTCCACGTGATAGACCCCTTCATCGAGCTATCGTTTGTGGACAGATCGCTTCTGAAAAAGAGTTCCATAGCTCGGTGGGCCTTGCCTGGTAAAATAAATAAATTAAAAGTTTACTTTAGTTTAGCTTCGTCCATGAAATTTACTCATCAACTTGGCATGAGATACTTCTTCTAGTTGCATCCGATTGTTCAAATGATACTTAGGTAACTTAATTAAATTGTCTTCCCCCAGTTTCTTGAAACCCTATGCATTTCCTGGTAACAAAAAAAACCATCTATTCTCGTTTTCTGATATTCACGACTAATAATTATAATCACTGTTGATGGTACGTGGCGTCAGAATGTTCGTAGTCCACTGGACTCTTTGTTCGTTGCGCGACTGCCAGCATGCGTGGCGTGTCGGCGTTGGGGAATTTGTAAAGCTCGTGATGATTAAAAGAAGACTCGTGGCAGAGGCTTAGGCTTGGCGAACCCCAAAGTCGTACAACTTATTGAGTAAATGGTCATTATCACTGGAAGTCCAGCAAAGAAAACGACACAATACAGACACGAAACGCAATTACAACTGCATTATGGGAATGCTGATATCGCGATAACCTCCATATCGTGATGTGCAATATCGTACAGTGAACAAAAAATATTGCCATTTGATTGTAACGATTCTGGGCCACGCGGTTTTAGATTGAGCAATTGATTATTTTTGTTTGGTTTCGTCTGCAAAGTGTCTCGTTTCTATTGTCCGTCTCATGTGTACTGTGCCGTGTGTATTGTCTCTCTCGTCCCTATTGTTGATCTCATCTCGAGTCTGTCTCGTTCGTATAAGCTCGTCTGTATCGCTCCTTCTCCTTCACCCCATGAGCCTAATTGGAAGGGGAACAAAAATGTGCGCGTATTGAACATCAAGTGTCTCACCACGGGGGAGGGGTGGGGGGGGCGAAGATCAGTGGCAAGTGATCTATGAGCCGATCACTCCCCCCCCACCCCCACAGTCCTCCACGCCACCTTCACCAGCCCGCACAGATCAGCGCGAAGTACGGTCAAACTACTCGCTTTAATCATCCAGCAGTGGATTGCCAAAGGGTTCTAAGAGAAAGGAAACGCAGTGGTCTTAGCAAGGCCCCACACAATGCATGGCCAGACGGGCCACGTGTTTGTACGTTCGGCCAACTCGTTTTCTGTACGCGTGGGAAGACAACCGGTGGACCCGGAGACCACCCCACCACGAGTACGGGGGGGGGGGGGGGGGTAGCACTCGTCTGTCCGCACAGACGGGTACAGCGAATCCTCTGTACGATGGCAGGCGCGGCTACATCAAACAACACACTCGGGTAGTTTTTTTGGCATCTAAAACTTTAATTGCACCACACTTTGTGTATTCCCTTCCACAATTCGTCGGGCGTATCCCATCTCTCCACCGCGGCATCTTCCAGTCGCCTCTGTGGTGGATCAAGTCTTCTCTGTGGTGGATGTAATGGAACGTGCGCTTACACGATACTGTTGTCCGTGAACAACGTAGTGGCTATATCCCCTTGAAGTTGTGACTCATTGGTCTTTTTTTTAGCTACGCAAAGTCTGAATGTAAATATTCAAATTTACCTGTTGTAATATATACGCTGTGTATATTTGGGGTGGAGTGGTGGCGCAGAGGTTAGCGCACTTCGCGATAACTCCGATGACTTCTCGGCCACGGCTAACATCAGCGGCGAGTGATATCATGAACGGGTCATATGTGAACTCATCAACGCGGTCAAACAACCTCCACGGACCGACAAGGCGTGGGTGGGGTCAGGCCTTCATCCAGCAGTGGATTGCCAAATGTGGCCGCCACATTCTGCATCAGGGACGTGCATCGCCAGAGGAATCGCAAACAGTGCCCAGCAAAGTTTCACGACAATACCCAACACCACAAAGACAACGGCCCCCTCCGTATAGCCTTTTTGAAACAGACTCTTTGGGGGGCTATGTTAGCGAGCACCTAGCACCACAGCAGTTTCAGTTTTAATTTCATTTATTTGGTATAGCCCTGTGAGCCATTCGGCTCTTCAATCGGGTGCAACAGCAGTTGGAATCGCGGCGTGAGTGTGCACCTGGATGTATGGTAGGTGGTGGTGATGGTGGGAAAGAAAACACACGGACGAGGCCCAATAACACAGGGGGCAGCCTGGTCCCAGCCGCCCAATCGCTCCGCATGCGTTGAGAGCTTTCATATCTCTCGGCTCATCGTCGCAGATTTGCGGTGGTTCGGCCGAGATTAGCGAACGAGGTTGGGGGGTTGGCTGTGGGGGGGGAGGGTGGCAGGGTGTTTGAATGTTGTTCGCTTAGATGATGACAACAACGACAACAACAACAGCCGTGGAGATGTCCGGCTCGCGAGCGAGGTGGGTTGGAGACCACAAGAGCGAGAGGTTCGCGGCACTGGAAGTCGGCGTGTAATGGGGCTTTCTCGCTATCTCGTCAGGCGAGCGGTTGTTTTTTATCAGTCGCTCCTGAACTTCAAAGCCTCGCGTCGCCCTCTATTCCCCCACCGCTCCGCCCCTCCGCCTCCCCCCCCCCCACCTTCGCCCCATTGTAGCCCGGAGCGTGAGAATCTGAGCTTTTTTTTAACGCGACTGCTGTAATCACGAACCCCCACCCCACCCACCACCCCCCCCCCCCCCGTTTTGATTTCCACGTGTAAACACACACACGCAAAAAAAAATGTCTTAGTTCATCAGTCGATTGGATTTCCACACCAACTATTATTATCAAGCGGCAGATTTTCGACCGCAACAAGCAAACTCTGGGCCGGTTTCGACCGTCCGAGGTCTCATCGGCAGGTTTGATACGACCAGACGTCATTGGCTGGAGCAACATCGCTCAAAATATGGGACCACGCCAACAACTGCTGCCCGCTAACGTTTATCTGGCAAGGCAATAAATAGGCCGATGGCCTAGAACACGTTTTATGTGTCCGTGAAAGAGAAAACGGAGTCATTCTGATATGTATTTACCCCCACGATGCGCTGCAATACGGAGGGTTAAAAACTGCGTCGCTTCATTGCCAATAGATCCATGCAACGAGTGATCCCCAATTGGCTCGTGTGTTGCTTCGTGTGAACCGCCTACTTGTTTTCTGACGGGCTAATATCTGCATGATTGGTGATTCGGTGGTAGTTCGTTTTCTTTTCTCGCGCATTACATCACTGATCACGAAGGCGATTAATAGATCTATCTCGATGGCGTACATTTCCATGAACAAACCTTTTTTTTATATAAATTCACTGCTGGATTAGGGTTCTCCCAAACAGCGTGCAGGTCAGTGCGAGTTGGTGAAAGCGGATAGGTGACACATGTCAACATCTCAGTACAATACAGCGCAATGTCACGAGATTACAACACTGCCCTCTGCTGCCAACGCAATTGTTTTATGCAGAGAGACAGGATGGGAGTATAATTGTTGATTCAGTGCATTACCCACAACACTGTAATGCAAGCGGGGTGATCGGTTCTACACGCAACACTCCAACTCTGCTCAAGCACCCTGGACAGAGAACGTGTTCAGAAAGGTGAAATCTGTACGGGAAGCTGAGTAAGCGCCTTGCACAGACTACACGGTGGAGCGCCACCAGCCAGCGGACTTGTAAGACCCCAAGGGGTAAGACAAGATATAGACATGGCCCGATAAAGACTCCTTCGGCAATCCATTGTGTACAAAGCTACAGATATTTGATAGGAGAAAAACACAACACCCAACACATTCGTCAATAACACTGCCGTAAAAAGAAAAAAGTGTATAATAGGTGACGTCTTAAAATGCGATGCGCCATGAAGAAGGGCAATTGCCCGAAACGTCACCTCTTAAATGTTTTTCCTATTAAGGCCACAATGTTGTATAACCCAAATCAGAATCGAACTGAACAAGGGATTGATGACTCTGCAGTGAGAATTTCCTGATTATAAAAAAAAACCTTTAGTTATTTATTATTAATTTCAGCACGTGTCTCTCGTATTTCAAATTCCGGCTGTATGCCGTACCCTAATTTTTACATCAACGTCACAATCGGTGACATTTACCAGACCATATGCGTAGGACGCCCGATCATGTTTACTGCCCCTTATCAGCTGCCTCATCTCCGAGGGTGTGACACTTGAGGCGTGTGGGGATGGTGGGGGCCTTTAGGAGGGAACTGAGAACATCACTCAACCCACTGCTCCGTTGCTAGTCTGCAGCAGCAGCAGCAGCGTGCGCCGACATCAACTGAACTCGTGTTTCGATTTAAAGCTTCTTTCGTGACTGCAGGGATTCATCTTCTTGGTTCTTTCGGTAAAGTCACGTAGAAGGTGAATAATAAAATAATTAAAAATAAAACATAATAAAATAATTCTCACGACGTTTCGGCCACAACGCAAGCAGCCGTCTTCAGGTGGAGAACAGGTGGAGAACAGTTTCTGTCTCCACCTGAAGACGGCTGCGTTGTGGCCGAAACGTCGTGAGAATTATTTTATTATGTTTTATTTTTTATTCTTTTATTAATCTCCTTCTACGCGACTTTACCGACAGAACCAAGAAGATGAACTCGTGTTGTGCCAGCGAGTGCAGGTGTGAGGCACAGCGAGAGGGGTGACATACGGAGGGGGCGGGGAGGAGGGGGGGGAGTTGTGGGTTATGCCTCCTCCATGGCCCCGCGAATTCGAACCCCTGTTCCCGTATCGCGCACAGAATTCTTCCGCAACTCACGAAATGAAGGGGATCGCCACGTCCTTTTTGCCGCTTTGTTGTTGCAGTCAGCTGCGAGTGTTTTGATGTTATCTTAGCGAGCACAATGCGTTCACTAATCATGCGCCCGGCATTCCGGCGATGCCATTTACAAATGTAGACTAAATGCGTGTGTTTTTTTTTGTTATCAATATATATATTTTTGGTACGGTCTATCCCAATCTGGCATGCTCATGGAAAGAACAGGCAGAAACATGAATCAGGGAAGAATCCCATTGGAGGAAACGTAACCGTCTTTAACTGTGGGTGGAGCGGAGGTGCAGTGATTAGCGCACTGCAGTATGAACCGGGTGACCCGAGGTTTGAGTCCCGGCCAAAATCAACATCTTTGTTTGAGACATATCTGAACCGGCTCGTTGTCGACACCTTACCAACTCGCACTGACCAGAGTGAGGAAGTATGGTCAAACGACTCCCACAAACCGATCCAGCAGAAGAATGACAGAGGGCTTTATATTGAAAAAAATCCCCTGCAAAGTAGGTTTTCTTGGGTAGGCACATCACTAGAAAGGGATGATTGATGGCCGATGGACAAGCCTGAAGATGCAATTACTGTACAGTCAAAGAAGGCAGCTGATTAGACAATTGATGATTGAGTCGATGAATCTCATCATGAATGGATGTTTTGCAGTACGAGTACACAACTGTCTGGCCTCGAAACGGAAATGAAACGTTGAAACGGAAAGAGCCAAATGACCCAACAACAACAACTAAGCATGAACGTTACACAATTGACAAGACCGGTGGTGACATGACAGCAAAAGGAGAACCTGTGCAAGACATGGATTGTAGGTAGCACTACTTAGCGAGGCCTTCATCCAGCGGTGGATTATACAATGGCTGATACAATTGATGAAAATTAAACATTGAACAAGTGAAAATAAACGTGTGTGCATCTTTAACAGTACAGTGCACTTCTTCACCTGAAATATTTTGCGCACGGATCCGAGGCTCAAGCATCGCACTCCAGCCGATTTATGGCTCCGATTCGGTGACAAAGTTTACTTATCGATTTATTCAGCAGGAAGGAGAGGGCACTGCTAAGATATGCCCCTGCAGATAAAGGCGTCCTGATTTTGTATGATCGATTGCCGTGTTTACACATCGCTGTGACGCACCGCACAACACCGCGTGTGTTCGTTCACAGGGGCCGAGCACGTGGCCACACCATGAGAGTACAGTGGCTGTGTGCATTCCCCCCCCACCATCACCTGCACGAGCCTGGCTAAGCCACGACCAGGGCAGGTAAGACATGCGAGGTGCGTTGACGATGCGCTGGCTAATATATTACAATTGATTTCTCTTGCGTCTTGAACAAAAAAGACGAAATCCGTGTAGTGGTGGGGGGGGGGGGGGGCACTTGATCCAGGTCCACAAATCCTATCGACCACGTCGATCCGGACGACTGCGTTCATCTCAACGCAGAGACCCCGGAGGCCGAGGCTTGCAAGCCGCGTGTGGAAAAGTTCAGTACCAAGAGCCAGGAGGAGGCGATTGTGGTTTGTACGCATAGAGAGAGAGAGAGCGGTGAGAGTCTTGGAACATTTTCTGCCCACACGACGACACCACGTGCTGCTGGAAGCAGAGTCACTGGGACTCTTCAATAGACACCACGACGAGATTCTAGAATCGATCTGCTACGATCAATCGCATGAGCCGGATGGACCGGACTGACTCCACTCCTCTCTCGTTGGTAATCTTCCTCGTGTTCTTAAGATCATGTGTGACATCGTAGCGCGGGATCATCGACGTTTGTCGATTCGTACATCTTGTCTATACATGGCTTCACGTGATCTGCTCCAACCACTTAAGGACCCTTACCTTAACCGCAGAGTTTAAATGAGTAATCGATTCTTGGATGGGATCGTGATCGTTGATAACGGACCCTTCTCCATCGTCAGTCGCGACCACCGGTCATCATCATTCCATCTCGCGACGCTGTTCTACCAAAGTCCACAGAAACTTTCTCTAACAGTCACTGTGATGTCTCTACTTGGCACGTGTTCTCTAATCCACACGTTCCTCTTTCTCTCAGTGGAAGGGGCCTCTTCACGCACCTGTGCGTGTCTGCTCGTGTACTTTGCAGCTTTTGTTCCATTTCATGCTCTCAATGTTCACGTTTCCAATCCATTTGTCATCACAGGCAATTCGCGATCAAATATCAGTTTTCCAAAAGCTCTCAAAGCTGCCATCACCCACACCTCTTTATATCCTCATTTTGATCCTGGTCTGCCTTCAGTAATTGCCCTAAGGGTGTCACAGTCGTGTCTCTCCAAAATCTAACTTAATTTACTTTTTTTTTGCAAACTTTTTTTTGTACAACACATTTGCTCTGTTCACCTTGAGACAAACTGTTGCCGCCTTCTGTGTCGAGTGTATACAGAATCGTGGATTAGGCGCAGGCTTGCAAAACATGGATCAGAGAGGATGGTGGTGATGAGTTCGAGAAATCATGAAGCGGGCTCGGGCAGGGCGCGTCGCTAAACGGCGACAGTGGTGGTGGTGGCGACAGTGGTGGTGGTGGCGACAGTGGTGGTGGTGGCGACGGTGGTGGTTGTGGTGACAGTGGTGGTGGTGATGGTGGTGGTGACAGTGGTGGTGGTGAAGACGGTGGTGGTGGTGACGACGGTGGTGGTGGTGGTGACAGTGGTGGTTGTGGTGACAGTGTTGGTGGTGATGGTGGTGGCGACAGTGGTTGTGTTGGTGACGACGGTGGTGGTGGTGACGACGGTGGTGGTGGTGACGGTGGTGGTTGTGGTGACAGTGGTGGTTGTGGTGACAGTGGTGGTGGTGACGGTAGTCGTGGTGGCGACAGTGGTGATTGTGGTGACGGTGGTGGTGACGGTGCTAGTGGTGACGGTGGTTGCCGGTGTTTGAGACCAACAAATAAGTTGGGAGCCAAAGGAGAGAACTCACCCGAGAGAGGACATTCAGCGTGGAGACGGAGCAATGATATCAGCTTGAATGCGGGCAGGTGCTGGTCAGATAACTAAACGAAACTTTGTATTTGAACAGGTAAGGCCCAATGAGCTATATGGCTCTTTTTCAGCAGCGACCTGGCTACAGATGATAGCTCAACGAAGGGGCTTTATCGTGTGGAAATTTGGAGCAAATACTTTAAACGCGTGCTGTTGCTTCTGAATGTGGACGACCTAGAGAAAAATCCACGCGACCACGGGGGAGAACATGCAAACTCCAAATATACAGCAGGTGTCATGGTCGGGATCGAACCCACGGTCCTCCTGTATACCAGGCGAGGTAGTTAACATCTCGCCACCGTGTCACCCTGTTGTGATTTGATTGTTGTGATTGTAAGACCATGAGGTACGGTGACAGCTTGGGGGGAGGCCTTCATCCAGCAGTGGATAGGTCATACCTGACGATGAGACCGAAATAATGCAATGTGGGTGTTTTTTTTCTCCTTCCAACGGATACCTGGGTCCATGAGAGTAGAAACACGGCAACGTTGATTAGAAAGGTCACGTGGACACATCAGGGCAACGCGGACACGAAACGCGATGTAAAGAGGCTGCTGCACATTTGACGGTGGTCACAGCGCGGGTCCACAACGGAGCCGCCAACCGGCTTCAGAAGATCTCACTCGCTACGGACCACTGACCTGAGCCAACGGCTGGCACGGGAATCGAACTCAGCTCGCCAGACTCATCAGAGCTGTGCGGCGCGCGCTGTCCCCCCCGCACCCCACAGACTTGTGTGCTCCCTCGATACAAACACCCACCCAGCCTACTCTCACAGCCCAGACTGTACCTTAACCTTACACACGCATTCTCCATGGCAGCTAATCCCACCCGATACTCGATACTCTTAAGGTAGAGAGCCCTACTGTAAGATCGTATCGCGAACTGACATTGCATATTTGACGGCGATTGCCCGGATCCAGACACTTATTTCTTTATTTTTGTGGTTACTTCTGGAGCAAAGTTGAAGAGCGGCGGCGGCGGCGTGCCTTCTGCTTTGTGCCGCTTGCACCTAAGTGTGTGTGACTAACGTCACTTTGTTTTGCTCCCCCCTCCCCACCCCCCTTCCAAAGAGGACGCGTCGATATCACGACCGAGAAGGGCAGGATCTTAAAAATGCGGCCAAACACCCAGACGCCCGCGCGTGTGCACGCACAACAGACGCATGCCCTTTGAACAAAATAACTCTCCCGATAACATCTGGGGAAATGAGACAACAATTAGTGCCGTGGGATATTTCAACCAGCGCGCACTATTGAGAAATCAAACAATTCCGTTTCCTGATTCGAAGCAAAGCTGGGACGCCGATAAGCGGTGTTCCTGTGAGTCAGCACAACACTGTGCAGCGTCACGTCGACTCACCGCCCTGTCACCATCTATAATAACAATCATCAGCGATGGTCCATTCACTGCCGGGCGAAGGCCTCTCCCCAAATGAGCCGATCACGCTGCCGCGTCTCTGTGGTTCGCCATCCTCCTGCAGGGCACGTCGTTCACTCCTTTGGCTACTTATTCCGTGACCCAGCCTCGCTCACTGGCCATCGTGCCCGCCAGCGATGTGTCCGGACGAAGAACCACTTACATTTTGGAAACAAAAAATTATAAAATAATGTCTCCGATTTGCGATCGTTTCCCCAAATCCACGTCCAGCATCCCCCTCTCTGTACTCACCAAAGTAAACGCAATTCTCAATGCCACGAGAGCGAGTTGTGTCCCACGACAGTTTTTGCTCAATTGGTCATGGCAAGAGTTGCCCACCGCGGACGCAAAGTTTGACCGCTACAGATCGGCCCCGAAGGTTGGCAACGCGAGTAAAAATCGGCGACAGAGTCGCGTACGAGTTGGCAGTGCAAAAATACCAGCTCGCCTACGCTGCCTGCTGCCCCCCCCCCGCCACCCCCCCCCCCTCGATGTGCAAGCTGTGCATTTCGGCACCACCGTCGATCATTATTAGCAGCCGGCAACCAGACGTTGCCCCGTCCAACGCTGGAGCCGAGCCCACGTGGCACTTAACCACGGCAGCAGTGGCGGCGGCGGCGGCGGCAGTTGGCATCACCACGCGCAGTGCAGCAGGGACAGAGAGATCCACGTGCCCCCACAAAGTGGCAGAAACGTGGATGCCGTGCCGCGAAGTTGACCCCGTTGTGTCCATACGCACGGTAAAGATGCAGCCCGGGGACATTGGCTGCTCACGCGACTGCTGGCGGAAAGGGACTCCACTCGGGGCAGCTCCAGAGAGCTGCTCGAGGGCACGGGTGGCCAACCTGTAACAGACCAAGAGCCAAAAAAGTACCCATGAGTTCTGCAGAGAGCCAAGTGTGGGTATAATATGCGTGTATATATATAGACAGTTTTCGGCGCTGAATGGGAGTCATCCCATTATTCTTCGCTACTGTGATAGTAGAAGTACGTTCCACGTTATGCCCCATCGATAAAGAGCCGCACGTGGTGAACTAAAGAGCCAAGTGTGGCTCGGGAGACGCCAGTTGGCCACCGCTGCTCTGGAGGGCATGTGGCCCACACAAACGTGACATTACGATCATAGAGCTGCGATGAACCCATTTATGCTGCTGGATGGACAGGGCAGGGGCGCGGGATTTAAGAAACTTTAACTGCCACGCCGGGAGGTTGAACCCGATGACTTCTGGATTGCAACTGCAGTGTTGTTACCATTCCACCACGGCCGCATCCCCCGTACTGTACATAACAAGGGGATGATCTGGTTGCATGTAATATGTTTGTCCCAGACCACTGCACCGGTTTTAATGAACGAGGCATCATTTAATGGCGTATTATATTCAGTTCATGTGAACCAGGTCAACATTCTGAAAAATGTAGACATTTGACCTGATAATTTGGCTTGTTCTGCTCGTAATTCAGGCCTCCCACTTCTTATATGCTATATCATTCACAATAACCCAGTACGGGGGTAAGAGCCCAATTCATAATCATACAATAAATAGATATGCGCTGTTGGGGAAGGGAATGACATCGGGAGGGCTACCAGGTTGAATGTGAACTGGCGTCCTACTAATGTGTGGCTCTATGCACCATGCAAGATAATTGAGGAATTGTGAGAATGAGTACAAGCGAATTATAAAATGTATAAAAACATTTAAGGGCGACATTTTAGGGGTGGAACGCTGTATCGATTAATCGATTGATACTGAAAATCAAATTGGAGATGCGTACATCGCATTGCGCGTATGAGAACCATTCTATTTCAATTGGTATATGCTGTATATAATGGGTTCACGTCAAACCCTGCAGCCACTAGAGGCACTACCATTTACTGCAATGTTAAAAAAGGAATTGATTCCTGGGGGGCGCGGGTAAATTGTTCCACTCCCGAGTATGATTCTTTTTTGTGCGATTCACGACATGTGCATTCACGCCACATTTCTCCCCCTTCACCACTGCCCCACCACCCCGCCAAATCCAGTGGCACCACCTGCCCTGCCAAGGCAGCCTCGCCGCCTTTTACACCAACCCCCCCCTCACCCCCCCCCCCCCCCACAATTGAGCCAAATGTTGTTTCGTAACAAGCGTTGGAATGGCACGTTTCAGAGTCGTGCTAAATTCCACGAAATTTCACCGCCGTAGACTCGATTGCCCTCCGGTCGGTTTTGAGGATCATCATCATCATCATTTCGGATTCACAGCCCGCCTTCCCACGCACGACATCCCGAGGCACCGGAGACGTTGACACCGCAGCCTGTAACAGTAACTTGACCCCCTCGTCAAATCCACTGCTGGGTGAAGGACTCCGCATGCCGTGTTGGTCATGGGGGGTGGGGGGGGGGGGTTAAAAAGTTTGCCACGCTTGTCAGGTGTGGGTGGCTGAACAGGGGTACCACCCAGGACCGAATCGAATGTCCCTCGCCACTGACGTTAGCCGTTGCCAAGAATCAAACTCGTGTAGCCGGGTATCAGGGCGCAGCGCGCTAACCACCGCGCCATTGCACTTCCCCACCGAAGTCAGCCAAGCTTGCAGGCGAACAGTGTTCGGGAACATTCGACGCATCTCAAGAATGCAAAAGCTGAAAGCCCAACTGTCAAACAAGCTGTGCGTCATCTACTTAATTTGAAATGCCGGCGCTCGCCGCTCGAGGACACTCGTCAACGCGGATCGGCCGCGCGAGCCGATCCGCCGCGCAGAACGGGCAGCCTGCGTCGCCAACCGACGTCGCCGCAGTGCCCCAGCAGTCCGCATCGCGCGCCGACACTTAACGTGGCGTTCAAGTCCACTCGGAAAGATTCGCGGCCCGCCTGCCCGACCGACCGACCTCCCGGTGTTGCTGTACGACCCCACGAGGGTCTCTCCACTCAGCCGACTCCCATCTCGGTGCCGGCCATCCACATCGTCCGGGCCTGCACGGGAGACG
Source organism: Lethenteron reissneri (assembly GCF_015708825.2). Classification (NCBI taxonomy): domain Eukaryota; kingdom Metazoa; phylum Chordata; class Hyperoartia; order Petromyzontiformes; family Petromyzontidae; genus Lethenteron; species Lethenteron reissneri. Next base: position 6,400,714 of record NC_083795.1, read on the forward strand.
GAGCTTTTCATAAGTTGGCCGCCTTCCATGAAAAGCACTCCCGCCGCATATTTTGAGCACGCGCACGCGCGCGTTGCCGTCATGCTTAAGCTCATCTTTAAAAAAAATAATTCTGATTGGGCCTTTTCTAAATAAATTCACTCGCGCGGATTTTGATGATAAAATATAGTGGCGGGTGAAACATAAAAGTATAATTTTTTGTTCGAGGATGAATTCCCATACCATCAGCAGAAATCTCTCTGCTTTCGAATAACAATCGCGAGCGGTATGGAAGATGTAAATTCCAGCGTGCGGTTACAGTGTGCCCTCGAAATAGCGGAGGTGGGTATACCGCGTCATTGCGTGTCGCGGGATTATTTTGGTTACCTGCTAACCGAAAGAAATTAGAGGGAAAAAATGACAATCGCACACCCAAAGTAAAAAAAGATTGAACAGCCTGCCAAATTGTTCTTGTTATCTGCGTCAACGCTACGAGCATACCGACGCAGGCAGCCCCAGTTGGGTCCGAGCACTGCAGTCACGGCTGCAACATTGCATCGTGGCTTGTCATTCTCGGTCGTTTGAGTGGTGTTTTTTTATTATTATGAACCTTTATTGTTATAATGTATAAAGTTATAGAAAGGGCATTACAGCCTGTTACTAGGGTAAGTTTATTCTCCATGGAATTAACAGTTCTGTAACAAAAACAATTGGAGAACTGCACTCTAAAATAAATAAATCACGGTCATTTCCTCACACAAATGATAAAGGCGGTGCTCGTGTGATGATGGCGCTTTGGGTGGCAGATCCATGCCAGAAAGGCACCGTCTACAGCCCAGATCCCGTCATGGAACTTACACATCCCTATGGCAGGGGCGAGTCCCTCCACAGGACAGAAACAACTACGGGCGACTTCCCCACAGAGTGGAAACGTTTAAAATTAGCACGGCATTTCGAGGACGCACCTCACCGCCAAAAGGAGAGCGAGCGCGTTGGCATCTGTGCACGGGACCGCAAGGGAGCGATGAATATTGTTGAAAATTTGTTTCAACGAACATTGTTTTTAATTTGGAGGGGGGGAGGGGGGGGGACCTCAGCGTGGCTTCGATGGGGGAGGGGTATCTCATTTTGGGAGTGACGGCCGTGTCCCCTGCCCGGTGCTCACGCGGGCACTTAGCACAGCTGGGTGCTGCGCTGCGACGCGAGTGATGGGCGCGCGCAGGGAGGCTGGGCACCGCTGGTGGGCCAGTCACCTGCTTAGAGAGGGACGTCATTTGTCACTTAGGTCGACAAGGCCCTACGAGAGGGGTTTGTCATCTGGACTTATGTGGTGGTGGTGGTGGGGAGGGGGGGGGATAAAGGACTATGAGGTTTTCTAATGCCTCGCTTGGGGGGGGGGAGCGGACAAAAAAAACGTGGAGCGACGCAGCCTGCAACACCTGTTTTATGCACGGCGGTTGCCCATCCAAGCATTATCAAGGGTCAACCCCGCTTGGCTTCCGAGAGATGATGAGATCAGGCGCATTCCGGGTGATTTGGTCACCGTCCAAACACGTCCCCGACGTGGCAATCCTGCCAACCGTTCAACCGGTAGGGATTTCAAATGTGTAAGACTTTCTATTTTCGCGACGGTTTCCGAAACCGCGTTGCGCGACGTGGAGGGGGATCAAAGCGGCGAGCTGCGTGCCCGGCGTTTCCACCGATTCGACTTTTGACCGTTTAGTTCGAGGATCTTTCAGGCCGTGATTTATGGCGCGCGCTTTCAGTAAACGTTTCTAATTTCATCGTTGAGTGCCCTTGCCGTGCGGCTGGCTCGCTGAAACGCCGCGCCGACAGGTGAGCCGGGTCTTGGCTCACGCGGCTCAGGGCAGCGTAAATATCCCAGCTCGACGACATCCAGCCCGCAAAGCCGAGGGTGCCTCCTTAGTGGATATCGTGGTGCACGTGTGTGTGTGTGCGGGTGTGTGCACGTGCGTGCGTTGGCATTGTGTGTGTGGGGAGCGGTAGTGTGGCGATTTGCGCGCTGCGCTATGAATCCGGCGACCCGAGTACGATTCCTGCTTATGGCCAACATCAGTGATGATAATTATCTGAGCCGGTCTTGGGCCTCCCCTAGGTAGACTCAGCCTCAAATGAGTACCTGTTGCAGTGTGTAAACATCGTCACTGGGGAGACAAAGGCGGCCAAGCGTGTGCCATGCCGACCTTCATAGGTGCCCGGTAATAGCACTTGCCCCAACAGTCTATTAAGGCTATATGGGGGGTCTTTCTCTTTGCCTGTGTGCGTGCGTGTCTTTGTGTGCAGTGGAGCAGTCGTCTAGGGGTTAGCGCACTGCTTGTTGAACTCGGTGACCTGAGTTCGATTCCTGGCCACAGCTAACATCAGTGGCGAATATTTGAACCAATAATGTACTGGCTAACAGCACTTGCCCCAACAGTTGATGTAGCTTATAGAGGGGAAACTTGTCTGCGTATGTGTGCGTGTGATTTAAATTCCATTCACAGCTGCTGTTAATATCGGTGGCGAGTGATATACTTACTAGTCCTGGGCCTCTTCTAGGTTGGCTCAGCCTTAGATGAGTACCTGCTGCAGTGTTTAAGCAGCGGCAATGGAGAGACTTTGTTTTGGGCCTAATAGGTGCTCACTAATGGGACTCATCTTAACAGTCAATACGGCCAAAGGGGGATATTGATCTTTTTTGAATGTTCAAGTTAATATGATAGTTAAAAGCTTACTGCTGCAAAAATGGGCAAGACTTTAAAATTAAAATTTTGCGCATGAGTGGGCGTGTGTGTACGTGTGTGCACGTGTGCACGTGAGTGTGTGTGCTTGACAGTGACTTTGTGTGGGGAGCGGTAGTGTAGTGGTTAGCGCGCTGCGCTAAGAACCCGGCGAGTCGAGTTTCGATTCCCGCTCACGGCCAACACCAGTGACGATTATCAAAACCGGTCCTGGGCCTCCCCTAGGTCGACTCAGCCTCAAATGAGTACCTGGTGCGGTGTGTTAACATCGCTACTAGGGAGACAAAGGCGGCCGGGCGTGGTGTTGGCCACCCACCCCCTCGCGAGCCGTGCTGGCCTTCATAGGTGCTCGCTAACAGCACTTGCCCCTACAGTCTGTCAAGGCTACACTCGGGGATCTTTGTTTGTGTGTGTGCTTGACAGTGACTTTGCGTCGCATTAGGAGGCAGGCTGGCACGCAGCAATGTCCTTCTGCAGGCGTGCGTGCGTGCGCGCGCGTGTGTATATTTATGCTGACTTTGCTCCACTCGCTGAGTTGCAAGTGGTTTAAGCCCTTCCCGTCAAGCCCTGCTGATGGATTGCGCGAGCCGTGCAGACATGACTCATCAAATCAAGGTAACAAGTCCTGAGTCGCCACATTTTACCTTGACAGCGAGGGCACGCGTTCAAATTTTCCCATTCTCAGGCAAGTGGGGACGTAATGATGCTCCAATTCATCAAATTCACGTCGGTTACAAAGCTCGTGAAACACGCGTCGAATAATTGCATGCGTGAGAATCGATGTTTGGTTCCCCCCCCCCAATGCGTACACGTTGCATGCAATGGGTTCGTCGCGCGAGACCCCAGTCGGCTGGAGGTCGCCCACGCTCACCGCAAAGTCAACATGAGAATCGATCGTCAAATCCAACCGTGACACCCGATTCGGGAGAATTAATCGATTCGCAAGGTTTGAGTGAATGATTTCCACCCCAAACGACGTAAAGCCTCAGTTTACCCGTGAACTCTGACCGCCAATGCAGCTGATGACCGACACCTCGACACCTCTGCGGTCAAATGTCAGCTGCAATGCTCCTCATTGTTCAATCTCTGTTTAGGACTCACTTTTAACAAATTGTTTTCACTCGAGAAGCCTACAGCAACCACCGCCTTGACCCCATAAACACTACAATGAGAGGGCCAATGGTTGTGATGGACACCCATGACAACCAATATTTCCTCCTTCTATGTTAAATAACGATATGTACGTTGAACTTCTTTCGCACCGTACACAGCCAACCGTGGTAATTCGGGAGTGCTTCACCGACGCAGCTGACAGGCCGACGTTGATTACGTTTCACCGTATCCTGCTCATCCAACAGATGGCCACTAAATGAACTTCATCTTCTTGGTTCTTTCGGTAAAGTCACGTAAAAGGGAAATAATAAAATAATAAAAATAAAACAGATTAAAATATTATTTTATTATGTTTTATTTTTATTATTTTAAGAAGATGAATCCCTGCAGTCACGAAAGATTTAAATCGAATTTTAAATGAACTTCGTTAAGTCACTTGATTCCCTTACTCTCAACAACAGAACCATAGTTTCTAGACACAACTTTTGCCAGGATATCACCCACTCACCCCGCCCCGGCCCTCCCAACTATGAAGCAGTGACAGGTCAACTCATCGCAGCGCACTGCTCCGCAGTGGCCTGGCTTTCTCGGGGCCATCATGTTCCTCTTGTCGGACGACAGCGACGACGACGAGAACATTGATGACGACGGCGGCGGCGACGACAAGGGCCACGGTACGACGGGCAGGCTGGGCCTTCCGTCCAGGCCGGGCCTTCCGTCCAGGCCGGGCCTTCCGTCCAGGCCGGGCCTTCCGTCCAGGCCGGGCCTTCCGTCCAGGCCGGGCCTTCCGTCCAGGCCGGGCCTTCCGTCCAGGCCGGGCCTTCCGTCCAGGCCGGGCCTTCCATCCAGGCTTTTATATAGGACCGTGGTCAAGAGTCGCTCCCGTGGCCGGAACACCAACGAAGGGAGTCCACCCCCCACCCCCCACCTCCAGTTTGTTGCCTCTGTGGAAAATTCACAGAGTTGAAGTTAAGGGCAAAAGGTGGAGAAGTGAAACAACAATTTGAAGCTGTTTGCACAGTTGTCCGAGGCTCGTGCGAGCATTTCAGAGGATGGCTCTACCAGATGCCAAAGTGTTTTAACACGGAGAATTTAAGGGGCTCTGCTTTTAAAACAATCACCAAGGAATGTTAATCTCGCTTTCACCAATCAAATAAGGAAGAATAAAATAGTTGAGGTCATGTTTCTGTACTTTTGTATGAAATTAAAAGATAAAAAAACCGTCTGAATTCACTCGTGGGGTTTATCCAAGCATTATTTTTGTTGGAGTGAGAAGGCTTCAGTTGCCCAAACTACGCTGGGCAGATCCCTTGTTTGTTTTCAGAGAGTGATTTCACTCTTACCGAGCCTTGAACTGACACTCTCAACACACGATACAAGTTTCAGGTGCACTCACGTGATCCGATACCTAAACTCAAAGCCAAATAATTGGCTCTAAACCACACACACACACACACTACGTGGGGTGGGAAACACAAAAAAAATATTTTTTGTGTGCTTCTTCTAAGCCATAAGTTCCACTGTTGCATGTGGTCAGCTGCTCAGATTTTCTCTCTCCATCTGCTTACATTCTGCACCTCTTCTCCATTATTTGGCTGCAATAAATGTCCACGTGATAAGCCACTTCGTTGAGCTATCATCTGTGGCCAGGTCGCTTCTGAAAATTAACTAGCAGCTCAGTGGGCTTCACCTGGGAGAATAAAAAGTAACGTTTTTTCGTTTATTTACTTACGTTTAGTGATTTGCTCACCATTCGTATACTTTGCACTCCCATCGTGTTTTGGTAGTTTGTTGTTGCAACTTTCTGACCCGCCCCATACTGGACATCTGTGAACAAGTGCTTCACAGCTCATTGGATTTCTCCAGGATAAATACAGATTCTGAGTCACGTCCACTGTCCTCAAACCTCATTCCATCGCATCCTCCTATCGCGCCATCAGTCTCCCTCTGCTCCTCCTGGCTTACACTGCTGGCAGCTCTACAGCCTAACCGCTGTCCCCTTCGTCTCTTCCTCAGTTACTTTATGTACTCACTCGTTTGTGTCTTAAAATAACATTATTCCCGAGCTGGACTTTATCAGTGACTTGAGACAGCTTGTTAGTGTTAAAAGCTCAACATTTTTTTCAAGTTAACTCTGGACTCGTATAAAAAAATATATTTTGAGCGTAATTTAAAATTGTGTTACAACATGAGTCGCGTATGCAGTAATTGCTTTTGTTTGACCAACAGATATATAATTGTAATCAATGTCACGTGTCGACAGTTATTTATTAATTGATGTTCTGCAATACTGATCCATAAATTAATATCCATTTATAAATTCACAATACATGAGATTCTGAAAATTGACTCGTGATGCTGAAAAATGTCAAATGTATCGAATTGCCGTGGAGAGGTGAATAATCCAGCGCCAGGTAAATATAGAGCCCTTTGTCGAACCACATCTGGATGAAGTCCTCCCCACTGTGAGAAATGTTTAACCATACTTCACCGCGCTGGTCAGTGTGGGGTTGGTGAAGGCGGAGGGTTCCAGGACCGAATCAGACGTCACCCTCCACCGATGTTGCGCTTTTACAAAATGTACCGCCCACCTCCATCGTTGTGGTTGAACTGTCATAATTCGGGGTCACGTTTCAAATCGAGAATGAATTAGCTTTTTGTCTAATTTCTTGAGCGTGTCGGCTGTGTTCTTACTTCTCCTGCATTGTTTGTACAGTTGTATCCACTCCATTAGCCCGAAAGCAGAATTTGCATAAAACAATTCAATAACCGATCCTCAAACGTACGACGAGACGCACGTATCGCAAGCGTAATAATCAATGTTCAAGGTGGACTCGACGCATCATCACACACTCGATTAATTATTACTCCAACGACAGCGTTTCAATCACATTTCGCGTTGACTGACGATCTGCTCTCTCCACAACCGTGGACGGTAGCTGTCAACAAGCGCGGGCGGACAAATTGCGCGCGCGTCCGACCCGACAGAGATGCGCTCCGGCCACTGCCACCGCCGCGTTGGTCTGGCAAGCCCGGCCACCTGCCCTACTCCCCGGGCGTTTGACCCTGGGTCGACGATCGCGGTGGGCAGCGCCGCTGGCCCCGACAGTCGATCTGCGCGACCCCGCGGACGCAAGTGACCCCGAAAACAACGCGACGTCGCGGTGTCAACACGCCGCTCGGGTGACGGAATAGGAGCCAGGGGAGCTCCCGAGATCAAACACCAGCCGGCCGACCGGCCAGAAGACGAATGAAGTCGCTGGGAGGCGGTGCGAGCAGCCTGCCACGAGCTCGCCAATCTCCCCAGCTCCCCCCCCCCTCTGCCACTGCCCCCCCAGCTGACGGACGTCAGTGATGTGTGCCGGTGATTGTCTCCCTTGTTGGTGCGATGATGTCCAATGCGGCTTCGCAGTTCACTTCACGGGGGGAGAATCTATGGGAATTATCACGCGTGCGTCAATCAGTAAAAAGGCTGCTGCGACGGGCGTACACGAGTGTCGCGGCTAAATCCGATGTGTGAATCGTCGCGTGTTAATTGCGGTGGCGAATGTTAACTACCTCGCCTGTTATACAGGAGGTCGTGAGTATATTTGGAGTTTGCATGTTCTCCCCCTGGTCAAGTGGAATTTTCTCCGGGTCCTCCGGTTTTTCCCTCCACTTTTAGACACATGCGTTTGGCTGCTATAAATTTCCATGTGATTAGCCACTTAGTTAAGCTATCATTTGTGACCAGGTTATTTCTGTAAAAGAGCTACATAGCTCAGTGGGCAGCGAGTTCCAAAAAAAAAAAACGCCTTCGCACGAGCCGATGCTCTCACCGACGTGGGTCGCCGTTCGGATCGTAACGATGCATCGGATAAAATCGATCCTTATGCTCATGATACACGAATTAAATTGTGAGCGTGCTAATCGATTACCATACATATAATTTACTTATTTATCCAGGAAAGCCACGCTGAGTCGTAGGACTCATTTTGAGGAGGGTTCTGCTGCATTGTTTCAATTTTATTTCACGATGTTTTCAACCAATTAATGACGAACGTTTGCGATAAACGTGGGAGGAAATCAGAGCAACCAGGAAACAAAACCCACGTGCACGAGTGGAAAACACCCTCTATCCCCGTACAGATGTAAACAGATGGTGACTGGTCCGCCTTCCCCTAGCAAGCCAGGGTGTGGCACCTTGACGCCCCCAGGAAGACAGTTTCACAATGTTTGTGCGGTAATCCACCAACCCCCGCCACATCCACAGTACGGGATTACAGGTCACGTGCATCACCACCACCGCCTTGTGCATTCACGTTCGTTTGCAAATCGCTTGCAAACGATGTGATGATGGCAAAGTTCGTGACCAGGGAGGCCTTGTTCGTGTAAAGCCACCGACGGAGCAGTCGGCCATGATCGCTCTGCTGTACTGATGACTCCTAACAAGGATACAACCGGTACAGTTATGTCACGGTAATGCTGATGCTGTCCAAAGCAAAGGATGGTCACAAATGTTGTCTCTTTGGAGTCGATGGTAAAAAAACAAGGCTGTCTGGATTATGCACGCAGAACGGTGAAGTCACGTATGTTTGTATGTTTGTGCCGTACGAAGGTGGTGCGGGGGAAGGACAACAAACTAATCACAAAAAGCAGTTGTAAAGAAATTAGTTTTCAGGCAAGGCATGATTGCAGTTCTGATCTTAAGGTCACATCGGCCCACTTTTTTGCTGTCTCCATAAATCACCGTTGTCGTGTATTATTACTCATTTATTCCAACTTTTCTGTCCAATGAGTTTCTCATCATTCACAGAAACTTGTTGAATTGCTTTAGCCGAGCGTGGTGGATGCACACCAGTGGCGTAGTGTAGGTGGCAAGGGCCCTGGTGCTATGAATGAAATGAGCCCCCTGTCCAATCACCCCCCCCCATCCCCAGTCATGACCCAGGACCTGGGTTCCCCCAGCCCACGGGACCCGGTGCAGTTGCACCCCCTGGACAGCGATTGCTACGCCCGGTAGGTCCATACGAGGGGGGTGCGGGGCCCGGGGGAAATCCCACTGTGTGGGCCCACCTCACCCCTCGATGCCGTCAAACTAAACGGGAAGTGTTGCATCTGACACCATAAGGTCGAAGCGTGCCCCCCCCCCCCAACCTCCCCCCGCCCCCCCAAAGTGCAGAGCCCGGGGCATTCGCCCAGATTCACCATGCCCCAGGGACGGCTCGAGCTACGCCACTCATACGCGGTTTGCTGACGTAGCGGTCGCCCGGCCAATGGCCTCGCCGCGCCACGGTCCCACAAATGTAGCGGGAGTGGGGCAGCCCCCTTGGCACCCGCCCCACCCCGTGGGCAGTGTGGCCCCGGTGGCGGCAGCGTCGGCAGGGCAGCACGCCAGCGAGGGCTGCCCCTCGCTTGAGGTGCGGTTTTACCCTAAGTGCCAGCTTTAGAGCCTTGGGTGGGTGCCATCGCCGCGGTACGGCCAAACCCAAAATTACCGTCCGTGCTCTTGCCGGAGTGCCAAAACCAAAATGATTAAATGAGGTGCTTGATAAATTACAGGCCCGCCGCGCACGCCGCGGCAGATTTCAACACCTGTGCCCTTGCGGCAAGACACGTCGCGAGAAGGGACGTTGGCAGATGGTCAAGAATAAGGAGGAAACAAACGCACACGCAGCGTATGTGTGTCTGTTGAACTTATTTCGCGCCGTACGCACCCAACCGCGCTAATCGTAGGTGTGCGGATAGGACAACAAATATCCCAATGCGAGAAGGGACGATGGCAGACGGTCAAGAATAAGGAAGAAACAAACGCACACGCAGCGTATGTATGTCTGTTGAACTTATTTCGCGCCGTACGCACCCAACCGCGCTAATCGTAGGTGTGCGGATAGGACAACAAATATCCCAATGCTGAAAAATTTACCCTTGCAAATGTCTCAATTGGGATTACACGTAGCAATACTACCACCTGCTGTGAAAACTTTGGCAGGACCCTCCTGAACAAGTCTCTTGAGACTCGAGCGAGGCTCTTCCTAATTAAACAAGTCGAAAGAGAACACTTTATAAAAATGATAGAACTGCAGTCGCTAACACGTCCGAGAGGGACGTCCCATCGGGAGGAGATGGGAGCGAAGGAATCAGCGCGTGCGCGTGCTGGGTAGATTATTACATCACAGGATCACGACAGACGGCAGTGGATTGGGGAGGCCTTTAACCAGCAGGGGACTGACCGCGGATGATGGTGCCGGTGACGATGATGCTCTCGTGGGAAAACGTGTCCCAGGCTGGCTTGGCTGACACTACCCGCCTGCGAGCCTTCCCCCCCCCCAGCTCTCCGCGCCGTGTCCTTGCGGGCGCCCGCTGTGCTCTCTTTGGCAGCCGTTCTCCTGTCGTCAAGCGCCGATGATTTCCATAGGTGCGCTAATTGGGAAAGCGCCGATAAACGCTGGCATGTGAAGTTGGGCTTTTTTTGTTTGTTTGTTGAAGAGCTAATGTTGCAGAGCGAGGGGTGCAGTGCCCGCAGCGGTTAGCGCGCTGCGCTGACCGGCGCGGTGAAGTATGGTCAAACAACCCCCATGACGGACACGGTGTGGGGAGGCATTATCCGAGCTGTTGAGCTGTTTATTGTGACAAAGTGCTGTAATTTATTAATGTTGTTGTTATTATTCATCCACGTGGTGGAATATTTTAGGTTTTACCATCATAGGTTGTATCATTAACTCTTCCCAATATTTATCAAGGGGTCTCTCCTGCATTCCCGCGGTGTGTGTCAGTTGATCACGATTCTGCGCCTGTGTGCACGGACGATGCCGTAAATCACAGACGACCACACCGCCGTTCTATTAATGCGTTACGCGGCAAAGGCCCAGTGGGGCCCTTTGATGTGGCCTTGGCCATTTTCAGCAGTTCTCTCAAAAAACTTCGGCAAATCATCCGGCTGTTGCGCATCAGGTTCCCACTCCACGCCGCCGTGAACATTTACACCGTGAAGATCACAGGTTTCAGCTCGTTAATGCCAAATCGAACGACAAAAGGCGCATTCATTGTTGTAAACAATAACAGGATCCGCCGAAAGGTTACTGCTAAAAATTGAGAGAGAAAAAAGAGGGGGCAGGAGGAGGAGGATTCATTCCAGTACATGACATCAGTGAGTGACCTATAATGAGTATAATGTAGAGCGTGATTAGTAGTCTGGTGCCGGGATTACACTCGGCTGCATTTGTTTCGACTTGCTCGAGACGTGAGATGTGCCGACGCTCTGCACCGCAGGGATGCCGTGCAGCCCCAGCGTGAGCATTGCAGAACTCTAGAGACAAAGTGAAACGCTGCGTCGCCGTTTCGCCGCTCAATTCCGTCCTTGCTTTATGCTCCGTATTTCGAACTTCTCTTATTATTGCAGATCGAGGTTTTTTTTTTTTTACACCCAAATCTCTATTTGAAAAAAAATTCAAAGGAAGAATTATTCTCCGGGGTCACGTTTTCGTTACGCCAGTCGCACCGAAATTTTGTCGAGCATACTTCACCACCCCGGTCAGTGCGTGTTGGTTGAAGGGAGAACGCTCTGCCTGGCCCCTCGCTGGACAACCGACTGGTCTGGGTGCCCCTACCCAGTCGAGCTTGTCGGGTCTTCAAGGCTCTCGTGCACTTAATTACCTTCATACCGTCAGGGACAATGACCGGCTGAAGAAGTTTCTTCTCAACGGTGGTCTCAATAATTCTAATAACAATTTTTTTTTTTAACAGACCCTTTGTTGATCCACCGCTGGACGAAGGCCTCCTCATGCCGTGTCGGTCACAGGATTTGTTTGACCATACTTCGCCGTGCTGAACGGCGTGGGTCGGGTGAAGAGGTGGGCCCTGCACCAGTTGCAGACATCGATCAGCAGCGATGATGTTAGCACGTGGCCAGGAATCGAACACGGGTCACCGGGTTCATAGTGTGACATGTGAACCACTGCAGCCACATTGGGTTATAACTTTGTGATAAATAAATAAAGGACGTAAACGTGGTATAGCAACGAGGGTTTTGTTCAATACTGCAATGCACGGGGACCTGCTTTCTGAAGATGTCACAACAGACAGATGTAAACGTAATTGTACAAAGGGGTCAATGAATCAATACTATTGATGATTAATCTCACGATGCAATAACCGATGCTTGTTGATCCGCTGATGTTCGTATGTAACAGGTTCACGTCACCCATGCAGCCACGAGAGGAGCTGCTATTCACCACAATGTGAGAGAAATAGAGAGATATAAACAAATCCAAGTTGAGGCCCTCAATTGTGAAAATGTATCGAATCGCGATTAGTACGAATCGTTACATTCGCGCGGTTTAATGTACATTCCACAACAGAGCAGGTCGAAATGTGGAATTAATAGTGGCCATTTAAAATCAGCATTGAAAAAAAAACACACACACATACGCACTCACACACTCATGAAACACACTCACGTACACACACTCACGTACACAAATATCCCCCGTATAGCCTTAACAGACTGTAGGGGCAAGTGCTGTTAGCGAGCACCTATGAAGGCCGTACACACACACGTACCCACACACACAAGACAAAAAACTAACACTTTCACGCGCCGCGGTTAAAAACGGAGCACGTTTTCCCAACGCGGGAGCCTGCCGTGGTGCTTTTTCAGCTCACAGAGGATCACAGTGTTGATTAATAATAACGCGTGGCAATATTGATTTTAAATTGCTGGGGGCACTTTGCCATTGATCTGTGCAGACACAGGAGGGATAAAGTGAGCCGGGTAATTTTTTTCCCTTCAAAATAATTAAATGAAATGGGGAGCCTGGGTGGGGGAGTTGAGGGGTGGGGGGGGGCTGGTGGAGTTGGGGGGGGTGGGTGGGTGGGGGGCAGTGGAGTTGGGATGAGGGACCCACACAGCCGGGCGGGTGATATGTAAAAGGGCCCCGCGCTTGCTTCTGAAGGCAAGCCCAGACAAGCTCGAAGCACCGTGGGGGCCGGCGCTGCGCCGCAGCCGACAGCGTGAAGACCAGAGGAGCGGGGCCGTGCCGTCAGGGCGCAGGTGTTGTTTTCCGGAGCACGCGGACCGCCGCACCGCCCCGCGCTGGGTGCAGAGCAACGCCCGCGAGCGCAAAAGGCGTGAGGCCGATTGGGACCGAGCGCCCGAGAAATACGAGCAGGGGGTTTGAACTTGAAGAGTGGGCGTGGAGCGACGAACGAGTTCGTCTGTTAATGTTGATTGTTAAACTTCGCCACGCGGGCGCTGAGCGGCACGAAAACGTTTGATCGTTTGTGACAGATGGCAAAAATGAGACGGGGCCAACGTAAACGAGACGGACAAGACGTTACAGACGTTGCAGATGATTATCATGAGACCCAGACGGTTCAGCACGAAGCAGACTGCACAAACGATAGACGGTAGAAGTGAAATAAAAACGATTCTCGATTCTCGAATTGAAGCATGCAACGGGTTTTCGACTATACGCCCAATCGCACAGGGGAAGAGAGAGCGCGAACCGCTGCGTTATCTAACGGAATTTTTTTTTTTCACGGACCAATTGCTGGATGGACGGTACCAGCAGCGGAGTCGGCGTTTGCGTGCGAGCGAGTGCCGTGGGCTTGCGGGATCGGGGGTAGGTTACTTAAATTCACACCGTCGATGGCTTCCACCTGCAGCAGTGTGCCAGAATACAAGCCAGTCAAACCACCTTGATTTTTGGCGACCTTGTAGGTGAGAGAGAAAAAAAAGGTAAAAAAATATATTTTTCATACTTTCATAACTGGCAAAAAGGTATTCCATGATATAGCTGCTCACCCCAAGCTTTACATGCTCTCATACATACATTGTCTTTGTACTGTTCGTCTTTTGGCGTTCTCTGATCTAACACTGGTGAGACAAGGCCATAAAGTAGGCCAATTAGTTTCATATATTATCAGAGCATGTTTGTTTGCATGCTCACCACAAGTACTCTGTGTGGTTAATGCACACTTTATTCCTTGCAAAAGGTATCTCATTGGTGTTTGAACATCTTAACACCTGTTTTATTGCCAGAAAGGTTAAAGCCTATTCTTATTTTTCACGCGAAAAATTGTCGAACATTTCAGTGCATTTATACGTTGCACTGTGAAAACGATCTCAATGGGGGAGTGGTGGCAGAGCGGACCGCGCGCCTCACTTCGAACGTGGACACTTGAGTTAGACTCGCAGGCCATGGCGAGTCACATCAGTGGCGAGTAGTGATGATATCTTAACCACTCCTGGGGTCTACAGCCACAAACCTCCTCCAACCCGTAACGACTGGTGTGGTGAAGTACGATCAAACAAAACTCCACTTTTGACCGCTGACACACTGTGGGGAGGGGGCCTTTATCCAGCAGCGGTTTTACAAAGAGATGTATATGGCAATACAATTCAAAACAACAATTGCCTAATTCGTTTATAGAATAATCTTCGTTGTCATGTTTGAAGAATTGGTAATAAAATAGGTCCCAGGTAGCTTCATTCTGAATGCCAGGCCTCAATTTGAGCCGTCACGCTGCATTTCACGTAACAGCTCACGGTAAGGGTTGCGTAATCTGCTAATGATCAACGGGACCTCGACATGACATAATATGCCAAGGTTTATTCATAAAACAACAGGCAATGGCCTCACAAATCAATGCCCTTTTTGCAGATAGAGAGGGCAGCATTAAAAAAAAGGGATTCACCCTCTTAATTTTGGAGCTTTCGATTAGCTGTGATGGTGATGATGCTGATTATATATTATGATAAATAAGACAAAACATCATCACAGTGATCTATTCAGATGGGGTACAGGTAAGTGATATAATGTTGTGATTATTGATCATTAATGGTGACAATGATGATGATGTCCATTGTAATGATAGTGACAACATATATAACAGCAATGTCCACTGTGATGTTGATGATGGTGGTGGTGGTGATGACAATGATAATGACCATGCCCATCATAACGATAGTCACAGTAATGCCGGCACTGGCCAATGATGACAACAATGACGACGGTGATGATTCATGCTTTTGATCGCAGCGACAGTAACAACGGTGGTGATTACCAATGTGATAACGAAGAAGGCCACTTCCACCGTGATGACAATAACGACAACATTATGGCAATGATTGCAGCGATGATGATGATTAAAACGGCGACCACCACCACAACAGCCGCCGAACACACTTGGATCGTGTGCGGCAAACGCGGCGAGCGCTCTGTGCGTCGCAAGTATTCTCGCGATTGCCCGCGAAGTCACCGCGACACTTGGACAACGCCGATCGTCCGCCAAAACCTTCACACAGGAGTGCCCCGCTCGCTTCTCCGGCTCACGCAGGAGGGACCCAACGCTATAATTTGTGCTCGATTTGGAATGAAAACGGCGCAAGAGACCAACAAATCGCGTCTCCATTGAGAGCGGCCGCGCGACTGCGTCAGCTTCAGTGCTTTGGCTCAGATTAGTTCCGTCACAAAGGTGTAATACGTAGGTAAACAAAGTTAATTAAAGGCTCAAATGGAATATGATAAAATATTTTGACACAGGCCGATAATTAAAGTCTATCACAGCGCATTAATAGCTTTGCAGTAATTAATGGCCGTGGTGCCTTAGACTCAGTATTTCTGAGACTGCCCGGGCACGCACTCACGAGTTAACAATCGGATGGTTCCAAACTGTATTAACCTGCTGAGTGAAGGCTTCAAAAGGGCGGCGATTACACGATGCTTTACAGTGCCGACCGGCTTAGCGAACAAAAAGTACGTTGCGGGACTTGAGCAGAGAAAAAATGTTATCCGTGAAATAAAATTCTAAATATACTTTAAACGTGAGCCGTTTCAGATGTTCGTGTTTCAACTTGAGCATCGTCACCAATATCACTACACACATCATCGTCGTCGTCGTCAGCAGCAGCCATTTTTATTTCACCGCTGGATAACGGCCCCAAAGTAAATGTTAACCCCACATGCGTCGTTCCCACTGCTCTGTCCGGGTCACCACTGTTCCTCTTCACCGTCACCTGTGGACATACCCCTACCCATCCCCGGCTTGATTGTAGGTCCTCCTAACTTCCATCGTCAAATGCTCGGCACCTCTTCTCTTGACCTACCCGTCGAATCGGCGAACAGTAACAACTCAACGTCAAGGGTAGTAGTAACAATAACAACATTTAAAACAATATGCAGGGGCCACTATCTCAGACAAAAAAAATAATAATCCTCGGCACCTTTGAGAGCGAGGCAAAAAAAAAAATCTATGAGGGATAGCAAAAAAAAAATATGAGCGATGCCTGTTTGGCAGAAGCCCCCTAATTTTGTGTCCCGTTTCAAATTCCGATCTAATGGGCGACCTGACAGCCCTCATTAGCTCAGTCACAGCGCCCGCGGCACAGACGCGGGTTTCGCTCGCTGCGCCACCGCGCCAGGGCCATTGCCAAGCACTTAATGCCAAATTACATTTTCTAAGCCGTGGAATTTGAGCTGCTACTGTATCCTGAAGTGCTCTTTGTACGGACAATGCGCCGGCAAGCACAGTGCACGCCTTGCCCAGCAAAGCCATATCGGGGCAAAGAAGGGCCGGCCGCGGGTCCTGGCGATCGCGACGCACGTGGCATCTTTGTTGTAATTTATTAAAAACAAATGAGTGCGTGCGTGCGCGCGTGTGAGTCGGCGGGGGGAGCGGTGGTGCAGTGGTTAGCACGACGAACCCGGCGAGTCGGCGTTCAATTTCCCACTCGCCGGTGACGATTATCTGAACCGGTCCTGAGCCTCGCCTAGGTCGACTAGGTCTTAAGTGAGTTCTTGGTGCGGTGTGTAAACATTGGAACCGGGGAGACGTAGATGGCTCGGTGTGGTGCACGCGAAACGACCCCCTTACATGCTGTGTCAGCCTGAGCAGGTGCTCTCCAATAGCACTTGCCGCGACAGTCTACGTAGGCTATACGGGGATCTTTATTTGCGTGAGAAGAAGATAAAAGGCTTCCACATTTAGTTTTGCAGGCCGTTAAGGCAAGTGCCGTTAGCCAGCACCTATTAAGGCCGGGACGGTGCACGGTGGGGTGGTGTGGCCAGCACCGTGCCAAGCAGTAAGCCTTCGTATCGTCAGCGCTGAAATATTTATATTTGTAGTAAGTTAGTAACAATAAAGTCACCTTTGTCAATTTGTTGGAAAGTGCACGCGGAACAATGTCTTCAGCATCAGCCATGATCTAGCTACGGCCTGATGAAGGCCATCGTCATCCCTCATGCACAAGCGATGCAATATTTCAATGAGCACCTGATCTCATCGCTCTACAGCCTCGGTGGACGTACTTTCAGGCATCCCCTCTCTTAGCTGCCACTCTGTCTTTAGGGCGTCACGGTGGCGATATGTTAACGACCTCGCCTTGTATGCAGGTCGTGGGTTCGATCCCAACCCTGATGCCTGTATATGTGGAGTTTGCATGTCTCTCTCCCTGTGGTCGCGTGGATTTTTCTCCGGGCTCTCCGGTTTTCCCCTCCACATTTAGAAACATGTTGTCGAGCGTATTTGGCTGCTATACATTTCCAAGTGATAAGCCGCTTCGTTGAGCTGTCACTTATGACCAAGTCACTTCTGAAAAAGAGCTATATAGCTCAGTGGGCCTTGCCTGATAAAATAAAAAATTGTTTAATCGTTTAATCTTGACCAGCGGTCATCATCATCTCTCCGGACATGTGTCCTGACCCAAGCCCGCTAGCATGTATTACTTGAAAAAAATAATGATTTTAAATAACTCACCTTGGTGTCACGAAAGTTTAGAAAATCCTTTGGTCATTGCCACACACATTTCAGGACAACGCCAATCGATGAGAACCCCCATTCCTACGACCGAATTTACAATTGTGCTTTCATGTCAAATAAGTGCATGTCCTTCTCAACATATATCCTAATTATTATCGGGATAAAAATGTATGTGTCTCTTACATTTTGCTGAATAAACGCATTTCGGATGAGGTGGATGGGTTTTGAGGCAAAATAAAGCTTGCACGTGACAGATTCCGTCTAATCGAAGACAGTTGTAATATAATCAGGAAGTCGCCGTGAAAACAATGCGTAAATCAGAGCGCGTGACGCCAGTGGTGGCCATCAAAGAGAAACAAACCCATTTTGGAAAACCATAAATTACGGAACTCGTGCAATTTAATTTGAATAAGCTGAGTTATTCCACACGACTGTACTGCTCAATGGAAACCCAGCGCGCTAATGTGTTTCTCTACAGGCATGAGGCGTCCACATCATTTTGCTTCAAAACGCAATAAAACTTCCACGCACGGAGACGGAAAAAAAACCACACACACACAACACTTGCACGCTGTCAAAATATCTTCAAAAAAAATTCCAGATGTGTGCCCTGACCACATACAACGAGGTATGCTTGCTACCATGCAATTTTGGTTGAAACGTGCAAGCATTTAAAAAAAAACAAGATCGAGAGACAGACAAGACAGAGCGAGGGAGGAGACCCTGCTTGCGTGCCTGCCGCGATGATAATGCTACGGTCAGAAAGGGATTACGAGACAGCACACAAGACTTTGACCCCCTCTGTTCCAAGTAAGGGAGAACAAGCCCTGAGTGACTCACAGGGGGCCACGCGGGGCGATAGACCACCAGCATAAATTTCGATTTAAAGCTTTCGTGACTGCAGGGATTCATCTTCTTGATGAAGTCACGTAGAAGGGAAGTAATGAATTATATTATTTTATCATGTTTTATTTTTATTATTTTATTACTTCCCTTCTACGTGACTTTACCAAAAGAACCAAGAAGATGAAGACCACCAGCAGCTCAAGCTTGCTTGACAACGAAGCACCACCTTGCGAGCCAGCGGTCAACGTGGGGGGTATCGGGTTGGCGAGCGCGTCGCCCGCAAACCGCCGCTCACCAGCTCCTGCTCTGGCGTGACGACGACGACGACGACGAATTCTCTCGAGAACCCAACCTGGACGACGAGGACGGGAAGCCTGCCCTGTGTCCCCACGTGGCCGTCCGCCAACCAGAGTCTTGTCCGCCGAATGCCAGGACATCGCGAGCGGCCCGTGTCTGGTAATGGCAAGGATGCGCGACAAACGGAAAGACGGAGTTGTTCAACGTATAGATTTTGTTTCCGGTGCTCTATTTTAAGAGAGATGCGTCTCGTTTTTTTGTTAAAGATGTGTACTCACAAAAGATAAGATGGCTTAAAAAAATTGTCACCTGTTGAAAGGTCCATCTTGCACGGGAGCATTGATTGGTATTTAAATATGAATTATGATGAAACTACGTGATCAGCAGGCATGTAATGGTGCATCGATTTATGGATCAAAATCAATTCGCACGCTTGTTATCCATGCATTGAATTGTCTGCGGAAGAATGGATTATTTATAATTTATGTAAATTGCTAAAGAATCAAATTACATGAGCATGGTGCGTTTAGGCGAACGAAAAACGCAATGCAAAAAAAACAAAGAGAAAATACAAACGAGATGGTAAAAAAAGGACAAAAAAGATTGCGTCTTTGAATGGCATCGCGACATCGATTCATGACAATTCATTGAATCGCTGATTGGTTGGATCGTGACAAACCTAATGAGTCAGGTAATTTTTTTTTTACCTGGAATGGACTTTTATCCAGATGAGTGTGGGTGACGCCCCGGCTCGCTATCAAAGGACGTCACGAGAGGTCTTTAATGTCCACGGTAGACGGACCCGTCAAGTGATCCGCAATTTCAAACAATTATTAACGATTTGTTAACACTGTCAGCAGTGTCATGGAAAGTGTGGCTCGTTTATAAACCCATATTTTCCAAGAACAATTAAATGTGACTGGCTGCACACTGCCCTTATAAAGTCCCAAAGCCGACACAGATAAACCTACAGAAGGTATCATTATCATAAGCCATGATCAATCCGCTGCTGGATGAACGCCTCCCAAAGCCATCGCCATCTCTCAAGTTGCTGCAATGTAACAATCCACCTTGAGCCTGCACGCCCAATCTCCACGGTGGACGTCCTCTTTGGAGCGCTCTCTCCTTTGGCTGCCACTCCGTTGTGAGTCTCGACCGTCGGCAATCTTCCCTTGTAGCGACGGGTGCTGCCCAAGCTCACCTGCTTTTCTTCACCGTCAATGTGATGTCTAGTTCCCGAGTCGATGCCTTCCTCTTTCTGCGTCTCAATGTCGTTTCAAGGGTGCATCTCTCTCCACGCCTCTGCACGCACTTTTCCTGTTTCATTTCTGAGTCAGTTATTGAAGGCGGACCAAAATCAAAATGATGAAGCGAAGAGGTGGATGAAAGCAAGTTGGAGTGCTAATGGATTTTAAAAATATATATATGAAATTAAAAGCGACTCTACCATTGTGCCTAAACTTTTAGTGAGTGCACATTACTTGCTATGGCACACGAAAGGCATATCCTTTCTCAACTTAGTGTTGTCACCGTGCGTACTGAATTCCCTTAATCTTTTCAGCTGGCGCTTGTTGTATTAACGTTG
This sequence comes from Lethenteron reissneri, assembly GCF_015708825.2. Taxonomy (NCBI): domain Eukaryota; kingdom Metazoa; phylum Chordata; class Hyperoartia; order Petromyzontiformes; family Petromyzontidae; genus Lethenteron; species Lethenteron reissneri. The sequence continues at coordinate 6,421,015 of NC_083795.1, forward strand.
CACTAAGCTGTATTTGAAAACGGTTATTATTGTATTCCTCTTCTCCTCTGCCTATGACTGACTCTGCTCTTAAAAAAAGTAAATGCATTACCATGCTCTTTAAATCAAACTGTATTGTATATTTTAAAAAATACTCATGTAATGCCAATTAATGAGCAACAATGTGTTTATAAGTCTTAAGAAAAACTGTAAACAATCATCCACCACTGCCAACGCATCACACAGAAAAAGTAAACTTGAGCAGGACATATGTCGGTTACCACATTGCGAGCTTTCAGATGCGCTTCTCTGGCCGTCTGGAACGCTCTTCCTTCCAATATTAGGAAGCCACTGGAGATATGCACTTTTAAATCATCTACATTAAAAACTCATCTCTTTAAAACTGCTTTTTGTTTTTAGTTTGTTGTCCTTCCCCCACGCCTCTGATTAGTATGGTTGGCAATGTACAGTTCAATATACAATGCAGTACACACATGGCAAGGAGGATATGGCCGGCGATCGAACCCCAACTCCAGGATGGCGACAAAACGATGGAGCTATAAACTAAACTTTTTTTTTCTGTTACCAGGTCAGGCCCACTGAGCTATATAGATCTCTTTCAGAAGTGACTTGGCCAAAAACGATAGCTCAACGAAGTGGCTTATCACTTGGAAATTTATAGCAGCCAAATACTCTAAACACGTGTTGATTATAAATGTGGAGGGGACAAGTAAACCCGTAAAAACAAAGTTTTTCACTCTAAATCCTTTATATGCGTGGCGGCTAGAGTCTTCTCGTCCTCTGGCTTGAGATGGCTGCCACCTATGGGTCAGATGATTGTCTGCCACCATTAAGCAATTGGTAATTAAATATAAGAATTTTTTTCCTAAAAAGTGTTACATTTTGGGAAATTTTTTTCAGGAAAATAAATTGTCACGCACAACGAGTCTGTGTGGAAAATGTCAGCTTGATTGGATCATGGGAAGTGGGTTAAAAAACGACCGAAAGATTTGCACGGTCCTAAGCAAGCAAGCGAACTTAATATAAATGATTTAACAAGTATAACCCGTAAAAACAAAGTTTTTCACTCTAAATCCTTTATATGCGTGGCGGCTAGAGTCTTCTCGTCCTCTGGCTTGAGATGGCTGCCACCTATGGGTCAGATGATTGTCTGCCAGTATTAAGCAATTGGTAATTAAATATTTAATTTGTTTTCCCTAAACAGTGTAAAATTTAACTTGTTCGGTTTGATTGACATGCAACGAATCCTCTATGCAGGGCATGTAAAATGTATGCCCCTTGTGCGGACTAAGAGGCCAGACTGCGGTGACTTTAGAAAAATAAGTTCTGTAATGTCACCTTGAATACACGAAACTAAACTTAAACTATTTTTATTTGACCAGGTAAGGCCCACTGAGCTATAGCTCTTTTTCAGACGCGACCTGGCCCCAAATTATTTAAACGCAGTGGCTTATCATGTGGACATTTATTGCAGCCAAAATAGTCTGAATGCCCGTTTCTAAATGCGGAGGGGAAAACCGGAGGAGCTGGAGAAAACTCCATGCAACCACGGGGAGAACATGCAAACTCCAAATATACAGGCGTCAGGGTCGGGATCGAACCCACAATCCTGACATATTTAGCTCTACATTTTTTTTTATAACTGATTTTTGGAAAACCTTTTCCTGAACATTAAAACCTATCAGGCAATGGAGTTAATATCTGGGGACAAGTGGCAGGGATGGCACTTTGCTTGGGAATGGAACCCAGTTTTAAGCGCTGCAAGAACACATCAATCTCAATTTGCAGATACAAAGATCCCCATTTACCCTGCAGGGGCAAGTTATGTTAGCGAGCACCTAATAAGGCCAGCACAACACACGAGGGAAGGGCTGTGACCAGCATCGTTGCCGGCCACAATCCACATGGATTCTGTAAGGCTGTCCCAACAGGCGCTTGTCCTTGGAAGCGGTTTAATTCGCGAAAATCACGTTCGTTCGTAGCCGCACAACCAGATGATGTCACGCGATACGCACCACGTATGATCTCGTGACATGACGTTAAACATATGTCATCAGGAAGGGAGGTTCACGCATAGCGTGTGACGTCGCTCAGTGACATCACGAGCAACAGCATCATCGGCTCGCGACGCGAGTCCTTTTTAGCACCACATTTTTTTTATCGCCGAGTTTTGGAAAACCTTTTCCTGAATATTAAAACAACTTATTTGGTCATGCTGCTGCATTGGCAGAGGTGCACAAGCAGAAATAACAACAAAAAACCTGAAGATTCGTCAATAACACCCGTGGCCTTTAAAAGACAACGATCTCTTTGGCGATGTTCTATGAGGAAAGGCCATTGGCCGATATGTCGCCTATTTTCTAGTTTTCCTTTTAAGGCAGTGGTGGTATTGACTAATGTGTCGAGTCAATATGGCCGGTTTGCTACAGGGTGAGTCCCTAACAGCAACAAAACCTTAGGAAAGTCATTTGTTTATATTGGATTAACTTTACAAGAGTTATCGTGACAGTCCCCATTTACAGACAGCCAGACGGACAGAGCTGATGATGAATTAACGCTTTCAACCTGAGCTGGAAAGCATTAAGAGCAGCCGCCATTCGCCACTAAGTGGCAATGACATCACCGCAGTGATGTGCCAGACTTGGGAGCATTTTGAGGCCGTGTGAAGTGATGATGGCTCCCTGGCAGGAGGTCACAGGACAGAGCCAGATGTTTCAACAGATGCACAGCCCATACTCCCTGCCGTGCCGACACTTCTAACACGTACAGACAATTGTGGCTGAGTGACGAATGCAACTTCTAATGGTGTCCTAGATGGACTAGACACATCTAATACACATCGATGATTGTGGCTGAATGACGAGTGAATGTTCTAATTTTGTTACAGGACGTGACACATCTAATACACATAGATGATAGTAGTGCATAATGGAAGTCATCACGATGTGTCAGAAGGAATAAACACATCGAACATATATCAATGATCACGGTGGCTACCGAATGAAAAGTCTAATGGAATTCTAGAAGGGCCAGAAGGCTCAAATGTAACACAAACATGTTGAGTCTATGCTTTTCAAATAATAATTTACGAAAAACACACCGATCCAAAATCCATGTTTTTATATTTGGGCCCCCAAATATTATAGCACGGAAGTTGGTTCCTTTCGCTCAAAGGGCAAAGGTCAGCCTAAAGTTCTACAATGCTGTACGTCTCGTGCTAAACATCTACAAACGTATGAGATCCCCATCAGTAAACTCGGAAATTCAACTCATGTCGAGTGTGAATGCTAAAGCCGATATACAACCGGTGATGAGTAGAACATACAACACATACACAACGACGCCCTGTGTAGCCATTCAGACCATTAGGGGTAAGTTCTGTCACACGGCACTCGAGGGGGTGGGTGGACAGTACCACGCCTGGCCGCCTTTGTCTCCCCATTGGCGATGTTTACACACCGCACCAGGTGCAAATTTGAGATCGAATCCACCTAGGGGAGGCCCAGGACCGGTTCAGATGATCGTCACCGGTGTTGGCCGTGAGCGGGAATCGAACCCGGTTCGCCGGGTTCGTAGCGCGAGCGCGCTAACCGCCATACCGCCGCTCCACATACCCCAAACACGTGCAAAGACACACACGTGCACACTCGTCAGTGGCGATTCTGAAGGTGGGCACAATGGATTTAGGCGTAGAAATAAAAATAAAGGGGAGGAAGTAGGAACGGCCGGGGCGGGCCCGGCGCGTGGGCGGGCCTGCGGGCCGCCCCGCTCGGCGGGGCTTGCTGTGTGGCGAGGCCACCGCGGGGTTAACGTGGCCTGGAGTGGCGGCTGTCACACGGCGCGTTCCCGTCAGCGTGACATTCAAAGTCTCGCGCTAATCTCTGGCGTCGTTCGCTTATTTATTTATCCGTCGGGGATCTCTCGTGCTGAGCCTGCGTCTCAAGGGAGCTTCAAGGCACCGACCGCCTACACCTTCACCACCGCCTACACAAACACCACCGCCCACACAACCACCACCACTACGACCACCGCCTCCACCAATGCCTACACAACCATCGCCACTGCCTCCACCACCGCCGCCTTATCAACGTCTCCATGACCATCTCCACCACCGCCAACACTACCGCAACCACTGCCTACACCACCACCTCTACCACCTCCACCACCGCTTCCACCACCTCCACTACGGCTTCCACCACCCCTACCAATGCCTCCACCACCTCCCCCATTGACTCCATGACCACCACCACTGTCTCCACTACAACTGCCATCCCCAGCACATGACCACTGCCTCCACCACCATCTCCACCACCACCACTACCATGACAGGGTCGACCACTCACTCCCTAGTGTAAACCAAGGTCCCCTGATCAACCCTACCGAGCCACCTGAATGGACTAGACCCAAGGAGAAAGATCATTGTTGTTATGCAGCATTCACTGAGTGTCCACGAACAAGTTGGAATGAATGGAGTAAGTGAACAATTTCTAAAATGGACTTTAGTCTCGTCAAGAGTCACGACGCTGATTACAACCGTCTGTAATCGGACAGAATCCATCATGCATAAATTATATCGACTCGTTTACCGTGCCCTTAATGAATGTATTCGTCCAAATTTGAAGGACATACACATTTGTATCCTATTGGTAAGTATTGGAGTTTTGATGAAGAATTTCCATCAATACCATGGATTTTCCAAACAGCTATTTCTTATTATTGTTATTGCCGTAAAAAGTGATCTGAAAATCTGGTCAATGTGCCAGCAACGGCCGTCGCGATGAACACAACGCCTGTATTTGCTGCGCAAGTTTACTGACGCTTCCCTATCTAGAAACGAGCGTGAGATTGCCACGCGATGTTTAAATGAATCAATGAAACACCGCGAGGCTGCTGCTGAGTGCGCGGCCGCCGCCCACGCGACGGCTACGGTGCCCATCGACATTCGGCAGAAACGTAAAAAAAGAATGTTTACTTATTTTTTTTCTTTTACCAGGTCGGGGCCCACCGAGCTATCCAGCTCTTTTTCGGAAGCGACCTGGCCACAAATGCCAGCGCAACGAAGTGGCTTATCGTGTGGAAATGTATAGCAGCCGAGTACTCTAAACGCGTGTAGTTTCTAAATGTGGAGAGAAATAACCAGAGGACCCGGAGAAAAATCCACGCGACTCCGGGGAGAACACGCAAACTCCAAATTTAAAAGCATCAGGGTAGGGATCGAACTTATGACCTCCTGTATACCAGGTAAGGTAGTTAACATCACACCACTGTGGCGCCCAAGGGAGCAATAGCAATAGCTTGGCTTGACCCTCGTGGACAATTTGTACGTATGGTAAGTTCAAAAAATATATATATTTGTGTGGACTAAAGTATAAAAAAAAGTTGCATCGATCATCACTCGGGATCGACTTCATCCGGGTCTGTCCAGAGTAGGCACACTGCACACCACATGCAGTATACGTCTCATCGCAATTGCCGTGTCGCTACCGGTCACGTGCTTCCCCCAGTCCGCCAGCGACCCTGCACGAATATTCAGCGGGAAGTTACTGAGCCTTGCACGTTGCCAACCAATTAGAGCAAATGCCCGAGTTGAAGGGTCCTGCTTTATAATGCACAATGCTTGGCACATCAGCTCCGGCGTAATAAATGTCTTATCTGAAAATGAGTTATGACTGCCGTCATTGCATGTTGTCAGCCAAAGTGAAAGGCAAAGGTGCAGTGCCAAATGCGTTCCGATGAACAGATTTGGTTCGCGTTTACCCTCGTCCCATTAAATAGATCACGCAATTTTAAACTGTGGCTCGAATCATTCGGAGCATCCCTCCTAAACGCGTCCATCTCGCGACCAGGCTCAGACCCTGCTTATGCTGGGCGCGTACCAAAACTCCCGGCCATGCTGCCTCATTCATTGCCTCCGAGGCAAGCTGTACCGCAATGGTACGGACTTTTGCTACAAACCTCGTAAATACGATATCGAAATGCCGACCGAGCCCACACCTTGGTACAAACGCGAATCCACCGAAACTCCTTTCATCCGTATATCCATATAGCTGTTATACGTCCATTCCTATCTTCCACAGCCTGGAATCGATCTGAGCAGAATCCAAACGCCTCCAATGGCGACTCTTCCTATTATCGGAGCCTCATTGCGAACAAGGGGAGTGCGCTGAAAGCGGCCGTCAAATTATCCTATTACCCGTGTTTACCCACGCTTTAGCACTCGGATAAAAGGAGCAATTTGCGCGAATAAACCGGACACTGGCAGCCGCCCGCAGCTCCCCCACCATCAAATCACGCGAGGCGAGCGAAGTATTGCGGGAGACACATATCGGCACGGCCGATTCACCCGGAAAAAAACAAAAATAACGCGGCGACGTTGCTCGGGATTTCCGCGCGGAGCGGCTCGCGAGCGGGCCCCGCCGTAAGCCTGCAATTAGAGTTTTAAGGGCAGCAATTTACTTGGTATTTGCAGTCCCCCCAGCTTCATCAGGGCCCACCGAGGGGATTAGCTGCTAAAGTGGGTTCACGCACGGGAAGGACCCCGTTGACGTGCTCCGCTGATTGGAGCGCGGCCAGCGTCGTCGTTCCGAGCTCCGGATCGCGCCGGACGCAACGATCCGGCGGGGAGGGTGGTGGGTGGTGGGTGGGTGGCAGGGGAGGGGGGGGGGTTAGGAAAAAAATTGTAAGGTTATTCTGCGGCGAGCAATTACCTGCACAGCACGCCCCGGCGAGGACCCACGCGCTAAACAAGTGCCGCTGTTGCCATGGTGCACGGGGCTCGCACCTAGCACGGAACATAATGACAGTCTGGTGGTGGTGCGGCGGTGGCGGAGGTATGTTTTGTTTCTTATAAAAAGTTCAACAAACTCGCAAAATGTGAAAGCGCGTTTTCACAATGGCATGTCGCACTTCTTTCGCACCGTACGTAGCCAACCACGCTGATCGGAGGTGCGTGGAAAGGCAAGCGATGGCTAACTTACGACAGCTTTTATAAAACGCGTCGTTATTTTTGTTTGTTTCCCCATCTGCTCAGTTGCACCCCGTTTCGCTAATAAAAAGACGCTGCAATAAATGTAACGTTTTTTATTTATTTTATGCGACCACGTCACCAGCAGGTTTACGATAATTCTCCCTGCCCAGACCCAGAGAGAGCAACGTCTGTTACAGGCGCGCGCAGAAAATGCTGGCAAGATCCGACTGCCACGCAGGCCGTCCGTCTCCAGGTTACGAAGAAGCAGAACACAAGAGCAGGAACTGCTTAACCAACGGCAAAGATGAAAAAAAAATGTTTCACGTGCTAATTGCGTAACAACACTAACACCCATATTTTAGAAAACACTTAGGTATCAATTAACATCAGCCCGTGTTAAGTTTGTTGTCCTGCCCTCGCACCTCCAATTGGCACGGTTGGCTACTTAAATACAATGGATATCATAAAAACGCAACTAGATGTGATAAAGTCAATTGATGAACACAAATACAATAGAATTCGTTGTTTTTACAACACCTAAATGCCACTCAGTGGTGCAACGTGGGTGGCATGGGCCCTGGTGCAAAGAATGAAAAGGGGCCCCAAGTCCAATTTCCCCGCTATCTGGAGCCCGGACTTTGGGCTCTGGTGCAGTTTCACCGCCTGCGCGCTCGATAGCTACGCCATTGATGCAGCCGCAAATATCGAGACACGCTTACGATGCTTGCCAAAAATTAACCACAATGCCTTGCTGATCTCGTCCTCATCACAGCAGCGGCTTTTGGCTGGCCATCGAACAAAGACGCTCACCGCATTGCGAGCTTTCAGATGCGCTTCTCTGGCCGTCTGGAACGCTCTTCCTTCCGACATTAGGAAGCCACTGGAGATATGCACTTTTAAATAATCTAGATTTTAAAATCATTACTTTAGAACTCCTTTTTGTGTTTAGTTTGTTGTCCTTGTAGCCGCACCTCTGATTAGCACGCTTGGCTACGTCCGGTGTGAAAGAAGTTCAACGTACATCACGGTAACATCATGCACCCTCAATGTTTCATATCACCAATAACCCGCCACCCCTTCTGCCTCTCCCTGTGAGCCCTGGCGGCCCTCCCTGCTTGCTGAACGGTAAGCGGACAGGGGGAGAGGTAGGAGAGCAAGACGGCACAAAGGTAAAGCAGGAAGGAATGTGTGGATTGTGAAAGGCGATGCTGCTGGGAGGAGAGTGCTGCATCCCCCCCCCTTCCCTCCCACTAGCCACCCTACCGCCCCCCCCACCCCCTCCACTCCTAACCGGCTGCCCGGCCCAGAGAGTCTCCCTCCGCAGTGTTAAGTGGCTTGCTGGGGTCAAGCGGGGGTCGCGCAGTAACGGGACACCTGAATGGAGAAGCGATTTATACACCAAACAAAAACGTTAACAAGTCCCCACCAACGCGCGCTTTGAAGATGATCAGGAGAGAGAGGGAAGGAAAAAGCAGAGGGGGGGGGTGGGGGGGGGGAGCACAGGGTAGGGGGGGGGTACGGGGCAGTCTGTCAGAGAGAACGCGAGAGAGAGAGCAATCACGCCAAAAAAAAGAGACATCAATTAAATTCACAGGAAATCAAAGCTCGAAGGATCCATCTGTGCTGCATCGGGAAGGCGGCGTACACATTTAACCCAGAGTGCATCGCTCCCCTCCTTCGGCAATTTCGTGAAAGGAGTCACCTGAACGTAGGCAGCCAATTCCAGGCAGACGCCTTTGCTGCTGTGCACAGAAACGTGAGAGCGATCGACGTCTGCGACGTTTACAGGACGACTTCAAGAGCGGACGAGCTCGTCGACGCCAAATGAAATGTAACATCTGCGAGGGGGTCGAAGCGGCGCGTTTTTTTGTACGGGGCGAGCGTTTTAACAAACTGTACGGCGACTGAAAAGTGACGGAAAGCGACCCTTCAAATGAAAAGGAGGGGGGGGGGGGGGTTACGGAAACACTCGTGGATGGCGCAAGACGCGTAAGTAGAGAAATATTCTTTGATGTCGCGAGTTGCCGAGGGAGCTTACACCGACGGCGCAGCGACACAAAAGGGACCGAGTTGATGTTTTCACTGGGGGCCCTTTTATCGGTGTAAAATGAAGACCCCCGTGAATGGGCGAAATGACAATCACGCACTTTATTCCCCCCCCCCACCAACCCCCCGACAGCGAATTCTCTCCCCGTATTTTCACAACCGTTACGATGGCAGCTGGAAACACTGCGATGAAAGCGAGACTCCTCTTTTCTCGGCTCGCATTCCGCCCGGGATAAAAAAAAAAGGTTCGCTCAGCGCCGAATCTCGCGGCCAAATCGCGGCGTAGCCACGACGGCTACGGCGGCTCCGTTTCTTTCTTTTTTTTTGGTCCCCCCGAGCGCACCCGAAAAACAAAACACTTTTAAAGGGATTGCAATGTAGCGACAGGGGAGGGGGGGATCGGGCCATTAAAGATTTGCGGGGGTGTCGCAGATGAAAAGGCAGCATCCTCTCGGGAGAAACCGCAGTGGACAATATTTGTCACTCAGGAACCTTGTCACTGTCTCTACGATTGACGTGTGACAGCTGTTTGCTTTTCTCCGCTAATCCGCTCGGCCTGCCCGCACTCGAGTTCCCGATGATGCCGCCGCCGCCGCTGCCGACGCCGCGACTGCTGCACTCGATTAAAAGCGGGACTCGCCAAAGACGCGACGAGAAATTCCTGTTATGTCCACGAGCAAATACCGCCAACTGATTGTGAAGATTGTTACCTCCACCTCAGTGCTTAGTCCGCGTGGGACGATATCGCATCTCTCGCACAGTTCACGGCCATGCCTTCCCGGTCAGATTTTAATGGGCAACTGACCTCACTGCCACGACAGTAAGAATGCAAATGCTTTTGAGCCCTCCTCCCTCTTGGTATCAATTCATATGTTACGAGAATTTTAAGATGTGTGTTTAAAATGTATTGCTTTGTATTGCTTACTGCCAATGCCATGGCTGTCGATCCAGAGCTGCTGGCAGTGGGGGTGGCCTTGGTTTGTACGCGTCGGTGATGGGGGGTTGTTTGGCCATACCTCACCGTGCTAGTCATTGCGGGTGGGCGAAGCCAATAAAAGACAAAGATTCCCCATATAAACTTAACAGACTTTTGGGGCAAGTGCTGTTAGCGAGCATCTATCAAGGCCGGAATGGCACACGAGGAGGTGGGTGGCCAGCACCACACCCGACCGTCTTTGTCTGGCCAGTAGCGATGCTTACACACCGCACCAGGTACTCGTTTAAGGCTGAGTCGACCTAGGTGAGGCCTAGGACTGGTTCAGATAATCATCACTGGTGTTGGCCGTTAGCAGGAATCCAACTCGGGTCACTGGGTTCGTAGCGCAGCGCGCTAACCGCAACCACATTGTCACACACGTAGCAACTGCCATTTGCTACTAAATGGCAATAACATTATAAAAGCATGTGTGCCAGGCTCGGAGCACGATAAGACCACATTGACGTCCTTTTTAAAGGTTTCCTTAAGTTCAATATTGATCGTTGGGTTAAAGTAGAGGGGCTACCAACGTCCCACAGCAAGCCACGGAAGATGCACCTACAAACACACTCACAGTCAAGGTGTGCCCTCCAGACAATGTCGGCATCATTTCACCCACTATTACACATTGGCTACGAGTTATAAAAGGTGAAAGTAGTCACATTTTATCCCACCAACAGACAGGACGCTGAAGAAATGGTTTTCGGAATAGAGTAATCCGTTCTGATGCTGTTTGAACATGGCGATTCGTGATGAAGAAATCCGCTCAAGATTTAACTTCCTTTTTCAAGATACGGAGGCTACACGTGAAGAGTGCAAGTGCTTTGCATGTATGTGGATGTATACAAACGTCCCCAAATAAGCATCATTAGGTCGGCACAGCACACAATGTGTGGCTCACACCATGCCTGTCCACCTTTGTCTCCCCAGTGCACCAGGAAGTGAACAACTCAAACTCTGATAGTGCACTGTTTTTGAGTCATACGCCTTTTGGCGTCATCTGGTCCAACACCAATGGAGACTAGGCTCTAAGAAAAGCTGTCTCGGGTGTGGACCAATCAACTTCAAGGACAGTGCATATCATTATCATTATCAGAGTTGTTTATTTTTGTTTGCATTTCGACTGCTTGTGTTGTGGTTATTGCAAACAGGATCCCTTGTATAAAGGTGTCAGTTTTGTACCAGTTGAAAGGTTGTGGTCAGGAATCGAACTCAGGAAGCTGCAACTGCATTGCAGATCACGAAGCAATGTGCCGCCGTTTTCTCCACCATGCTGTATCAAAGCGCACGCACGCTTACACGTTACAAACTACCGTTGAAAGTTTAACCATCTCCGGATTTCTTTTTGATACCCTTGAATCAAAATAATCCTGACCTTACAAATATCTTAATTGACAGAGCTTTTGGGGAGCCACTATGGCGAGATCTTAGCTACCTCGCCTGGTATGCGACAGGTCGCAGGTTCGATGCCGACCCTGACGCCTGTATATTCGGAGTTTGCATTTTCTGTGGTCATGTGGATTTTTCTCCAGGTCCTCCGATTCGCATTTCGAATCAACATGCGTTCATAGTATTTGGCTGCAATACATTTGCACGTGATAAGCCACTTCGTATCATTTGTGGCCAGGTCGCTTTTTAAATAGCTCAGCGGGTCTTACCTGGTAAAATAGTTAAGCGGGCAGTAGTTAATTCGTGAGTTTTATTGCAAGTTTACTCAATTTTTTCTCTTCCACGAGCCAGCAAGCGTGCGTCCGATAAGAGTGGATTTTAATTAGGGTGGCCGCAACACGCCCCTGGAGATGACCTGCATCAGGGCCAACGCGCTCCGGCCTACAGCCCCACCGCCCGCTCCCAATCGCAACCAGCGACCGACCCGGCTGCCAACGGGAGGGTGCAGAAGTGTAGACACATGCAGACATACGCATACAAACACAAGTCAAAGGGAGCCTCCGCTAATGAAACCTGATGCTCCAAATTGCTTTAGCACATGGAGGGCCGGCCTGGGCAGCTTGCCTGGAGTGTGCTCGCCAACTAACCGGCTGGAATGTGTAAAATCCTCGGTCTGTCATTAACACTGTTGGAGCCAACTCGCGAAAAAAAATGGTTTTGAAAAGGGCGGGGGGTGGGGGGGGGTGGCCTCTTCGTTTCTCCGAGCAAAGCTTCAAGCTGCCTCGCTCTGTCTCTCTTGCCTGCCTGCCTGCCGGCCGGCCAACACTCCACACATGCACGCACGTACTTACGCACACACACACACACAGGCTCGCGCGCGCGGGCGACCCCACACTGGGCTCCTGATGGGTCTGTTAGTGTTTGCCCGCGCCCCACACACCGAGACGCCAGCATAGATATGCGCGGGTCCCCGTCACTCTCCCCTGCAGTCCCTGCCACATCCCCCGTCACTCCTGACATGTTGGGGCTGACAATGGGCCGCAGGCAGTGGCCGGTCGAGAAGCCCCTCCGCCCGTCCCTCCGTTATTGCAACAGTGGCCTCACCCACTCACTTTCCACCGCATTGTGATTCTTTTGTCCAATGCTATTCCTTTGTGCCCGCTCGCTCTCTTTTTATCCCATTCTTCATTCGATTTCACTTTCATTTAAGATTTTTCCCCCTTTAATTCCCCATAACATTCCAATCGCGGCCGAAAACGCTTTGATGCAAGACGGAGAGCCGGGGCTGTCATTACTTGCTCGAGTTAATAATACCTCTGCGGCTTTAGAAATCAGAGCAAATGGATAATGTACCCGCAATTACATTAGGGTTCTAAAAATCCAAAAATAAATTCAAATTAAATGTTGAAAGTGATGTGAGCATTTAAGTAATTAGCAGGGGTCACGTATTTATGTTTTAGGTCACACGGAAACAATTGCCTCCCTTCAATTCGGATGAAATGGACTGCAGAGCCAGGCCTCTTACCCCCCCCCCCCGCCCCCTTCAACTCCGTACCGTGGGGTTGAAGGGGCTATGCGCAGTCGCTCGTTGCATCAAACACCCAAAGAGGAATGCCTCCTTATTTTGTCATTCAGAGCAGCGCAAGTTAAGAAAGAGATTCAAAAAATAGCTTGCAGAGTTGCGAGACAATCGGCAACTAACCTTTGTGATGATAGGGAAATACGATCATCAGCATGGTGTTTCATTAAAGAGGGAATTATTTAACATTCCTGTGCCTGGTAGCGTTTCCAGTGGTTGCAGGAGCGAAATGAACCCATTACATGCAACATGTTTGAATCTAAAATTGATTCTTACAGGTTCGGTACAATGCATGCGATAACCCTCCAAACACCTGGCACAGCAAAATATAACAAATCAAGTTGTCACGTGTCAATTAATTTAGCTTTTCAGAAAATGTTCATAATACTGGGTTTACTCTTCAGCGAAAAAAGTCAAATGAATTGTTAAAATATTGCTCTACAGTCAACGTAACCATTTGTTGACAAATAAAAATCTATTGGCACATTAGCACATACATGGCAACTTGATTTGTTTGGCTGTGTCGGGTGATGGAGGCCCATAAGTCTAGCGGACACAATATCGACATTTGACCCCACTATAAACCAATTATGAATCACAATATTGGTCGTGAAAGCCTATGCATGATATTCGTGTGTCTTCCTGTCCGACTCCCTATCCACAAATATATTTTAGTACTTCATGAAATCTCAATAAAGGTGTTCATAGTGGCCTTCCAGTACAGTCTAGTACATTCCACATGAATATTGCACCTTCCGTAGAAGAACCACTCCAGGTTTCCATATGATAAGTTTATACAAAAGACAAATATTCCCTGTATAGTCTGTAACAGACTGTTGGGGCAAGTGCTGTTAGCGAGCACCTATGAAGGTCGGCACAGCACAAACGGGGGTGGTTGGCCAACACCACGCCAGGCTGCCTTTGTCTCCCCAGTGACGATGTTTACATATCGCACAAGGTACCTATTCGAGGCTGAGTCGACCTAGGGGAGGACCTGGACCGGCTCAGATAATCGTCACTGGTTTTGGCCGTGAGCGGGAATCGAACTCGGGTTTGTAGCGAAGCATGCTAACCTTTGCACTACCGCTATGTACGTTACACATAGCACATCATCACAGCGCACTCAGCTCTTATTAACAAAGCATTCAACCAATTTACCACACATCCACTTCTCATAAGCCATGCTCATTTGGAAAATTCCTCAAAGAAGAGCCATGTGTTGAGGCTTCTCTTAAAACTAACAAAAGAAGGGCATGGCATACGTTGCAATGGAAGATGGTTTTCATCACATTGGTGGCAATTCGACAAAAGCTCTGTTTACCAGCGCAGCAGATAGTAGTCCGCCGATCGTAACGCCCCACAAGGGTCAGAGAGTGAAACAAGTTCCACAAGATCAGAACGTGCAGGTCCACGTGTCGCCTTGAACGTCAGTATCAAGATTTTAAAATTTATGAAGCAGTGCATTCTTGGACTGGAAGCCCGGTGCAATTTGTTCCAGAACCGGCTTGATGTGTTGTGTTTGTAGTTCCCTGCTATGCAGATCAACTAAGGAGGCTGCATTCAGACCGACTGCAAATGTACGCGGCGCTGAGTCACTGCAATGTGCTAGACAGGAAGTGACAAACTCACGCACAAGCATTTCTGTGGTCGCTTCGTCAAGCTCGCGCCCAATTGTGGCCGATGCTAAGTAGATGTAGCAGATTTATAGGCGTCTTGGGTATGGCTTTCAAGCCAGAGGGGATTAAGTAATGATAAGAAATAATAATTTACGGCTGATTTTGAATCCACTGCTGGATGAAGGCCATGCCATGATTGTCTTGGGGGTCTGTTGGACCATATTTCACCATGATGGTCATTGCGGGAAGCTGAAGTTTGGGGAAGTGACAGGGCGGGCGGGGGGGGGGCAGGACTAGTTCATACATTGCTCTCCACTGGGGATTCAACTCAGGTCACTCGATTCGTACCGCAATGTGTGAACCAGCACACTGCCGCTCCACCTGTCAAGTAGGTGTGTTGAGTTTCAAACCCCAACTCGCAAACAAAACATTTAGGATTAACTGCAGGTTCGCCAACATGCACTGGCACAATTTAAAGTTTTCCTGGCAGAACTGGGACCACCGTGACTGAACAACATCAAGAATGTTTTTTTGAAGCGTTTTAGTCACGAACATTTTTAGACATTCAGTCACGTAGACAATATGACGAGTGATCCGTCACCAATCATTTCTTTTTAAACGAGAAATCCAATCGTCACCGATAAATAACAGCGGTGGCTACGTCACCACTGTCTCCAACAGACGGGGCGTGTGGATTTTTATCCAGGTCCTCCGGTTGTTCTCTCCAGATTTAGCAACGTGCATTTAGAGTATTTGGCTGCTAGAAATTTCCACGTGATAAGCCACTTCGCTGAGCTATAATTTGTGGCCAGGTCGCTTCTGAAAAAGAGCTATATAGCTCAGTGGGCCTTTCTTGGTAGAAAAAAAAAGTTCATAGTTTTTATAGACTGGCCGCTCCATCGTGGGCTGTGTGGAGGCTCTCCCCGTGCCGTGCCACGGCTATAAGAGCGGCAGGGCCCACCTTCACAAGTGGTCACATTGATACACTCTCATCATCAACGGCCATGATAAATCCACTGCTGGATTAAGGCCCCTCCAAGCTGTTCGGATGCCAGGATGGTGGCACGCTGCTGAAGGCCCTATCGGGCTGAGTGTGCGTGCGCGTGCGTGTGTGCATGCGCGTGCGTGCGTGTGTGCATACGTGTGCGTGCATGCGGTGGACCCCAGCCAGCACTCAGCTCCGCAGGGGAGCTCCCACACAGGGAGCGCGTGGGCAGGGGGGCGTGGCCCCTCAAATCAGCGGTCGGTCGGTCTCTCCCAGCTTGGAATCCAATCAGCGTGGCTGGCGGGGAGGGGAGGAGAAGGTGGGTGGGTGGGAGGTGGGGATGGGATGTTGGGTGGAGATGGGATGTTGGGTGGAGGCGGGAGGGGGGGGATTTTCGGCTGGGTGGCAAGGAAGGTGGGGGAGTGGGGGGGTTGTAGAAAAAGACTGAGAGGTTGGAAACCGCGACAGCCAGCGCATAGCAGCCAGCGGGCACAGCCCCACCGCCCACTTAGCGACACAGCGGGAGGCTAAACTACCCACTGGTCCTTGTCAGCTCTGCAAGCGTAACAGCCCGACTGAGCGACCGACTGAGCGACCGGCCAGGCATGATTCATCCTGAGGGTTTGTCTTTCCATCCTCCTGCCCATGAGTATTCCTTTCCAAGCCACCATCATGGGCATGCCCCCCCCCCCCCCATAAAAAAGCTCCCACCCCCTGCCTATCCCCACAGAAACAAAAAAAACCCCAAGGTGGCCGTGCTTGGTATGCTTTTTGACCGCATGCCTTGCTGCTTGATGAGCATTACTTCAAAGTCACGGCGAATGTAAACACGCTCTATAATGCAGAGCCGCTGAGCATTGGGCGCGTGTGACTCACATATTTCTCAAAACCAAATATTTAAAAAACAATGTCACGAAGCTTAAAGAGGGTGGAAGCGGGGCAGCGGGGTGGTGGGGGGGCTGGGGTGATATTAAAAGGAATAATATTAATGAACGCCGGGAACTTTGGTACGCACGTGAAAGAGTGTCTCGGCTGCCGCCGGCTAATCTCACATTGTCCACCGACGGTGGAATTCTCTTCCCCGCTCTGCGTGGCGGTTAGATCGGACACAATGTGTAATGCAAGTGGCGGACACCTTAAAGGTATGTGTGTGTTTACCTTGGGTAAAACAAACACTTTTATTTGCGCTGTTAACTCAAAACAAACTGTTCACTTTAGCCCATATTTTGTCCACAAAAACACACACACGGACCCATTTCCCCTAGGGGCATTTGAAAGTGCGACTCCTTTTCCATGAATTGGGCTTGGTTGGGCAATCGCAGAATTTTATTTATGGCTTCTTCTGGCACATGGCTTGGGAAAAGAACCACAATGGGGTTACAAGTGAATGTTTCGATTATTTTTTTTGCCAATCAATTGCACTGGGTTTTAGTGACCGTTTTTTGTCAATCCACTGCTGGATGAAGGCCTCCGATCATATCGTGTCGGTCATGGGGGGGGGGGGCGGGGTGTTTGACTATACTTCAGCACACCGGTTCATGTGGATTGGTGAAAGTGGAGGGAGGGCTCCAGGACCAGTTCAGATATCACTCCCCACCGATGTTAGGTGTGGCTGGGAATCAAACGAAGATTGCTCAGTTTCCTAACCACTGTGCCACTGCTCTCCCCCCCACCCCCCCTATGCATCAAGTACCATGTCAAAATGGGCAGAGGTTTACCAGGCGGTCTATCCTTTCTTGGATAGCACCATAGCCCCAGTTTGGCCTGTCTTTCTTCTTCAACGTATGAAATAGGTGAGGAGATATGCTGTAGGGTTGTACGTCTGTGATTAGTTGCGGTTCTTATGCAGGAGGATGACACCACGGAGTGCTGTGGTTGGATCGGTCATGAGAATATTGATTTGAGAGGTTGGTTTCTGCACGTGAAGTTGCCAATTTTACTTGATGGTTCAAGGTATATATCGTGGGGTCAGGGGCATGATTCCAGAACACTTTTTCCAGGGCTTTAGTCTTGTTCTAGGATATATTGTGGCTGTGGACATGGTAATGATTCTCCACATGCAGGCAACGATGATATGAAAGAAATGAAATAAGGAACATGAGGTTTTATTACTTTGGCTCGTTGGATTCTATGGCCGTAGATACATTTTGGTGTGGCGCAGATAAATCACCATGACATGGGGAAACAGCAGGTAGAGGCCTTAAAAACAACGAGTGAAAACATGAGCACGTGCGGAAATCACCAATGAACTATTCTCGCCAAAAAACACACACTTTAACATGTCCACTGCAGTGGAATGAACGGACACTTCCATCCATCATCTTCTTACCGTATGGCAATTGAAATCAGCAACAGACTATGATTGTTGTATTTATTTTGTACGTAGTTCCACAGCATCTGGGGTAGCTGAGTGCAGTCCGCTTGTTCCACCAGAATGCACGTGTTGTATGGGGCAGTCATCAGTGATTTGCCTGATGGGTTTGCACTTCATGTGTATAATGGACGACGTTTCAGGCAATGGCCCTACTTTACCCACACCCTACCTCTCTGACGTATGTGCTTGTGAATAGGAGGCACTGCCCGAAACGTCGCCTATTATAAACATTTTCTTTTTAAGGCCACAGTGTTATTGACGAATGTGTTGAGGTTTTTTTGTTATTGTGGTCGGAGCATCGCCAAATGATTTGCATTTGGAAATGTGTTGCTTCAAATGAACAGCAGCTGTGTGAATCAAAACATTGATTCTGTGCAAACGGGCCAAGTGTTGGCCATCATAGCCAATTCAAACACTCCACCAACAACTCTTTATCTTCTGAGCTCTACTATGACAATAAAGCAGACCAATAGCAGTACTCTGATTCACTTGAATTAAAAAAGATAAATCAGCGGTATGTTCATACACTGCTGAATGAAGGCACCATGTCAGTCGTGGGGGGAGGGGGTTGTTTAACCATACTTCACCACAGTAATCAATGCGGGTTGGCGGAGGAAAGCATCATTGGCCACTCTACGACGTATCTGGAGAGAAGAGATAATCCACGGGATTTGTCACCAGATTACTTATCGTAAAAGGATTCTTTCAGACCGATCGTGACATTCGCGCTAATGGGGCCGAGCTCACTGTGCTCGCTGGTGCATCGACCGCGAGCGACATCAAGAGGGATCGGGCGCCTGGCTCGACGTCACGGACGCACAAACACCCGACGACGATGACGACGCTCATGCCGAGTAAGCGGCCCCCTTTTGCTCCGTGTCACAAACTTGATGGAGTGTGCCGTGGTAAGAGCATATGGGCATACCGATCTTGCACTGACTGAACCCACTGGGTTCTTCTCTTTGAAAAATGTACAGCGGGACATTTTTTTTTATTTTTTCAAAACAAGGCTAGCCGCGAACGACGGCTTGGGACGTTTCTCCTGCTACTCTTAGGGATATTTGATAAGTTGCTTTGGTTTCTGCCGTCGGAGCCTTTGGCTGCGATACACCGACCTGTAAGGATCCTAAACACGCGGTCTGGTCCCGCTTGCACAACTCACAGCAACTAACATCTGTTGAATACACTGCCCCGCAGAGGAATTTACTTTATTCATTTTCTCAGCACGCATCTTTTGCCCGTCGCTTCTCGCGCGCACTGCCGTGGCAAAGTCACCCCTTTTTTTTGGTACTGCGTCAAATTGAAATGTTCGTTCGGGTTCAGATCGGGGGGGGGGGGCATTCCTCCCAATCGACGACTCTCCAGGTATCTCCATCGTTTCCCACGTGAGCATTGCAGTCGCCTAGTAAGGCCATGGGGTCGGTTGACGGCACTCTGTCGAGCACTGCACCCACCGTCTCCAAGAAGGCCGAATACTCCGAACTGCTGTTTGGTGCATTAGCACATACAAGTCAGAGTTGTCCTTTCTTGCAACAACAAAAAACTTAAATTGATAGATATTTGCATTTTCGCACATCACAGTCACAAGTCAAGAGCTTTCATTTCCCATAAGCCCTATATTTGTATATAACAACGATGAACGAGATCATATTCAAATGTGTAAGATCCCCAACCAAACATATAAGTTATATCTCTATGGGAGAAAATAAAATAAAAACATCCGCCGGGACATGAAGAAGCCGTTGCCATTATTGCCAGAACACAACGACGTCGTCAACGTCCAGCGACGAAGTTTAACGAGCAGACGGGTATTGATACAACAAATAAACTGGACGCACGGACGCACATGGGTCAGAGGCTATCAGGGGATTTCGGAGGACGCAGGCTGGATATGCCAGCGGTAGGTTTAAGAAGAACAGCAGCGGAGATGAAAAAGAATATCGATACCTATCTGCGGCTGAGAACGTAACTCTATCAAAGTAACATCTAAATCCGGCGAAGCACGCCACATCGTCTTTTGTGCCGCGCTGGGCTTGCGGTGGCATTTGCTTTTTGCTGCTGCTGCTGTTGTTGTTGTTTGCGCTCGCTTCAGTCGGGAGAGCCGCTAATCCACACACGGGGCGAGGGGATCCGTGCGACGGGTCCTCTCGCTTGCTCCGTGCGGCGATGCCGCAGCATGCCCGACACGGCAGCCGAGCGGGCGCAGGTTGGGTTTCTCCCCGCCGGAGGAGGAGGGTAGGCGCGTGGGGGGGGGGGGGAAGAGGTGGGGGGCGACGTTGGAGAGGTAAGTAGCCGGGTATAGAGGGGAGGGCCAAACTGGATGGAAGCGGGAGCAGCAGCAGAGAGGGGAGGAGGGAGGAGATGAGCGGCGTTCACCCACTGTGACCACTGTGTGAACCGGGACGCTGCTTGTGTTGTTGGTGGTCCTGGGGTTTTTGAAATCCTCTGAAGTGCAGTTAATCTAAACGAAGTCCGCCCCGTTGCGTGGCTCCTTGGGTAGTAAATGGAAAACGCTACTGGCATTGCTGACGATGATGTGGCCGTTTTGGGAAATGCGTGCGTGATGAAGTTATTGGTTTCGTCAACAGGGGTGATATGAAATGGTAATTACTTTTTTTTGCGTCGTAAAAAAAGTCTGAGGCAGTTGGATGAGCATTGTGCTTTTTACCCTATTTAACGTTATAACCATATCTAACATCAACTTGGCTTATATATTTAAAACATCCAAATAATAAGCCTCTTCGTTGAGCTGTGATTTGTGGCCAGGTCGCTTCTGAAAAAGAGCTCTGGAGTTCAGTGGGCCCTACCTGGTAAAATAAAAATAGTTTTAGTTTCAATAGTTATTACTTTAACACGGCTTTTGGAAAGTCCCTAAAACCCCATTGTACACAATTGACAGAACTAAAGTCACTATGAGATCTCTTTTACCAGTGGCAAAATATAATAGTAGGTTTTTACCCTTTTAACTGGTACAAAACTGACACCTTTATTCAAGGCATCATGTTTGTCATTGCAAACATGATGCCTTGAATAAAGGTGTCAGTTTTGTACCAGTTAAAAGGGTAAAAACCTACTATTAGAACTAAAGTCCCCAATGTTGTCGGAATTAACATTCCCTACATCTAAATTTCACTTGGGTTGGTCTCCTGAAAAAACTGCCGAGGTTTCACTGCATTTTAACCAAAATAAAAATGGTGCAACGAAACTGTATAGAGATGCAGAACAAATATAACAATATACAACGTAAATTTTATTTTCTTAAATTAAATACGATGCATGATCCACTTGAGCCACAAATGAAACTGCAAACAAAAATAATGGACTGCATAGGCAGTGGTGCATGAACAAAATGATAATTTAAAAAAATACCCACACACCTAGTTAATAAAATTCTCGAAACTGAAATATTCACACCAAAAATCTAAATTGTCAGTCGTCCACAATGCACAGGGGTGTTTCAGAGCAGAAGGGCCTCTAACCCTCAAAGTAGTCTGATTACACACTTCTCAGTTATGGGGTCGTTTTAATGACAAACAAGGCAAAACTTTATTTTTGCTAAAACAGTCAAAACAATTATTATATTTTGATACTGGCAAGGGAGGTCCCATGCTGTGGCTGCTCACCCCGAGCTCTCAATGCCCTGAGAGTGGCATTGTCTTTGTGCTGTTCGCCTTTTGGCGTCCTGTGGTCTAACACTTTTAGTGAGACGAGGCTCGAAAGAAAGCTGTCTGGTGTAGACCAATCAATTTCAAAGACAATGCATCATCTACTACCAGAGCACGTTTTTTTGTTTGCATGTTCACCACAAGTATATGTGGTTAATGCAGCCATCATTCCTTGCAAAAGGTTTCAGCTTGGTGTTTTAACATCTTACCACACCTGTTTTATTGCCAGAAAGGGTAAAACCTATTGTCATAGTCAAAACAATGTGTAACGTAAAAAAAGAGCGAAATTCACAAAGCGCGTTTCACGCGCAAATCCACGTCGCCGACAATAAACGCACTTGGATTTCATCCGATTCGTCGCAGCGTCCAGCTACGTGCCCGCAAATCCCCCGAGTGCGCTTCGGGGGCTCGTTCTCGCGGCGTGGGAGACGCGAAAAACCACACAACGCGCGGTTCAAAAAGGGGGGGGGGGGGGGGACACGGGTCCGGGCCCCCGTGGGCCGTGCTGCGGCAACGACGATGCAGGAGAGGATTGAGGGGTGATCCGATAAGGATCAGTAGTTTGTTGATGTTTACGGGTGTAAAGAGCGATAGGTAACGCGGGATCACTATCCGGACGAGCGGGGGGACAGATTTGTCAGGGGAGATTCCTCGAGATGGGCTCACGTTACCTGTTATACCCTTTGTTACGCCCGGGCTTTTTACAAAGCGCAAATAGTCCAGGCAGAGGCGGCCCCAACAGAGGGAGAGAGAGCGATGGGTGAGAAGCGGCGGCAGGAGGACAGGAGCAAAGACACTGATTTTATCTGCGATCATAAATCGAACACTTGTCTCCTCTTGGCCCGGCCTTGTCGTGGCCCCCGTGTTGCCGCGAGATAACCCTGGGAATCCGTGTGAGAAAGTCCGGCTCAGGTGGCGTTTCCCCCTCCCTCCTTTTAAACGGCAGGTTTTTGGAAAGACAAGAGTTGTTCATGGCACTAACCAGCAGCAAATGTACATTGCATAATGCCAGGTTAACGCGGCGCAGACAGTGTCTCCCACTCTCTCCACGTGGTGCCGTCAACTGCTGGCCTCTAAAGATGGCAAGCATCATTGTTAATGTTCTCCCGCTTTCAGCTTGTTTTACAGATCGTGACTTTGCGAGAGCTTTTGGCCTCACGCGGCCAAACACTGCGGACGGTTTCCAGATAGCCCTGTGTCGCCAGGATGTGTGTAATATCCGAGGCATAGTTTACAAACGGAATGGAATAAATTTAAACAGAATATCTCTTTTCCTAGGCACATGACCGTAATTTTTATAAATGATAGCGATACGTCGGCCCGGTTTCTCGATAAACATTCCAACTTGACCTTCGGCGGTCAAGTAACGCGTGCCCCTGCGATCCACGTAGCCTCCCGCAAAAAGGCCAAGCCTCCCATCCCCTCTGCTTCGGCACCATCTTCTGCCGTGACATGTCTAATGCTGATGAAGGGGATCACCGGGCCGTCGCCATCTCCTCTCGCGGTTTGGCGATGCAACAATCCATCCAGCTCCTGCGTGCGAGCCCGATCGCGTCGCTCCATCTCTGCGCTGGACGTCCTCTCGGGGGCGTGCTGCCTCCTTTGACTGGCACTTCATCGTTAATCTCGATCAATGGCCATCACCCCCCCCCCCCTTCTTTGCGAAATGTCCTGCCCATCCAATACGGTGACTGAAATTGACATTTAATATCAAAGTATGGGTGTGGTACGTCAATAAATAATAGGCAGGGAAGTAGATAACCCATCTGCGTTAAAGCCTTGCCCTATATCTCATTTTTAATCTTAAATTATGATATTAATCCACTGCTGGATGAAGACCTCTCCATGCTGTGTCAGTCGTCGTGGTTGTTTGACCATACTTCACCATGCCGGTCAGTGCGGCGCCATGCTGGTCACTCGGCACCGGTGTTATCCGTAGCTGGAACTCGGGGTAGAGCAATGGTGCAAAGCGCTCATAGCCCAGCGACCCGAGCTTCAAATTATCTTACTGAAGTTTAATAGCAAAGAATGTGTGCTGTGTGTTAATAAAATGTTGTACACTGCTTAAGTGGTAATTGCTTGCCTCATGCCTCACATGAATACACAATGTCGTCGCTGACAGCATCGTCCGTCCTTTCTCGTGTCCGGTGCCTCTCGGCCTTCGTCTCCGCCACCTACCCCGTAGGTCGCCTTTTGATTTTACGTCGCTTCGATATTCGTCGTCCGCACCGTACAGGAACGCATCCCCGACGTAAAGTGAGGCATTACGGTTTGAGGGTTTTCTGTATTTGTTAAAACGTCGCCCCCCCCCCCCCCCCCGCAAACTGAATCAGGGTCCTCCCTTGAAAAAGGAGACCTTTCGTCGCCATAAGCTCGTCTCAACACAGAATTCCAGCGCTTGACCAGTTCATCACCGCTGTTAAGTAAACAGTTACAACTAGATCTCTCGTGTTTAATCTGAGGGTATTATGTTTTCCAACAAAAAAAACTTGGCCATTGAAAATTAAACCACGTTGAGTGGTTTACATATATTCGTTCAGTCGATCTGTGAGACTGGCCTGAATTTTGTATATTGGAGCTTCTACGCCACACCGAGTGATCCCAACTCTCTCGCTCCGCTCTCACTGAAAAAAATAATATTTCACTCACTGACGGCCAGGGCACCATGGACTGGGCACCGTTTCAATCGCGAACACTTTTTCCCGCGTCGAAAGGAAACAAGGAAAAGCCGGGTGGCTTTCAGAGGTCCGAGCACTGAGCTGGTACCGCTGAGACCATGGGTTCGAACCCGGGTGTCGGCTGTCTGTGATTAAAGTTGAGTCTCAAGTTTTGATAATTAAATTTGGTTGATGGTCTCAGCCTGGTCACCAATGACTGCACGTGAAATTTGGGTTTTGTTACATTTTGCATAATTCCAGCTTCCAACAAATAAAAAATAGATCTCAGTTTGACCACCACGTGTTGAATGTCTCTGCAGCAGGGCGCATGGGAAAGTGGAGCACTCTTAGAGCGGATAAAAGAGGTCACTTGAAGGGATCTCAGAAATAGCTCTCCGATATCTTCTTCCACGGGCTGTTCTCTCACACGACGCACTACTCTTCACGAGTTCCAAAAGAATACTACGTCTCGTGACATGAAGCCAATAGCACAAATGGAACAACATTCGAGGGAGGGGGTGGAGGGAAAAACAAAAAACAAAACTGTTTTTGAAAAAGAGAGCCAACCAGGGAAGTCTTCAAAGCTAATTCCCACATTCCCCAGGTCATTCCAGACAGAAGCCACCCACGTCTTGGTATTCCTCTGCCTCTCTTTACCTCCGCTCATTCGCGCAGCTCTTTTTCTGACCGCGCTGCTGGGTAGCGCCGATCAGAGAGACTACGGAATACGCATTATGCGGAAGTAATGGCACATAGATGTGCACGTTCACTTCTCGTGAGACAATCGATCGAGATAACGTGCTTAAAACATACGGTGAGGCGGCAAGGACACTGAAAGAGTCTCTTTCATGGAAGACCTGCATCACTATGGCAAGACGGTGCCACAAGGTCAAAGAAACAACGCAGCACACGGTCCAAAGATTTTGCGACGCGGAACAAAACTAAACACGCACACAAAATATTAACGATTCAAAATGTAAATTTAAAAAGCGGCATGGAGTTTAAAATATAACTTAATTTTTTGAATGGGAGACACTAAAAGGAAGGTATGGTTCTAAAGTGCTGACATTCACATTACGAATGTTAAGTGCATTCTAAGCGGATCTAATTGCCCATTTAAAATTGACCGGCAGGTAATGGTTTTTAAAGGCAAACGGGATGCAACTTTGTCCTCATTTTCTTCCGCTCTGTCTCCTACGCCATTTTTTGCCCGTATTTACAAGTAACGATTAGATCGCCGTGTCATTTACGCAATTAATAAAAGCAATTATCGCTAAGTGTACGAAGGGCACTCCTCGCAGCCCTCGCGATCAACGCAAGCTGATCATAACGCGTCGCGCACGCAGTTAAAGTTCAATAACCGCCTCGTGCCGCACCTGACACAAACGTTTTCAATCGCATTTCATTTTAATTCCAAACTCACAATCACGGAGGGGTGCCTCAAGACGACACCCACAGCTGAACGACGACGCGTGTTGGAATTATCGAACGTAATTTAAGTTTTCTTAGGTTTTTTTTCGGTAAAGTCACGTAGGTAAAAAAATTAAATTTAAATTAATAAAAGTACAATAAAAATTAAATAAAAATCACGACGTTTCGGAGGCAACACAAGCTTCCGTCTTCAGGCGGAACTGTCACAACACGATAGCTGTATCAAGTGAGTCACCGTCACAGCACGATAGCTGTATGAAGTGAGTCACTTGAAACAGCTATCATGCTGTGACGGTTCCACCTGAAGACGGAAGCTTGTGTTGCCTCCGAAACGTCGTGATTTTTATTTTATTTTTAATTTACTTTTATTAATTTAAATGTTTTACCTACGTGACTTTACCGAAAAAAACCCTAAAAATATGAATCCTTGCAGACACGAAAGCTTCAAATCTAGAAGTAATTTAAGTTGACTTCCATTTTTTAAAGGGGGGCCCGCACTTAAGCCTCGTGAGACGGGGAAATCAATCCGATGGGGGGGGGTACCCATGCTGGGGGACCTCTCCGCGCGGTGACAAAACGCTCGCGAGGGTCCCGCAGGCTCAGGATTAGGGGACGGCGGTCGAGCTGACGGGCCGAGGCGGCCGAAGACCGCGGCGGAGGCTGCGCGGGGTAAGGTGATCCCAGGAGTATCAGCCGGCGCTGTGGGAACGCACTCCGGTGACAGACAGGTGCGTGTTTGCCCAGAGGATTCCCCGCTGCAATTTTTTTTTTTTAAAGAAGAGACACGGTTGGGCCTTAAAAAAAAAAAACTAAAAAGAAGAAAAAAAAACCCAGAAAGAAATGTGCAGGCGATAACACCTTTTGTTTTGAGCGAGCCAAAACAAAAACACTTTCAGGGGTTTAAGCGGGCAATGCAAAGAGTGACAGCTTAAAAGGGCCCCTTGCCCATTCGGGCACATCACATTTGTCTTGCTCAGCTTGCCAGGAGCTCCACATTAGAGCGAGTGACCCTTCTGTGTCTCTCTGCTCTCCTCCCACAACCAAAACACCAACAGCAGTGAATGGTGACCTTTGAACTTAACAACCACCGCCACTTTACCATTTTTATTGGGAACACTATACCTCGGTGGCTGTCGCTCACCAACCCAAAGCCAGCCACCAAGGAGGAGGAATTCTAAAATGCGTTTTCTCCAAAATTGTTTCACCCCCCCCACCTCCACTGCCCCCCCCCCCCCTCCTCCACTCCCCAAGCATTTCCACAACCGCCATGGTCCGTCTTAGGGTGAGAGAGCGAGCGAGCGTGCGAGCTCGTGGGAGTTGGCGTTGTCTGAAAATGAAAGAGGATAATTATAATTTAATGACGTTTCGGTGACCGCTGGCCCCTTTCTTGTACGGCGGGCACACAATTGATCTTCCACTCCGACAGTTTTACAAGAATTCGATATGTTTATTTGTAAAATATAATTGCCAAGCTCGGATTACTTTAGAATTAGCGTTGCCTTACATTTATAAGGGAAGAAATTACTTGGATGTACCGGCGCTGTATTTAAAAAAAAAAAAAATAGAGAGACAATAAAAAGCAGAGGTTGTGATTTTTGCGCGTGCTTGTAAAGCTACCCCTCAATGAAAACAAAACAGCAGCAAGCACTTAATGCACTTTCCACGTGCATTTTATAACAGTTTTGTGAAGCTCCGAACGCAAACCGCTTGCGTAAGATGCATACAAAAAAAATGCATTTCTAACTCCACCGTCTCCCATAAAAATGCAAGCAGCACGTGACCGTGCGCCTCCCAGACCTATCGCCTGCGTCATGCTTGGCTTTACAAAATGACGACGAGAATAACTCGAAACGAAAATGCTCACAAGGTCAAAGGCGACGTCACATGCCTGGATGTCCAATCAAGTGTCCCTCGGCATTGTGCCATCTCGTCGCGACGTCCTATCGGTGACGTTATCGGACAACAAAAAAACCACACGGCATCCAACAGCCCGGCCTGTTCTACGAGTTCCACTGAAACTGTCCGCGGCGGCCACACGCCACGAGCAGATTATTGCGCAATATCTGGTGGCACCTCATGGCCATGCGGTCGATTGTGGAGCACCGTTAAGGAGTGGCAGGGCTTAAGCTATTTTTTTTATTTTACAAGGTAAGGCCCACTGAGCTGTATAGTTCTCAAATGAAATTTATACCGTCTAAATACTCTAGATCCACGTGACCACGGGGAGAACATGCAAACTCCAAATATGCAGGCGTCAGGGTAGGGATCGAACCCACGACCTCCTGTATACCAGGCGAAGTAGTTAACATTTCGCCACGGTGACTTCAGCGAGCCCAGGTCGACGAGGAGTCTTCTGCTGGGTCGGTGGGGAGGACAGCGGTCTCAAAGGGAAAGCTTTCGTGAACCCTAAAAACAAAACACCCATTTATCGTCGCGTTTTACTATCTCGCTCCAATTCATCTTCCACCTGACTTTTCACTTTTGTCATTTTTTTTCGTTTCCTTTCAAGTTGTAATCTCAGACGTTTGATATATCTCAGGCACTGATCTCTTTTGTTAAAAAAAATGTCTTTTATGACTTCATTTTTGATTTCGTTTACAGTTTTGCCTCTCGCTTTGTTGTTGTATGTTAATCTATTGTGCACATATTTATTTATTTGCTCACTCGCCCGCTCGTTTGTTTATGTTTTTCTTTGCATACGCGCGGGGAGAGAGAGAGAGAGAAAAAAAAACCTCCTGTTTTTTAAACGAGCGGCAAAACGTATCTGAAGATATCTCGCACCGCTGCAAGTCACGCCAGCGTTACGACACACCCCGCTGGGCTGAGACAAGCGGCCGCCTTTTTTAGGGAGCAAAAAAAACCGTCTACCGGGCTGCACTCCCGCAAGAGCTACCAGCATGCACCGGTAGCCCTTGTGGGAGTAGCTCCGCCACGGTCGGATGGGGGGGGGGGGAATGAAGACGCAAACGGCACGTGGCTGTTTGCGTGCACCACGGAGGCCTGCCGAAGAGTGCACCCGCACGGGGTGGGGGGCGTTTATCTGCGAGTCACGCCGCGCACCCCCCCCCCCCACCACGTGGACCTTTGATGTCGAATTTTGCTTTAGCGTGCCCTCTGCGCTATCGCGCCCGAGACTTGCCACGCAAACGCGGTGGCCGCCCTACGACGCGCGCCACCGCCGTGCGTTGGAGGGACGGCCCTCCGGCCCGCGACGAGAAATAATTGACACCATTGGAACCTCATTTGCCAGTAAAAAATATGATAATTGGTTTTTTACCCTTCTATCTGGCAACAAAACTGACACCTTTTTTTACAAGGAGTCATGTTTGCATAGACCACAATACCTGCAGTCATAATGCAAACAAAAAACACAACTCTGATAATGTATGCACTGTCCTTGAAGTTGATTGGTCCACACCCGAGACAGCTTTCCTTAGAGCCTAGTCTCACATGGTGTTGGACCAGATGACGCCAAAAGGTGCACAACTCAAAGACAGTGCACCATCAGAGTATGAGAGCTCGGGGTAAGCAGTTTTGTTGCCAGACAGAAGGGTAAAAAAACAATTATCACGAGAAATAATTTGAGCACGAGGTGGGCGGGCGGGCAGGTTGGCAGGTGCGGTGCGGCACAGCCAAGGCCGCCCAGATAAAGGGGCCGCTCGAAAAAACGTCGGCCGGGCTTGTCAAGGCTGGCGCTAATGCACCGCGTCCGAGCTCGTGAGGCAGGCAACCCTGGCGGGAGGCTGCGTGTTTTTGGACGTGATAGCGGAAAGACACGGCGCCGAGAATGTTAACGCGATGGAAGTGCGTGGATTTTCGAGTGCGACGGGGTCTCGTGGTTGTTAGCACAGACGCCAACAATGCACTTGCAAAGGTCAGTAAGAACTCTCGGTAGGTGAGCCGTGTTTATATCCGCCGAGTATAGTAATACTAATTTACAGCCTTTAATCAATCTAGAGCTCGATGAAGGGCTGCCCACACATTCATGGTCACGGTGCTCGTTCGACCTTACTTCACCGCACAGGCCTTCATCGGCTGGTGAAGGTCGGGGCCCAAGAACGGTGTCAGATATCGGTTATCACTGACGTTAGCCATGGCCGGGAGTTGAACTCGGGTGACAGGGTTCACAGGGTGGTGCGCTAATCGCTGCCCCACTGCCGCCGTAGCTCACGCGGTACGCGCACCCTGTACACACACACTGCCTCGCGTCATACGTACACAGACACCAATAACAGGTGCAGTGTAGGCATGGCTGATCCAGCAGAGGGCAATGTCTGAGTGTGGGGATAAAACGAACCAAGCGGGCCTTGAGAGCAGTGTGGCTGTGTTTTGGCTGAGGCCAGGTGAGAGGTGCGGTTTGGTAAGGAAGATCTTTGATCCACTCCTGAAGTAACGATCAATCGCTGTGGGCACACACACACGTTGCAAATGGTCACAAATAAGCCAACGTTTCTGTAGGTGTTCTTAGATTTCGGCCCTTTGCTAATCCACCGCTCAATGCAAGCCCACGCCAAACCATGTCGATTCATGGGGAATTCATATTCTTGGATCTTTCGGTAAAGTCACGTAGAAGGGAAATAATAAAATTAATAAAATAAAACATAATAAAATTATCACGACGTTTCGGCCACAACACAAGCAGCCCTCAGGTGAAGGTGAAGAACCTTTCTTTATTATGTTTTATTTTTATTACTTTATTAATTCCCTTCTACGTGACTTTGCCGAAAGATCCAAGAATATGAATCCCTGCAGTCACGAAAGCTTTAAATCAAAATCATGGGGAATCGTTTGACCATACTTCATTCCGCTGCTCAGTGCAGTTTGCTGAAGGTGGGAGAGTATAGACGCAGGAGCGAAACAACACAGTACAATAATGGACCTTTTCGCACTGCACTCTGCTTCCAAACACATAGCACCGGAGCCTATAACACCTGTTAATGCATGGTGGTTTCCCGTGCAAGCGCTACCCAGGCTCTGACCTGCTTTATAGCTTTAGAAGAGACCAAGCGAGATTGGGTGCACTCTGGGTGATTCAGTCTCAGGCGTAGGCGGCCTTTTATCCGTATTCTAGATTTGAAGCTTTCGTGACTGCAAGGATTCATATTCTTAGGTTTTTTTCGGTAAAGTCACGTAGGTAAAACATTAAAATTAATAAAAGTAAAATAAAATAAAAATCACGACGTTTCGGAGGCAACACAAGCTTCCGTCTTCAGGTGAAACCGCTTGAATTTCAACATCGAAAAGACATGGGACTAAAAAAGTTAAAATCGTTAAGAAAATTAAATTGAAGTGATTGCAATACATTCTAGATTTGAAGCTTTCGTGACTGCAAGGATTCATATTCTTAGAAAAATATGATTGCAATACACTCAAGGAATTGGCCAAACATCCCAACGTGGGACCTTCCCAAAGAGGTGTTGTCGTGCCGGCGAGACGGCCCCGCACGAGTTTCACCATTACCGTATTAAACAAGAACTCCGCAATAAAAGCGGCACTTTGTGTGAAAATAACAAAGCACTTGAATATTTGCGCTTCAGACAGCAGATGGAACGCTGATCTCCGATCACCCCACAGCCACCTGGAGATTTTTTTTTTTATCCTACATCAAAGTTACGTCTGGGCTGAGTGTTCAACAGCAAAGCGAACACACGGATAGCACTTCCTGATATCGTGTGAATGTCAATTTTCTTTGTAGCCGATATTCTTTGAGAGTTATGTCAGAAATTAGCGTGCCTCTCTCATGCGTGTTATATTACCGGACAATTTGTTTCGCGGCGTTCGGCTTTGCTTACATTATTGTGGGAGCCATCCTTCAACATCCCCTACTACCCGCCGCCCCCTGCCCCCCACTCCCCCTTATCGACCTCGGCGTTGGATTTTCAACGAAGCCCGCAAGTCAGCAATCACACCAGCATGCGCATATCACAGATAAAAGCTCTTTCTCCTATCAAAAGCAACTTTGAAACAGAGCAGATATAATTTGATTTTTTACGAACGCATTACGGCATGACATAGGCTGAAGGAAAAAAAAATTACTTTGACTCGATAACAAAAGAACCTTTATAGGCAGCAATTTGCATGCTCCCACCGAAAAAAAACCAATATTGAAATAAAATAATGTGGGAAATATGCCACTGCATTGTTATCGCACAGGCACGATAGCTGGAGAGATGATGACAATTTAATTGACAAGAGCACGAGAGCAGAGTTCAATTAAGATAAACAGCGGCGAGTAGGAGGGTGTTCTTGGTTCTTTCGGTAAAGTCACGTAGAAGGGAAATAATAAAATAATAAAAAGAAAAACTATTTTTTATGTTATTATTTCCCTTCTACGTGATTTTACCGAAAGAACCAAGACTATGAATCGCTGCAGTCACGAAAGCTTTAAATCGAAATTTAAATCGAAATTTAGTAGGAAGGTGATTAGACTGGGAGTGGTGGCACAGTGATTTGTGGAGCTGTACGAGTAGAACCCAGCGACTTGAGATCCGATTGCAGGCCCTGGTTCGTGTATGGGCACCGATGGTGGCGAGGTGTTAACTACCTCGCCTACTCTACAGGAGGTCGTGGGCTCCATGCTGACCCTGACGGCTGCTGTATGTCTTCTTGGTTCTTTCGGTAAAGTCACGTAGACGGCTGGTTGCGTTGTGGCCGAAACGTCGTGAGAATTATTTTATTATGTTTTATTTTTATTATTGTATTATTTTCCTTCTACGTGACTTTACCGAAAGAACCAAGAAGATGAATCCCTGCAGTCACGAAGGCTGCTGTATGCTTTGGAGTTTACGTGTTCTCCACGTGGTTGCGTGGATTTTACTCAAGGTCCTCAAGTATTTTTCCCTCCACATTTAGAACCAACATGCGTTCGGAGTATTTGGCTGCTATACATTTCCACGTGATAAACCACTTAATTGGGCTATCATTTGAGATAGCCAGGCCGCTTCTGAAAAAGAGCTACATTTTCTCAGTGGGCCTTACCTGGTAAAATAAAAATAGAAAAATTTTAACTTAAATTTCGATTTAAAGCTTTCGTGACTGCAGGGATTCATCTCCTTGGTTCTTTCGGTAAAGTGACGTAGAAGGGAAATAATAAAATAATAATAATAAAACATAATAAAATAATATAATAATATGGTAATATAACTTTAACTTAGTTTTAGACTGGTGAGTGATATTAACAACCTGCAATCACCAGCGTGATATCTGGTCAAACAATCCCCAGGACCTACTCAGCATGGGGAGGCTTTCTCCCAGCAGAGGATTGACAAAGGGCTATGCATTATTATTCAGATACATCTAACACGGCATTGTTATCTGCCTATCATTATGATCGCTTGACTCTCGCGTGCTGAAGATACGACAAAAGGTATAACTGGCAAGGATAGAACGGGAAAATCTGAAAGAGTTGGATTGGAGCGTTCTACTTTTTGGACATCTTAAGATATATGGCTTGGGCAATCAAAAGCAGGGTGCAGTAACGTCACCTGCCACATCATATGGATCAGAAACAAGGACACTCACAAGAGAAATGTCACCAAAAGATTAAAAGTTCGCAAAGCATCATGGAGAATGTTTGGAGTGACATTTGAGTGACAGGAAAAGGAACATACGGATTAGAGAATGCACGCACTGCCTGTTAATAAAAGTGACTGAAAGAAATGACGGAGCGGAAATCGAGGGGGGAAACACGACCAAGAGTACAAACGTTGCGGAGATGGATCGATGGAATCAGCTCGTGTGCGGGTGCAAGGTGGGTTGTTACATCGTGGGACGATAAGATACGGTGTCCGCTGGGGGAGGCCTTCGCCCCTGCGGTGAACAGATCATGGCTGATGATGAGGATGATGGTCGTAGTCGTATTGCAGAACGCGAGCCAAATTATTTTCTAAACAATTACTCGGCTGATTTATTAAATACGCGCGTGCTTTTCATGGTATGGGCACAGGACAGGTGGGAGGGCACTTGGGTAAGAACAGGCAAGCGAGGCAGTTCAACAGCTTCGGAGGTCCTTGTTTATTACTCAAGGGGTGAAGTTCATTTTTTCCGCATGGACCCCACACAGTGATGGGATGCGTGGGACACACACACACAGACACAGGCAACGTGCAGAGCTGGGCTAAATCCCACACTGGATTCGCAGTCACACTTCTGGTGACAATCGGTGGACGGTGGTCAGAAGCAAGGTCACGTGTTTCAAGGTATAGCATGTTGGGACAGACGACAGTCATTCATTCCATAATTCATGTGCCCAATGTTTTCCTTTAGCCCACCTGAAAGACCTATCGGTCACATTCTCAAGTTGTTAAGCCAACGTGGTCCTGTGTGAACATCCACACTTCCTTGAATTGAATATGCAGTTTCACTACTGCTGAATCCACTGCTGGATGAGAGCCTTCCCATGCTGTGCCGGTCACGGGGGGTTGTTCGATCATTAGTCACCACGCTCATCAGTGTGGGTTGGTGAATGGGGAGCCCAGGAGCGGTTTCGGATATCACTCACCACTGCTGTTAACCGAGGCTATCACGTGATCGAACTCAGGTCCTCCAATTAGCACGGTTGGCTACGTACGGTGCGCAAGAAGTTGAACATACATACGTACAGGTCGCTGTTTGCGTGTAGTGCGCGTACGAGATGAGCATGGTTGCGAGCACCACCGCCGACAGCTTCCCTCACTCGCTCTACAGCTGGCCTGCACCGATCTCAAAGTGAAGTTGACCCGCAAATGTGGACGACCCCGGTTGGTCGATAGGTAGGGTACCCGAATCACAACGCTCCGGACATGCGGAGGCGCGTGGGGCAGAATCGCACGTGGATCACAGGGGTGGCGGGAGGGGAGCGGGGGAGTGCCACCACGCCCCGCAGTGTGGGAACGCTGATAAACCCGAGCCGGGCCGCCTTTGCAAATCAAAGCGAAGGCCACGATAATCTCTCTAAAATGACTTACGTAATTACGGCACTTTGAACGGGCGATCTCGCCCTGCTGTGCCCACTGCTTTGGAAGAAGCGCTCGCCGTGCCCGCGCACATCATCGCTCGCACGCGGGCGGGCGGGCCGGCGAGCGCTCGCCGACGTCGAAAAGCCGCCCGCCTCCTCCTCTCCCGCACCCCCTCTCTGCCACGGGAGAAGACGGCCGCAGTCCCTGGGTCTGTCCAAATATATATATGTTTTTTTAAAAGACACGAGAAAAATACGGCACGCATGGGGCTAACTCACTCGCGAAGATGCTTTCAAGGCGATATAGTACCGCAACGGGGCTACACCGAATATATGTGGGCCCAGCAGAGAGCAAGCGGCGTGGCATTAGCAGCGCGGGAGATCAAGGAGATGCGCGGGCAACGCCGTCGCCCGTCTGAAGTGCTACAACCTTCGCAGCCGTGTGCGCACCATCAGATCATCTGCGCGTTAAGAGGCCATCGTCACAGCCTGTGATAATGCAAGTATGCTTTCATGTGGCCACACAGCTGCGCCGTGCAGTGCAGCTCCGCCAAGCACCGAGCGTGCTCTCTTTTCTGTTATGTAATTTTCCGCCACTCTGCGTCAGATCCACTGCTGGTGCCCCCCACTCAAACTCCCCTTTGCCCCCCCCCCCCGCCGCCGCTCCCATCGCCACCCCTGCTGTTTTCCTCCTCCCGCCCCCTCCCATCATCGCGGGCGATAAAGTGCGCATGCTTGTTTGTGCTCGAAATGCACGAAACGGATTCGCTGTTTTTCTGGCGATGAAAAATCTCCCGCACCCCCACCCCCCCGCAGATGCAAAATGAGCAGTCACACGACGTGTTGACTTGGCATGCGAGCGAGCGTGTGCAATTGTGTCTTTGATGTAAATCTGGCGTGGTGTTTTTTTCTTGCTCGGAAACACACCCGCAAAGTCCACGAGTGGCGTTCCCGCAAACAGCACACAGCGGTGCAGGTGTAGTGACGCCGACGCACGTTGTTGCTTCACTGAGAGCCTTCATTTTGGACACCATCGCTATTCCTAGGCCAGGGCTTCGGTTCTTGACGCTCGGACATCGTCTTCTCTATCCCTCGAGCCCTCCCCCCTTTCTCGAAGGTTCGCTCACCCCACTGTTGTCAACCGTGACCCCGACGGTCCACCCTCGTTTTCCCGCCTTTTACATTTGAATTTCTCTTCCAATCAGTTTAATTCTATGACCGTAACGAATCCTCTTTAGAGGCCTCCCTGCACCAATCAGAGGCCCCTAACACACTTCATGACTGTTCGTCTGCACACGTGCCACGTCAGGCAAGTGGTCTACTGTTTCGGTCTTTTAACAGGTACACCTCGGGCAGATATTGAAGGCACACCGGGATCAAAAACGATGGAATAAAGTGCGATGGACAAGAGCAGCTTTGGAGCGTTGTCGTGAAAAGGAACACGCATGGTCAAACAAATCTGAGTGTATGCCGAGAGCAGAACGGTACGAATCAGCATTCATTACCGACGAAAACAGGAAGAAAAAGGTGAAAAGTGAGCAAACAAGCATGGAGAGGTGGGCGCTTGGAATTACACGAAGAATGAGGAACAATATTTCAAAATTAGAGCCATCATGTTACGTGTTAAGGCATATTTGATTTAGGGGACTGCATACGTTTCTCGCTATTCACCAATGCATGAGTGCGAGATTAACTCGGCGACCTGAGTTCGATTTAGAGCCCATGGCTAACATCAGTGGTGGGGAACATCTGAACCGGTCTCGGAACAATCCACCTTCACTGACCTGCACTGACCACCGTGGTGAAGTATGGTCAAACAACTCCAATAACTGATACAATGAGGAAGGTTGGCATCTTGCAATTGGAAAACTATTTCATTGGAATAAAATAAAAAATCGCACTTAAGAACACAACTAAAACCGCCACCCACTTTAAATACCGCACAGCACAAAGGACTTTGAATATTAGACGTAGGCAGCAAACACGCGAACTTATAATCACTCGAGTAGTTTGCTCTCGATTCGCTTTTTATACACTTCACTCGAGACCTGAGATAAATCGCTGCACTCAGCGGAGGTCATTGTGGCACAATACATCTATGCTCCCCGCCTTTCAGCGACCAGCTGACCAGCACGGTGAAGCGCGGCCAAATAACCGCCCACGCCAACGACCCGCATGGCGCGGCGTGGAACTCATCCAAGCAGCAGGATCTACCGAACGGGGCAACGCGTGCGCTTCGCGCAACAGAAAACGCGAATCGGAGCGAGCGAGCGAGCGACGCCGGCAGCTAGCCCCGTAAAAACCCGGCGAGCTTACGACGCGTCAACATTGAACAAGCGGAGCGCCGCCGTTAGCCTTCCAAAGGACGTAATCTCCGCAGCGGCACGGCCCCGCCGCCGCCGCCGCGGTGTAATTAATGATCACAGCGGCTGTTTGCCGCTTGATGTCAACGAGCCCCGATTGCCGGTGTGGGGTCTTCCCCCTCCGCCGCGCTCGCCCCGCACCTTGCGCGGGGCCCACAGCCCACACGCAGGAGGGGGCGGGGGGGGGGCTAAGTGTAGCCAGTATGTAGCAGATAGGCGCACCTGAACGGCGGCCTTATCGCCCTCCATCGGGGGCCGCTCGGTGGCAGAAACGCGAGGCCACAGCTCGGCAACGAGCCGCAGCCAGGGCACAACAAACACGACTTCTGAGCGAGTCGGCGGCACGGGGAAGGGAGGTCCTGTTACACTCGCTGCTGGGGGCGGGGGGCGCGGTGGGGGGGGGAGCGGAGAGAGGGATGGGAAGATGGGAAAGGCGCGACGGGTTTTGGCAGCGCATCTCGCCGGGGCGATACAATTGCGATCGGGATTTTACGCAAGCGTCTAAATGCGACCGCATCTGAAACGCACGCTGTGCAGAAACGGTGGGGCGTGTTTATTTTGTAGGGAGGCAAAGTCGGTCATTGGCAGAGGAAGAAAGGAAGGTCTTGAGCCTGGACTTGAACAGCATAACTCTCCATCCATAAATGTGCTTTATTGAAGAGACAGTTAAGAGCTCATTGAGAGTATACGAATTCAATATTTATAATTCACGGACCTTTGTCAATCCACTGCTGGGTGAAGGCCTCCACGATCATGGGGGTAACTTCATGTGGGGGTTGAAGGGGGCCCACTGAGACGAAGAATCTCCTTGCCAAGCGAGACCTGCGAGAACATGAAGTGTTAATAGCTATGGCAAAATTAACATTTCAAAAGGAAATTATGAAGCAAGATATATTTAAATGACTTACAATGTATTGTTTGAAAGCACTTACATTCGTATTCAACAAGAAACGAGTCCAAGTTCCCAGTGGGGACGAATTTTAAACATAAGAGGGACGCAATTCCATTCCACGTAGGGGAAGCATCATGGTCGAAGGAAATTTCCAAATGTGGGAGCTTGACGCTCGGTCGATGAAGATGAGTTGCACTTTAATTTTGTCACTTCTATAAATATCTGCCATCTGTAACCCAACGGTAGTTTAAAAAAAAAAAAATCCCCATAGTTGCGACCAAACGTCATAACGTCCGGACGTTACGGCCCCGTCTCTCGCTCGCTCGCTCATCCCCCGCGCACACACACACACATTCCCTCCCTCCCTCCCATGGCCGTGGCTCTCTCTCTAATGGCTTCTCCCCTTGTTTTGTTTTCACCTCGAGTGCCTCGTCTTTGATTCTAATTCGGTCTCTGACCCACGCGCATCCCTCCTTGCCCCTTTGGGTTACTCCAAGTGTGAAGCCCTCCCTCTTCACCTTGGAACCAAAGTCCACGTCACGCGCTACTTTATTAAGTGAAGAGGCCGGGACGTAAGAGGCGCCATGAAGAATTAGGAAGTGGGCAGCGTGTCTTTGTGATGGTGCCAAACCACAATAAGGGGATGCGGGAGGTGGGAGGCAGATGGCTAATCACCTTGTTTATCTGTTTACGTTTTCGTTTTTGTTGCCACGTAACTTGGCGTGCATTCTGCCAAAACATCGTAATGCCAAAACAACTTAAAGGGATATTTAAAGCCCCCCACTGGAAGTGTTGCGTAGGTTCGCGTCTCAAGAGATAATGCCGATTGCTGTTTTCCGGGCTACGCCTTTTTGGGAAGCGTGTTCTGGATTAATGTGCACCTGTGTGTGTTTTAGTTAAAGCAATTTCAGACGTGCACATATATAAAATGTAATCAATAAAAAGAAACATTAAAAACAGTAAAAAATTATGCACATTTTTATATGCTGTTTCCGATTTTTGCATGATGTAAATATTAAGGATCAATATTTACAATTATTTAGTATAAATAATACATCAAGATGCCAAAACAAAAGAGAATTCATGATTTTTTTGTGGCTGAAACAAAATAAAACAGTTCGTGCAGAATATCCCAGTGGTGTATATACTGTGAGCGATAGTAGCCCCAAAGGGATCATGCAATATGAAGGTCAAAAGGGTCAACATGGCATTCCGGATAATATGAGCACAAGAAAGAGCTCATCTAATGCCAAAAGCTCTGATGCAGTGGTGGAAACTGTACATTCTTATGGCAAGGGCACGAAGGCCTTCGCAGAATTTACAAAAACTGAACTTTTTGAGCGCGACGATCAAAGCGAGTCAACAACGTGCCACGATGTGGCAACTCATTTTACTATCCGCTCGGGGGATAGAAACAACTGGGATTCAAACTCGCAACCTTCCAAGCTCGAACCACCGTGCTACCGAGACAGATCACACACAGTCCAACAGGTGCATCGCCGATTCACGAGGATGAAGGCGACTGGGTCGCTGAGGTCAGAGCGCTGAGCTGGACACTGCAAAATCCTGGGTTTGAATCCAGGCAGCCGACTGTGATTAAACTCGGTTCTCAAGTGTAGCAAGTCCAGTATAGATTTACAGTATAGGTTTGAGCACAGTCACCGATTCTGGCTTAATTCCGGCTTCGAGGCGTAAAATATTGAGCGCTGACGGTCACACGAGTAACGTGGTTCTCAGTGGCAGTATTTTGGAAAGTGCTGCCCGCTGCACTGTGTGGGCCAGAGATCACTTAAACCGGATCTCAGAGGTGACTGCAGTATCTTCTTCTGTGGGCCGTTCTCTAAGATGAAGGGTCATACTACTCTGCGAGAGACCCGGACAAATACGCTCACACGACATGACTTGATAGCACAATCAAAAAAATAATTGGTGGTCGGGGGGGTTGGCGGGTAGATTTTTTTTCTCCAAAAAAACCCCCTCATTTTTGAAACACATTCGGGCCACGGAAAACTGGTCCTCGCTTAATAACGCACCGACGACGGGACCCTACACTTGCCAGGGTGCGCCCTGTGACTTGGGGGGGGGGGGAGGAGGAAGGGGGGCGAGTTGCTGGAGCTGTGCCGTGCGTGCCGGAGGGAGGCTCCGGGCCTTTCATGTGCACGCTCGTTAGACGTCACGCGTGCTTGCGGCCGCCCGCGCTCACCCCCGCCGGCGCCCGCGCTGCTTGCTCGCGAGCTGCCCGACGATTTACGGCCGTGGCCACCTTCAGCGCGAGATCATTGCCCTCCCTTTGAATCCGAATCAAAAGCCATCGCTCATGCGCAGCTTTGCGCGCCGTGTAATTTTCCCCTTTCGGACGAACATCCTATTTG
The DNA here is from genome assembly GCF_015708825.2 of Lethenteron reissneri. Classification (NCBI taxonomy): domain Eukaryota; kingdom Metazoa; phylum Chordata; class Hyperoartia; order Petromyzontiformes; family Petromyzontidae; genus Lethenteron; species Lethenteron reissneri. Next base: position 6,461,262 of record NC_083795.1, read on the forward strand.
TGATTTTTTTTCTTTTCTCTCTTAGCGGCGAGTTAAAGGGTTTGCAGGTGTCGATTTGACTTTATACACGAGAGACAAAGATTCACCGTATAGCCTACATTGACTGCTGTGGCAAGTGCTGTTAGTGAGCATTTCTTAAGGCCGAGTTGACCTAGCGGAGACCCAGAAAGTTCAGACGTCACTTGTCACTGATGTTAGCCATGGCCGTGAACTGAATGGAAATTGCCGGGTTTGTGGTGCAGTGAGCTAACCATGGCACCACTACTCCCCATATACTCACATGCACATGTGCACATTCACAAACAACAGCAGCCGCCATTCACCATGAAGTGTGGTCACTTCATTATGATATGTTTTACATCCTAGGTACACTTTGAGGGTATGTGAACTGTCAAAGGCTCACTGGCCAGAGGTTAGAGGATAGAACAAGGTGTTACACTTCACAGGCTGAGACGACTGGTAGATATACCATTTGCACTCTCCACTGTGACTACATGTGGTGGTTTAGCTGTTAGCGGTCTAATCGACAATGTGAGCATTGCTCAATCGCATGATGCATGAGCCTCCTTTACAGATGCCAACCATGACACTGCTCATACCAGCCATTGGCAAGTCCACCGAGTTCCAACTCCTCCTGGGCTTATCAGCACTTCACTCCTTTTATCCGTGAAGCACGTTTAGTTCCCTCAATCAGGCCAAACAAAAGCTGCATGGGCATGCGGGCTATGAGACCCAGCCAACACTTCCCCGCCTGTCGGAGCTCACTGATGGGACAATGTCCAGATCTTTTGGGGATCTGTGAGCTGCTCATGCAATTCGGCCTGTTTAAATCGAGGATGAATCGTAGGTAGGTCAGCCGGAATTCTTCAATCCAGAGCAGGTGTTCTCATGAAGAGGTTCAAATATTGGAAGAACACAGAAGAGAGGGCCTGATTTTGGCCACGCAGACACGAAACACAGCATTACGTAGCCGCTTAGACAATAATTCCGCTAGATAAATTCAGATTAAGAGGCGTACATAGTCATGAGCACACCACCCAGCTATGGAGTGTTTCATGACACAGAGTATCCAAGCAGGTGTTTTTCTCCAGCTCCAAGTTCCAGCTTCAGTGTATCCAACTCCTTCTCAGAGTGGGCGGCAATTACCAGATTATCAGCATAAATAACATGGATAATCGGTAGGGAGATAACCTTGAATCCACCCTCGGAAATTGATCAGCCATTGTATCTGTACAAAAGTACGTGCTTAAAAAAAATATATTAAAGTGTCGGAACCAGAGTATATCCCTGCCGCACCCCAAGGTGAACAGGTAATGGCTCTGGCTCCCAGCCACGCAGGGTTTATCAGGACCTGCCCAAAATCATGAAGATCATTGTTGATCATGAACAGAGGGTCAGGGACCCAAAAAAACATAACAACCCAAATCCAAAGCCTTGGCCTCTTAATGATATCATATGCCTTGCTCAAGTTAATCAAGCAGAGGTGAATTTATTCTTGAAATTCCTTCAGGTGTGCCTCCTTAGATTGACTCACTCAAAAGAGAGGGCAAATCCAGCAGTATAAACATCACTAGTGGGAAGGGAATGGCAGTGAGGTATGGTTCTGGCCAGCCCACTCTCACACAAATTGGTGCTTGTCAAGAGCAGTTACCCTGGCAGTCGTCTCTGCTCAGCGAGTGATCTGTGCTTTCGTGCGAACATATATATTGCACAAGAGCTGACGGACAAGGCCTCAAATAAGTGTAATGGTGTCAGTCGTGTACTTTATATACAAATTTACACTCATACGTATGCAGTAGCGAGCACTCTGAATAGTTGTGCGTGTCCAAGGCTATGTGTTTGTCTCTCCTTTTCTATACTTTTCCTGTTTTGAAACTGTGTGATGGTTCGTTTATGAAAGTTTTGCTTTGCATGCCGTAGGAATTTTACATGTGACAGCATACAACTTTCACACGTGTATCCATCATCTCTCGCTCATCGTCAGAAACAACCTATTACTACCATATACTATGCTTTTATGTGGCCGTGTGATTATATTCGTCCATATTATAGACAATGACTATGGTGATATATATTTATTTTCTACGTACGTGACTGGACCGAAAGAACCAATGAGTAATGACGATGCTGCTGCAGATGAAAAAAACCGACAATGATAATGCTGACGATGATGGCGATGATAATGATGGAGGCACACTGGTAATTATATCTATTTTCAACTTTAAAATTATCCGTTTTTTAAACATTTCCAAGACGCGCACGTGCCCCTACGTTGACGACGATGATGACGACGCTGCTGACAAGCTGTGTAGACTGCAGTTCACCGAAACACAGCGCTACGAACCGTTGACTAAATTGTTTACCCATATGTTTAAAGGACCCGCGAAGTAATCAGGGTGCGAGCCACCGAGCGAGTTTGTGCGGTCATCCGAATCACGATTCTAGCAGTTAATTTTGTTAAGTTCCGTATGAAAACAGTAAAGCACGTAAAACATGTATACCGTGTGGTGCCCATGATATTAAACGGTGGTAACGCGTACTCCAATGAGCTGCGAACAATGCAATGGCAGCAGAGGGGGCCGCGACGCGCCAACTTCAACTACAGCTGTGTAAAAAGGGCAAATGTGTCAGATGTCAAATCGATGCATACAATCAACACGAATTAATCCGTGATCACGCGTGACTATTAAATGCAATTGCACATTAATCTGTCCTTAGGCTTTAATTCAACTGTCGCGATTGAAGCTTGCGATGGATATCAATAATCTGAACTTAACGCTCTGGCGAATGTAGCAGCTTCTCGTGAATTCGCGGGTCAGGTGAACCCCATCGCATAAAATATCTGCGAACCGAAGAGCGTCGATTCCTCAACACGTCGACCTGACGTGGGTATTCGTGAGCTTAAGAATCGATATTAATCGACGCAACGCTACATGAGCGCAGCCGCCCCTACTAACCAGCATGCATCTTAACCAGATCTGTGCAAAAACAAGCCATGTTTGATTGAGTGTCGTACAATTTACAGACATTAACTGCTGTGCTTATCTTGTGTGCAACAAATAAAACCGCGATCAAACGCAACTGAAATGGAAGAAAAACGACAGACTGTTTTAACAAGCGCTATAAATGCGCATCTGAATGAAATGAAATAGTAATGCAACTTTAATAGATATCAAAACTTTTGGGACTAATAAGACAAATAAAAATAAATATAATTATTACCCGACTCTCCACAACAACGTTCGCATTAAATAAGAATTGTTTCTGCCAGCCACGAGCAAAATTTATAATCTGTGGATTATTGGGTGGAAGGTTTATTGCATTCACTTTGAAGGTGTTCCAGCCCTCTCTTAAAACTTCAAAGCTAAGGTAGGCTTTCACCGCACATTCCCAGCATAACACAAGCGATCTCTCTCATCAGGAGCTATTGTTACCATTGTGAACCTGCATCACAGCTCTGAGCCCAAAGCATCGGCGATGGTGGCACACGGCACACAAGCACTACCATCATAACACAAGCGTAACAAAAAACACACATCACACACACACAACACAACACGCACGCACGCATAGGAACGCAGATGTAAGCGTCACACAGATATACGTAGTTTCCACGGGGCTAAAATCTCAGCCCTTGTTGCTACCCGCCTACGAGCAACACGGGAGGGCTCGGCCGGTTTTATCTGCATGGAGGCCGTGGCGAGCACCGCCGACGCAAAAAATCTGCGAGCCCAGGTGACGGTCGGCAATTGAGGGCGGTGTCCTTTGTGATACACCGACCCCGGTGTTGTTGCGTGGGGTCAGCCGTGTGCAAATGAACGCGCATTCTCAAAAGTAACGACGCCGCTTTAACCAACGTCTCATCGGTGGCGGCGGTGGCGCGGAGGTGCGTTATTCAGCAGTCCCCACGGGAGGGTGCAAGGTTTACCGCACTAACAATAATGACCGTGGACCAAAGTTCAGCCGATTCTCTTCAGCTTAGGCTCCGAGAGCCACTAAGTTCACATTCTTGACTCAACTTCAACTGACCACTTTGACCCTTTGCGGATAAAGATGCGTTTCACTGCTCCAGATAGGAGAAAGGAGGCCCCCGGATTTAATTCCGGGCTAAGCCATGTCAAATCTGATGCAAAGCCCCTTCGATGAAAGCCCGGGTTTGCAGGAGGCTCTACATGAACCCTGGACCTCACGCCCTCCTCCTCCTCTTCCCTGCCCCCGGCCCAGCCTGCTTTCCCTCTTTTTATCCCCTTCTCCAATCCTTCTCCTACGAGATAAAAAAAATAATTCCCCTGAGCTATAGCCACGTGTTGTGTATCACATCCCCTTTCATTCACACCTCCGCAACTACCCAGAGGGTCCCCGCCGCTGCCTCTAATAAACCAGGCTGACCATCAGCGCCCATTGTCATGCTGAAACGTGGCAGAGCCGGGAAGCACGGGCTGTGTGTGAGCGAGCGTGCGTGGGTGGGGATGAGCAGCGGCCGAGAAAAGAGAGCAATGTTTATGCGCATCGCCCCCACACATAGCAAATTGGATTAACGGTGGCAAAGGAGGAACAGAAATGCGGAGGCAGCAATCAGACATGGCTCTCAGGCAGGGCCCTGAGGTGGACAAACGCTTTTGTGCCGTCCATTCCGGCCAATTTCTGCCTGCGGTGATCTGCAAACCGAGTGTGTATTTCACGGTGCCAATGTGTATTCCCTCGGTGAGCCGCGACTGGCAGCGTTTGGTGAACATCTGCTCATCTCAGGTCTCCCTGTATTTACCCGAGTGCAATGTGCTTCGCGGGATCACGAAAAGCGAGCGTGTTAATGACTCTCTGTAAGCCCTTTATTTATTTTTCATTCATAAAACGCGGTAGCGAAAATGTGCATGTTGGTAGTTTCACCATGTCGAAAGTACATTGCAGATGTTCAAAAAGCATCGGCAATTATTCGTACTATAACCCGCTTTTCAATTGGGTATAGTATGTCAACCAATTAGTAGGAACTCTGATTCAGTCCTAAGTTTAATCAGGTATATCATGTCAACCAATAATCAGGGAGAATTATCATAAGATGTCATGGTGTCAGACATTCTCAAACAAACTTCTTCATCCACTCTGGTGATGATGCATTTAGTTACCTGTACAGGCATCAAATTACTCCACAAACAAGCCATGTTTTTAACACTATGGATAATAACCTTCAATATGCAACCCATGTGCATTTTCGGCCTGGGTGGTGGTGGTGGTTCGTGTTGCCCCCTCTCACCCATGGATTTTTTTCGGGTGCTCTGGTTTCCTCCCGCATGTAAGCACTCGTCATTAATTGACTGATAACGCCTGCATGTTAGAGGATGGCAGCATTTTTGGGGGATTGGGGAATTTGGTACAAGGTCACCTCATGGCTGTCTTCCACTTCATCTGTGGTTCCTCCTTGCACCTCAGTCATGCTCGCTGTGCGTGAGCGAGCAAACATTGTGCGGCGCGTCACACGAGTTGAAATTATTTTGACTTTGCGGTTGCTCGATTTGTTGGAATGCCCATTTATATATTCAAATAAGCAATGAAAATTTACAATTATTTCCTGTACAGCTTCAACAGCCCAGATTGGTTTCTATACATTTACACGCAGAATTCTCATGGGGAATACAATACGTTCCCACTTGCACTCTGATGCATTAGCATTAAGCACAATGCTGAAACACACAAATAGTTCACTTCTTTGCTACCTGTGCACTGTGCTCCCATGCTTTATCAGCGCACAATAACAAAGCGAAACGAAATACGCGGGCGCACAAAATAGAAGCAGCACCGTCATGCGGCACAACACAGCCCATTCTCGGGGGAACCCGTAAAAAAAAAAAAAGATGAGGACCCAAAATAAAATGCCCCGGAGTTTTCCTTGCAACCCGGGCATCAGTTTCAAGCGTTTGTGTGGGAAGACTTAATTTGGCCGACTGTCAGGCCCATTGTGTTTTCATCAGGGCCACACTGACAGACCTTTGTGTACAGCTTTGAACAGATTTTGTGGCGAAAACAAATGTAAATGTTTCAAATCCCTTGGGCGGCCGGTGGTAGGCCTCGAACAGATAATAACTGTTAGCCCTTGCCCCCCGCGGTTTGATCCCAAGCCCGATGTCAACACTGTCACTCAGGATTTCAGGAGAGACAGAGCCGCACACAGAGCCCGACGCTCCGCACCCGCTTTGTCGCCACGGATCAAACGCGCTGAGCCTGCCGTCGGGTCTTTATGAGCCCATCCAAACCCGTGTTGCCACTGTAATAAATGCACACGTCTGACAGAAGGGCAAAACGGCGCGAGGTGTGCAACATCATCTGAACGAGGCGCGCGCGCGCCTGTAATCCGCCCCCCCCACCACCCGCCACCCGCCCTCCGGTAACCCCGTTTTTGTGAGGCGCGATGTAAACGCAATTGTTCTGTTGAGAGTGACTTAGTCTGGCTCTATGAGCCTTGTATGCGTCGCCTGAGAGGGTTTAACGAGGTGTTTGCTGGCTATAACAGAGCCGCTTTGGCATTAAATCAACTTTGAATATCTTTATTAATGACATGCCTGTAGCGCACGTATGTGACAAGCTATTACATGACTATTTTAATGGTAAATTAGAAAAAAAATTATATTGACATGGTCATTAATTTTACAAAAACACTCTAAAGGTTATCGAACATAAAACGTCAGTAATATCCCAAAAGGTATTATCTGAATTCTGCACAGATGGAAAACTCTACAATTGGAATCACCGATTATTTGTCCACAAGATGGCACTGCTCAAAATAAATTAACTAATTTCTTCTTTAAAACCGTTCACTTGTCCGGCACTAACATCCCAGTATAACAATTACTGTCCTGAATGCATCATGCGAAAAATTGCTTCTTCGCATCACAACTCGACACAATTTCTCTCTTCCATCGTGACGCACTCAGAACCAGAGCGACTCTCAGTTAACTGAGTTGCGGGTCTCTGGATACTGCTGGAAATTTCAGCCTCGCTGGTTCAGCAGAAAAACTATCCCGCTTGGATGATGACAGCTCAGCTCACGAGCCTCCTAATGCTCTCTTACACCCCGGTGTGTGCCTGCCAATGATGACAAATGCCAGCTTTTCTTTAACAGTCTGCTACTGATGGCTTCATTCACCCATGGTCATGTGGGACAGGAGCAATGTCCAAAACGCTTTCCATTGTACGCACCAGACGTTACCCAGTTTTCCTGTTCGCATTACCATTGCTCGTCCAGCAGAGGGTGCCATTTGCAGATGTCTAACGCTGGCAGGACGGGGGAGTGGTGGCGAAATGGTTAGCGCATTGAGCTAGTGAATCCGGGTGATTTGTGGCCACGGCTAATACAAATGGCGAGTGATATCAGAACTGGCTCTGGCCTTCCCACACACCCTTCCTATCCCACAATGACCAGCGTGGAGAAGTATGGTCGAAGAACCCCATATGATTGATACAGCACAAGGTGGCCTTCATCCAGCAGTAGATTGACAATGGGTTAGACTTCAACAAAAAGTCGCAATTATAATAGCAGGACCAGACAACCAAAAAGTGTTCAGCAGAGATGTAATGATGCATCGATCGCATTGCATATGCAATACAGTGCATGCTTTGCATTTGTTTATACGTTGTAATAGGTCCATGTGGCCCCTGTGGTCGTTGGAGACCGATAAGATGATCACAATGTTTAAATGAATTATTTAATCGAATGTGACAATTCATAAACTAGTCAGGGGTGGGTGGGGAGGCATCATTAACACCCCGACCGCTGGATGAAGGCCTCCCCGGGCCCTGCCAATCTCTCACGGTCACGCAATGCAACGATCCATCTAGCTCCTGCACACGATTGATCGTGGCCGATGATGACGATGATAAATAATGGTCCTGCGTGACAACACATAACATATTCGGGATTCCTTACATGAAACGTACACAGCTTGTCGTAGCATAGTGAGCACTCCCAGGAATCTAGACTCCATCCAGATGTGGGTCTCGATGTAGAGGGCGGGCAGCAGCAGCAGCAGAGGGCAATGAGTAGTTAGGAGCCTGGACCCTGCATGCCCAGAAGGGGGTTAACGGCTCCCAATCCGGACCTCGAGACAACATTTGGACCAGGGCCTTTGCCAAGCATACCATACGTACGGTGCGAAAGAAGTTCTACATACAGTTCTTACACATGCACCCGCCCGTACCCCCCACGCATTGGGAAACCTCGGTCGGCCAAAGCCCAGGCGCTCAAATGTATCCACGTCGAATGACACGCGAGCCATTAACCCAGAAGCTAAATTAGGAGAAAACTTTGCAGTCCATCTACCTGCAACGTCAATTTAGGCAGCCGTTGGTGTACTTTGTGTACTGCACTATGTGCCCAATGACTTGCGTTTCATTCCCGGCCATGCCGGCCATGCCGAACATCGGAGGGGGTGACATCTGAACTGGTTCTGAGTCATGATAAAACATCGGTGAGGGTGACATCTAAATTGGTTCTGGGCGATGATAAAACATCGGTGGGGGTGACATCTGAACTGGTTCTGGGGCTACCCCTTCAAACCTCACCAAGCAGGGTAAAGAATGGAAAATGTATCATGGGTGGCCTTCACCCAGCTGTAGATTGACAAAGGGATGTAATTATTCGTTATTTCCGTAGCATAGCTACAACGGCTGAAATGTTTAAAATTATCAAATCAACAGGATAATGCAGAATATTACAGGATATACAGTCTTGGAGTATTTGATTTAAGACAAAAAAATAAGCACTGTACTGAGTACGTGCATGAATTGCTACGTAAATATAAACTTTTGTAAAATGATCTTTACAAATATTTTTTCCACCTGAGGACGATTGAAACGTCGTAATGTTATTTTTATTTAATGTTTCTACCTACGTGACTTTACCGAAAGAACCAAAGAGTAAATGATTATAGCTTCATATGAAGAGCAGAAAATCTAAACGACAAACTGAAAATGGAATAACTACACGGAATTTTTTTTATTAAAAAAAATATTAGCCCACTTGCGACACGTCGTACGGTATAGATCTTTGAACGATTTTTTTTTCACACCGAAAGTTTTAATTTGCAATCACTGGCCACAATTTTGCTCCGTGCAGATTATTCCCACTGTTGTGCACCCACCACAGTGGCCGCTATGATTCCCGGGGGGGGGGGGGTCACAACCGCGTGGCCTTTTTTACTTTACAGCGCAAAGCCATCCAGCAGCAACAGCAACGGAGAAACAAAACAACCGACGAAGCTCTCCGTCGACGAATAAAGAAAGACTACACGCAGTTCTTCTCTCCGCACTCCGCTTTAATCCCTGACCTACATCATAACCCTGCAGTAATCCCATAGAGTGAGGCTTCACGGCTGTGTGTCCTCTAATGTGCGGAACGGTCGCCCCGAGCAGCCGTTGCCGCGGGAACTCGGGGGGGGCCGGGGGACCTGGCGGACCACCGGGGTCTGCGCCTCGCCTGGACGGCCGCTGAGCGCAGGCGAAGCGGCCTGGGAAAGGTCGCGGTCGTGCCCCCCCCCCCACCACCACGTCCCAACCACTCACTGACCCCCCCCCCCCACCACGTCCCAACCACTCACTGACCCCCCCCCCACCACGTCCCAACCACTCACTGACCCCTCCCCCCCCCACCACGTCCCAACCACTCACTGACCCCCCCCCCACCACGTTCCAACCACTCACTGACCCCCCCCCCCCACCACGTCCCAACCACTCACTGACCCCCCCCCCACCACGTTCCAACCACTCACTGACCCCCCCCCCACGACCACGTCCCAACCACTCACTGACCCCCCCCACCCACCACCACGTCCCAACCACTCACTGACCCCCCGCCCTCTCCTTACGCCCCCCCCCAAACACTCCTTAGGTCCCCCCCCCCAACCACTCCTTACCCCCCCCAACCACTCCTTACCCCCCCCCAACCACTCCTTACACCCCCCAACCACTCCTTACACAACCCCCCCCCCCAACCACTCCTTACACCCCCCAACCACTCCTTACACCCCCCAACCACTCCTTACACCCCCCCCAACCACTCCTTACACCCCCCCCCAACCACTCCTTACCCCCCCAACCACTCCTTACCCCCCCCAACCACTCCTTACACCCCCCCCCCAACCACTCCTTACGCCCCCCCCCCCAACCACTCCTTACACCCCCCCCAACCACTCCTTACGCCCCCCCCCCAACCACTCCTTACACCCCCCAACCACTCCTTACACCCCCCAACCACTCCTTACACCCCCCCCCAACCACTCCTTACACCCCCCCAACCACTCCTTACCCCCCCAACCACTCCTTACCCCCCCAACCACTCCTTACACCCCCCCCCCCCAACCACTCCTTACGCCCCCCCCCCCAACCACTCCTTACACCCCCCCCCCCAACCACTCCTTACACCCCCCCCAACCACTCCTTACGCCCCCCCCCCCAACCACTCCTTACACCCCCCCCCCCAACCACTCCTTACACCCCCCCCCCCAACCACTCCTTACACCCCCCCCCCCCAACCACTCCTTACGCCCTCTCTTTCCCCCTCCACCACCAACCACCAACCAATCATCCCCCACCACCAACTACTAACTACCCCACCCCCATCACTCCCTGCCGCTCCCGCCTCTACCCCCCCCCTCCTCCTCCAGCCCCCCACAACAAACTCGCCGTACCCCCCCCCCCCTACCCGTCCCAACAGTGGCCGTGGTCGCACTTCATTTCGCGCGCCGGACACGTCGATGCGAGCGGCTTATTAAGGGCTAAATGAAGCAGAGTGTCATTAAAAAGCTATTTGGGATCGGCTTTCGCACGAAGCTTATGGCCCAGGAGCCGCGTGCGTGCGGTGCGCGGCAATTCCGCAGCGCGCCTTCGTCCAAGCGGCGTCCTAGAGATTAGTGGCCAATTGGGCATCAATCCCGGCACAGACGAAAAGTTGATCGTCGGAAAAGTTTCGTCGTCCATTTTCGAAATCGTGCACGTGCAGGCGTTTAAAATGTAGAGGTAACAATCAACGCGTGCCAATGTGACAATGTGCAAATTAAAAAAGCTACGACAAATTAAACAATCTCGATTTAAAGCTTTCGTGACTGCAGGGATTAATCTTCTTAGTTCTTTCGGTAAAGTCACGTAGAAGGGAAATAATAAAATAATAAAAATAAAACATAATAAAATAATTCTCACGACGTTTCGGCCACAACGCAAGCAGCCGTCCTCAGGTGAAGAACAGGTCTGTCGGGAAGACAGCGTCTGAATGGGCACCACCAGGCTTGGCAGCGTATATTTAAGCTGGGTTGGAGGGGGGAAGGGGCGCCTTCCCGATAGAACTGTTCTTCACCTGAGGACGGCTGCTTGCGTTGTGGCCGAAACGTCGTGAGAATTATTGTATTATGTTTTATTTTTATTATTGTATTATTTCCCTTCTACGTGACTTTACTGAAAGAACCAAGCAAATTAAACAATGTAATGGTGGGAATAAGTCGTTAAAAACACAATTAAAACCGCAACATGTGCGGGCTTTAAAACCTGCTGTTACATTAATTGTGGTGGCCACGTGTGTCTGTGCGTTTGTCAATTACTCAGGAGAAATCATGCTGACAATTGCAATATAATTGTTGTGATAGTGGTTCAATTACTTTTGTATTCCTTGCAATAGCGTCACAAACTTTTTCAGACACCCAAAATATGTCACCTATGATAGTTGTAAACACATTTAACTTAACAAATTGGCAACATGTCAAAATGTATATACACCCGTGCAAATTGTACACAAAATACCATGTACCGGAAAATACAGGAACATCCATCAGTTCTGCAACGGTGAGAGCATCAAAATGTGTTCCATCTCAGCGCACACAGATGTGATACACCGAACACAGCTGCCGAATTCCGCATTTACAGTATGTCTGTATTCACAGTATGTCCGTATTCATAAGAAATGTTGTTGATTGACTTTGAAAAAGTACTTATGCAGTCAGGAATATAAATGTTGAAAAGAATATTGTACCGTTTAATAATTTGCTTTTGGTAGCACAAGCTACGAAATATAAAATATGGAAATGAAGATTTAAAAATTCCCATCAAAACAGAATAATAGTTCAGTCAGCCACATTTACTTACATTTATCGTAATGGTGGCTTAAGACTAAACCACAATGTTTCTTTTCGATTGCACAAAAGATACAAAAGAGCAAAAAACTATCAACACACATGCACCCATCATAAGCCATGGTCTATCCAGTGCTGGGTGAGGCCTCTGCAAGCCGCTAACATCTTACATGGTCTGGCAATGCTATAACACTGGTCAACACACTTTTTCTGGCACAAAGTATTCCAAATCTGGCATCAGTTTTGGTCTATCACATCAGGTTTTTTAGATATCAAATATTGCATTTTCAATAAAAACTGCAGAAAAAAAATATTAAATAAATGTGGATATCTACATAAAATGATATTATAAACACACTATCCAAAACATACAGCACCATGTTTTAACACTAAAACAGTCACTGACTCGCAACAACTTGCAATCATAAGTGACAGAGTTAATTTCGGGTAAAATCAATGAAAATGAGGTATGCCGATAGCATAAAAATGAGATGTGATAGAGCAAATCTGAGATCAGATTTGGAATCAGCACCCTGAAATTAGTCTAAAACAGCTGCAAAAGTTTTTTTTTTGTGTTGACCAGTGATAATCAATCCATCTGCACCTGCACCGGAGCTGAATTAATCGCTCCATCTCCACAGTGAATCGTCCTCCGAGGTTGTGCCCTTTACTTGGGCTACCACTCCATTGTTAGTCTCAACCACGGGCCATCATCCCTTCGAGCGTGGTGTCCTAACACCATCCCACTTCATTTCCCTGACAGTCAACGTGACGTCTCCAATTTGCATGTGTTCTCGAATTCACGTGTTTCTTTTCCAGTATTGCAGTGTAATTCCAAGCGTGCACCGCTCCACGCTCCTTTGAACACTTTTCAGCTTTTGTTCCCATTCCTTCATCAATATCCACGTTTCTGATCCAGGACATGACAGGTAATATTACCGCATCCTGCATCATTGACAAAATTTAGTGGAAGCCTTAACTCCTTAGATGCCAACAAGTTGATGTCGAACATTTACTATACTTTGATTAAAACTCTCATCTTCAAGCTCAATGGTAGAGTGGTTTCATATATAAGTTCAGTGTAGGTATACAGAATATGGAAGTTTGGTACACACATTTAGAATATGCAGATATATTTGTGTGTTAGGCAAGGGCCTCTCTTCAAAGCATTAACAAAAATCTTGATGAAAAAATTAGTTTATAGAAACATGTCTAACTACAGAAATTAAATGTATCAACTTTGTAAAGGTCTTGTAAGTTGAACGATGGAACATCTCATTGGCAATACAAATGAAACCAATGGAGAAGCCTTGAACATTAATTTTTTTGTCATCTGAATTTTTATGTCATGAGTCAAGTAATTAACAATTATTTTTAAATGATATCATTTGGCAAATCCACTGCTAAATGAAGCCCTCCCCACACTGGGTGAGTCGTGGTGGGTGTCTACAGGTTGGTGAAGTGAGGTCTACAGGACAGGTTCAGATATCACTTGCCACTGATGTTCGCCGCGGCGAGGAATCAAAATCAGGTCACGGGGGTTCACACCCCAGTGTGCTAGCCATTGCACCACCGTAAAAAAAAATGCATTCATAATAAATAATAAATACGCACAAAAAAGGTTGAAATAGTGACGCGGTTGGTGGAAATAATGACAATTCTCCACGCTGATTAGAGGGGGATTCTATTACAGACTCCTGCCTCGGCCGATGGAGGTCCAGTGCTGGTGGGAAAATCTAGTGGAGGATGACCGAGAACACCCAAGATGTTTTGATCAGTGTCCCCCCCCCCGCCTTTGATCGCGTGGAAATAATGTAGCAAGCACCGTGGCAGTCCTTTTTTTTTACTGCTGCGAGCGGCAAACCATCCTCTTCCACACATTCCTTTCTCTCCGAGACCGAATTCTCATCGTACTCATTGTCACCGACGTACAATAGATGTATTTTAAAAAAAAGTACCTTCTGCCTTCGGTTTATTAATTTTCTTAAGAATTGTATGTTTTATCATTAGCTGAAATACTACGAGAAGAAAAAGAAAGATGTAAAAAGTCTGCAGAGGTTCGATCCTTGTGGTGTTCTTGCTAGATGTAGATAATATTTTTATTTAAATTCAGGTTCTACCCTAATGCCTCATTTTGAATCAAAACAGAGTTACGCTATAACTTGCCATTTAAAAAAAAATATCACATTTCTTGTTTCTCCCGCATTATACAACTTGTCTCCAAAACCTATTACAGAAACTCAATTTTTATTCAAATGTACACAAACACGTTAACAATAATAAACGTCACTCACATTTAAAATGCATCCAGCTGTCTTGTTTTCATACGCACTGTTAATGGACATCAATCACATCATCCTACAAGAATCAAGTGATGATAACTCGTTTCTGAAACTATATTTTAATACATTTCAATTGCAATAACTCTGTAAAATAAACCCATCGAAATGAATATCCAAAGTTTTTCAATAATATGTTAATATTAAAAGTGATTTACCCAAAACGTCGTCAACCGAGTCCCAAGGCTGTTTTTCAGGAAGTTGTTGCATGGGACACTCTGCAAGAGAGAGAGAAAAAATTGAGCACATTAAGAAATGCACACTGCATTTGTTCTCGACCTGACCCAGTATGAACCCTCTTATCACTCGAGATAGAGTACTGTGGCCTTCATATACCTGCCAACTTTCTGGCACAGGCTTACGTATACACCCCTTTCAAGAATTGGCGCACTCTGCAATTTATGTCCCACACCTGCGCACGAGCCACAACAGCCATTTAAAGAGAGCACAGGTGTTTGACATTAACCGTGGAACGCACCGTCCCTCCTCAAGGCAGGTATGCAATTGTGATGTCATCACGGCCCGCGAACCGTGTCCGTTGCTCGGAACGAGACGGAACGCACCGTAGCAGCGACACCTGGTGGGGTCGACCACTCTGGGCAGCTCTCCCATTATCACAGCTTTGCTTAGCAGTGTGAGAATGTATTACGGGACAGAGACAACGATAATAATGTGTATTTATAAACAAGAGACCATTGGGGTGGAGCGGTAGCGATGCGTTGAGCACGCTGCATGGTGAAACCCAGCGAGCTGGCTATTGATTCCTGGCCACGACTAACATCAGTGGCGAGTGGCATCTTAACCGGATCCTGGGCTTTTCCCCTCATCAACCCTGCACTGACTGAGTGAGGTATGGTTAAACGGCCCCCATAACCGATATGGCATGTGGCAGACCTTCACCCAGCAGTGGATTGGCAATAGAAGAGAGTCCAATGGGATTGTGAGTCTCTTTTAAGGGAGACGTGGGTTACACAAGCGAATACAAAGCAAAAGCACTCTTACAAAACACAATGTCAAATTCCATAAAATCAGACAAGGCCCGATTTATAACTCAGACAAATCCTGCACCATGCCACGTAAAACATGGCACATCAAGAGACCCTTACCATTAACCGTGTGGTGATTAACCATAATTTAACCTCGGAAATCCTCGGATATGGTCAAAGGGAAACGTCGAAGCTCATCATGGCCATGCTGCTGATGATGATTCAATAACCTCCAAGACATCACGTAATGTTGGACTGAATGCACAGAGTTTAGATAAAAACCCAGAAACAACCTGCAAAATTCCAGCCTTACACATCATCACCGATTCATGTAAAAATTGTTAAATATTTTTTTTTAAATGTCCTGTACCACAAAACGAATCAATTTAGAGAAATACAACGTAAATTCACTAAAATCTAAAAGCTAACATTTGACCAAACATCCCAAAGTGACATTACCATCAATACAAAGTATTCAGGCTCTGCGAGCCACTCGCTAACAAGACGAAAAATCATCAACCACTTGTCACTACTGTAGTTTGGGTCAAAGCCACTTGTGCATTTAGGAATTCTAGCGCAAGACGAGGAGCCGGTATTGCTGTACAAACGCAGACCAAACTGCTAATGTGAGTGCCTATTAACGCTTTCAGTTCCAGTAAGTGGGCTTTGTTTAAACAAACATGTGCTGCATGGTATGCCCAAGAGACCCTTCTCATTCCACAAATGAATTAAAAGCAACACGTCAAGTGGTGAAGTTCAGAAGGGGGTTGAACTGACACCACTTATGCACTGTGAGAACGTCAAGCCCGTACGCACTCGCTTTCAAACCTTTAAGATGGCAACATTACCGTCAAGAGGAGACACTCAGCAACATTAACCACTCTGGGTCCCATCGTGATGAAATGCCATCAATAATCCTAAACGTCGGCGCTAATTCACATGAGATGCCTGGGCTGATTAGTCACACGTTCAAGAGCACGGAATGAAAATGTGGAAAAGTTGTGAGAAGGGGAAAAAAAATGTTTTTCGCGTGCGCCGGCTGTAAGTGTTTGAACGTTTTTAGGTGACGTGAAATGTGTATGCTTTGATAGGCTGAAAAAAAAACATTGCAAAATTCCTCAGTGACATTAAAAAAAATCTACGGGAGACATAGACACATTACAAACAGGTTAACATTATTTAGTTATTTAATGTGGCTCCTAAATTCATCAAGCAATGGCATATCCTTGTCACAGGCTGAACATTAAAATGTAACTGTCATTAAATCAATGCAGTGCACGGATTGTGTTCCATTATACATCAACAAAAGATAGTTATGTTAATAAAAAAAACAATGGAATTTCACATTAGACATTAACAAATTGGAAATAGTAGTTTAGTTTACAAATGATGCCATTTCATGAGCTAAATGTCATTTACACTTTCCGAAATGCATTTTCATAATCGAGTAATTCACGCCACTTGTTCATCTTGTAAACACAGTTCTGAGTGATGCCATTTCCAGATAACGTTAAACAATGGCTATAAAGTTTACATTTGGTAACACATATTTGAGCCTGTGCGTATACTTGTCAAAATAAGAAAAGGAACACTTTTAATGTTGAGGTCCCACAATTTGGTGGCTACATTTTTATATATTTATAAAACCTAGGCCTACACAAGTTGGCATCTGAAGCTTTTAAAGGGTTGCTGCTGCTGCATCCAAATCATAGTCAGCAATGATCAATCCACTGCCAGATGAAGGTCTACCCAACCCATTGCCTTGTCCTCACAGGCCTGCTATGCAATCCATCTAGCAACTGCTAGGTAAGCCGATTTCATGACTACATCTCCATAGTGAATCTGCTGTTGGACATGCTTTCGTTTTAGTAATGTCCCTCCGGACAGATGTCTAGGAAATGAAAATTGATAAAGAGTATAAAATGAGTGATTCTGAAGACAAATACTGCCCAAAGCAAAACAAAAGTCACCTACAATAAATCCACTTAACAAATAGAATCTAAATGATATCTTTTTTAAAGCGCGATTTTTGGCCACTGTTTTAACAATGACACTGAAAAATGGGGGGGGGGGGGGGGGGGGGGAGAAACCCCCACTCCACGGTACTGTCACCAGAATATATGAATGAATAATTCACACTAAGTGGTGAGGCATACAGCCCAAAGCAGATGTTAACACAGCGCCTCACCCTGGTCAGATCGGCGAATTTACCATGCAACAAGGAATAGCGAAACAAAGTAACAAATCTCCACGTATATAAAAGGGCAAAGTTGTGATTATGTGTCTGTTCAAAATGTTTAGCGTACTTCCGGACATGCAACAAACTTGAAATTTGCCATGTGGGTACTTTCCAGACTGTACACCATGCAAAAATTATTAAATGACACTTTGTGTTTTTTTTTTTGGGGGGGGAGCTCAATAATGCAGATTGATTGCACGGCAAGTGATCTGTGACGTCACATCTGTCATGTGACCCGCGCACGTGGAAGCGTCACGCATTGTAGTGTAGCGGGTAGCGCTACGCTGCGCTACGAACCCGGCGACCCGAGTTCGATCCCCACTCACGGCCACCACCGGTGACGATTATTTCAACCGCTCCTGGGCCTCCCCTAGGTCGACTCAGCCTCAAACGAGTAACTCGTACAGTATAATGCACATCCTAGCACGTGTCAATGTTCTATACGTATGCATTCGAATCAATGCATCCATTTTGGCGTGAGAAAGATCATCTGTCCATAGTGTGTGGACATGGCGTGGGTGGCATTCAAAGCTATGAGTGTGCATCGTTACTTTACACAATATCCATCGGGTACTATGGTGAACTTCTTTCGCACTGTACGTAGCCTACCGTGCCAAAACGTAGGTGCGGAGGGACAGCAAAAAGTAGTTTGTAAATAAATGAGTTTTCAACCTCGATAACTGAAAGAGTGCATAGCTCCAGTTGGCTTCCTCATATCGGAAGAGCGTTCCAGACGGCCGCAGAAGCGCATCGGAAGGCGCAGAAGTAACACGGTCTGTCCTCTTATAACGCGGTAGTTGCGTTCCTCAACAGCACCGCGTTATGGAATATACCAAATATCGTCGTTATACAATAATGTGGGGGTAAGACAGAGTCCGGGATGATAACCCATGAGACGCGGGCTGAACAAAGACTGCCGCGTGTGGATAGAATCGAGAAGCATCCAGCACCATTGGAACCTCCTTTGCCAGTAGCAAAATATGATAATAGTTTTTTTTACCCTTTTATCTGGCAACAAAACTGACACCTCTTTTTTACAAGGAGTCATGTTTGCATTGACCACAATACCTGCGGTCGGAATGCAAACAAAACACACAACTCTGATAATGTATGCACTGTCCTTGAAATTGATTGGTCCACACTCGAGACAGCTTTTCTTAGAGCCTAGTCTCACATGGTGTTGGACCAAATTACGCCAAAAGTCGCCTCTAAGAAAAGTTGGACCAATCAATTTCAAGGACAGTGCATACATTATCAGAGTTGTCTTTTTTTGCATTCCGACCGCAGGCATTGTGGTCAATGCAAACATGACTCATGACAGTTTTGTTGCCAGATAAAAGGGTAAAAAACACAATTATCAAGCATCCAGCAGCACCGAGAAGCACCTAGAAGCATGGAGAATCATCCAGCAGCACTGAGAAGCACCCAGCAGCACCGAGAAGCACCCAGCAGCATGGAGAAACACCCAGAAGCATCGAGAAGCATTGAGAAGCACGACTTTCTGTTCCACTCAGTGGCGGTATTTTTGTTGTTATAGTGTCGCCGAAGACATTAATCGCGTTATATGAGAACAGACTTTACTTGTTAGTCCTACAAACCAGGAATGGGTGGCCTGCCCGCCAATGACCATACTTCACCGCGCTGGTCTATGCGAGGTTGGTGACCGTGGTGGGGATGGGAAGGGGTGCCCAAGAGGTGCAGTTCAGATATCGTGCGCCACTGATGAGAGCCGTGAGCGCCAATAGCACGCAGTGCGCATCGCGTCGCTCTCCTAGGACATCATTACAGTACAGCGGTATTTATATACACGTGGAAGTTAACTTTGCCTACAACAACAAAACGCACGTTTATCGGCTGAAGTCCCAAAAGTAAAGTCTTCATTTAAAAGTAAACCGTAAATTTTTACTTTTAAACATATCCCACAATAACAGTCGTACGAATCATGTTATGCTGCATGTGACGATTGCGAATGCATTGAACCCTTTAATATGTTAGGATTTAAAGACGACCTGGGCTATTTTAGGCCGACACTGACGGTTCAATCGTGCGATATTAACGCCGCGTTAAAAACAATAATTATTACAATACCTTGACTTAAAGTTTTCGTGACTTCAGGAATTCATATTATTTGTGTAGATAAGTTTCTATTTTCCTTCGAACCTATCTACGTGAATTTAGACCCAAAGAATACTAATTACAATACCCTATAAGTTTACAATACATCTTCTTGGTTCTTTCGGTAAAGTCACGTAGAATGAAAATAATAAAATAATAAAAATAAAACATAAAATTCTCACGACGTTTCGGCCATAACGCAAGCAGCCATCCTCAGGTGAAAAACAGGTCTGTCTTATCGATAAGACAGACCTGTTCTTCAACTGAGGACGGCTGCTTGCGTCGTGAGAATTATTTTATTTTTTTTATTCTACGTGATTTTACCAAAAGAACCAAGAAGATGAATCCCTGCAGTCACGAAAGCTTTAAATCGAAAGTTACAATACATTTTAGAATCACCCCTTTCGCAGTCGCCTTCTGACGCACGTGGCGGCGGCGGCGGTGTCGCGTTGGCGCAGGCACCACGTGCGAGCTCCGCGGACAGCTACGTGGCAGGGGGCGTCTCGTTGCATTTGGTAGCGCGCACGCGCGCAGCCACTTTTGCATTTCCCCAATTCGTACGCAGAGGCCACGCTGTGTGATGGCTTGCGCTCGGGCTCAGTCAACCTTCACGGCGATTAAAGAAACGATTCGGCGATGCTGTTGCGTTGGCAGTGGTGCACAAGATAAATTAACGAACGGAAAAAAATTAACTCTGCTTATTTGTCAATAACACTGGATTTAAAAGTAAAATTTTATTTTTGGCGACGTTTCGGGCAATGGCCCTTCTCCAAACTAACGTAAACAGAGGCTAAAGAGAGTGCAGAATAAGAGATGGAGATTACACTTAACACCATTGGGGAACGATGACAATGTTTTAATGTTATGACCGGTGTTTAAATAGGCATGTGAATTGTAAATACAGTACAGTACTTTAAAACAATTAATGAATATCATGAATAATATACCTCTGTTGAAAACGATATACATTTCATGAATATGGGAACACTATAGCCATTTACTTCTTTAGGGAACATGATAATACATTTACAATGCCAATTGTGTATGGTAAATATATTGTTGATGCCAATAGGGCAAAAAATCACATTGCTATGAATATAGAGATAATATTTTCATTAACAGGGAGACCATTATATTGAAAATTAATTTCTTTAACTGTGAGGGCATGGCCATTTACATCAGCCAGGAATCATTTACACTTACACAATTGCATTATCAAGAATAAGTTTGATGGTCTAAGAATCCCCATGGGCGACACAGCATGAGAAGGCTTTCATCCAGCAGTGGATTGGCAACGGGCTGTACTAAAATCACAACATGTTTATTGGTATTGTACACCACGGCAGAACTGTGTAGTATACTCGCTGGCTCTGTTTATTACGTTTTGAAGATGTTTGTTCATTCGGCTCAACAGTCGTTAACATAAGTAATATACCTGCTTTAAAACGTATCCTCGTGACTATAATATCTAAATTTACATGTCTTTGTTATTTTTTTTAATGCATGCTGTAGGAGGCAGCGAAAGTGAAAGATACAGTCCTGTTTTTGTATTAATATTGGTTTGGAAAAAAATACATTTAAATGCATTTGTGTTGAGTTTAATATTAAAACAACAAAACTAACTGAAATCAAACCCTTAAGAAGTGTCAAAAATATATAACAAACTGGACAAAAAAGTTGTTTAATATCCATTGCTATGGAACCTCGCGCAGTAAATCATATATACACGTAGATCATTGGGGGCATAAAAACGGAGCAATTCAGAGGTCAGGAAACCAACCATGTGAGAACGCGGCATTTTGTGAAGATGTTTATTTTATGTCCTGAGTTTATTTTCTCATCATCGGTCCAATCGATTTTTCGTACCGCTTTAACAGCACTTGAATTCCCGACGCAGAAGATCTCGGGCTTCGATCTTTCGCCAAGATTATGGGCAGCAACCCTAATCCGTTATTCGCACAAACCGTGGCAGCAGCAGATGCAGATACTTGATGATCCACAAATGGAAAATGGAAAACTTTCCGGTCAGTGTACAACGACTCGGGTCACCACCCACAGAACGGACGATGGAACATACAACGATGCAATGTCCGATTCACAAATACGCAGGAGGTATCAAAACAGCAATACAACACCACTCCGCTACGCCTGATACAATCATCATCTGGCTCAACGTCCTCAATGTAAAATTATAGCTGTTGCTCTGCATCAACGTCAGCCAAATTCGAATAAAAAAGTATAGAATATGAACACGGCTGAAATAAAAAAGATATATACCTCATTAAATAATAATATCACTTAAGACAGGAGAATTATGTTTGATGTTTTGAATATCTTGATGCAGGGCTCTGCGCTAGAAGGAGGAGAAATGTTAAATATCAGTGATTTTATACTTTTCAAAAATAGATTATGCAGGAATATTGTAGTGTTATAAATATCTGATTGGGTTACCAACTACTCTCACTCAAAGAGTATAACTTTTTCTGGCAAAAAAATTAATAGAGTGAATGTTATTCAATAAAAATGTAACAAATAAGATTAACACCACTTTTTCTTCCATACATGCTTCTGAAATGTATCCTGCTGACGACCAGGATAAAATGTCAACGTCCTGAATGATGTGTTTGTTTAAACACAGTACAGTAAATTTGAGTTAAATAATTCAGGGTGCAATGAATGGCAAGAGGAATATTTAATTTGTATGAATGTAATTATGCCTTCCATTCCTAATTAAAACCCCATTTGTACTTTCTATAATTTTGTCTGACAGGCCACACAGTGATGAGACTCAAGATTATTTTAAACCAGTCCAATTTTATTCTTCAAAATTTTTCCATTAAAACTCGAGTGCAACATTTGTTTACAGTAAATGGACACATTTTTTTGTTCAGTATTATGGTTTTAACATGTTAAACCAAACCCTCGTCGATTGTGGAACGCTACACTGCTGTGTTAGCAACGATATTCCTGCTTCAGTAAACTCAAGATTTAACTTTTCACGATTTTCTGGGTCGCGAGTAAGACTGCAGTAGGCACGCGACTCGTAGCCAAAGTAATATTGACATGTGTACACCTGGATGTGGTGTTGTAGGTTCGGAAGTATTTTCTGTGCCCCTGACCCACTATGTTTAATGTACACGATGATCCATGTATAGGCACACCACTGATGTCGAATGGCCCTCTTTCTGACTTTCTTCTCAACGGGTGATTGAATGCTGTGAACGCAATGGCTATGTGTCTCGCAGATGAATTAAAAAAGAACCGAACGTATCCGAAAAAAAAACACAATAAAAAGTAACACATATAACAGTGATAGAGTATTGTATATTTCACATGGAATCGTCAGTCCCAGCCTTAACGTAGAACCCTATGCTCACTCTAAATGAGTGGACAATATGCCTCCCACTCATATCTGTCTCTCCCCTTAAAGAAACAACATATATTTTTTTAACACATCCTATCAGCCACACGATCTTCTGGGATTGATTTTATTTCAGCAGCAATCGCTGGACGGTTTTCAAAATCATTCTCATCAACAGTGTCCGGCTTGTCCAAACCAATGCTGGATATTATAGACAAGGCCCTCTATTAGATATTGGTCTGAGTTTGACGCAAATCATTCACTCCCAGACGATCGTGTAACTGATGGGATATGTAAAAAAAGCTGACATGTTTTTACGTGAAGAGACAAATATGGATGGGTAGGCATCGAACTAGGACCCATATCTAATAAAAGGGGTGTTGCAGTGACGAGATGTTAACTACCTCGCCTGATATACAGGAGGTCGTGGGTTCGAGACCGACTCTGACGCCTGTTGTATATTTGGACTGTGCGTGTCTTTCTCCCCGTGGGCGTGTGGATTTTTCTCGGGGTCCTCCGGTTTTTCCCTCCACATTTAGAATCATCATGCGTTTAGATTATTTGGCTGCTATCAATTTCCACAATGATAAGCCACTTCGTTGCGCTATCAATTGTGGACAGGTCGCTGCTAAAAAGAGCTACAGAGCTCAGTGAGCTTTACCTAGTAACAAATGGCAAAAAGTATTCTCTGCTTATTTATTTTATTACTTATATTCTCCACAAACACGCTAATGGGTATATGATGCTACTGCATTTGCAGTGGTGCACAATCACAACAGAAACTCAACACGTTCATCGTGTGAGCAGCCTTCTGTAACCAGAATCCCCCAAACCCATTCCCAATGGGTTTTACCTGTGCCAAATAAAACTCAACCCGTAAACCTTTGCGCTATAAGGGCCATTACCTGAAACGTCGCCCATTATATATGGACATCTGTGATACCCATTAGCGTGCTTGTCGAGAATATAAGTGATAAAAACAAGTAAATAAAGATGCCCATTTCTATTGGACAGCTATAAAAGAAAGATGTCCATATGTAATGGACAGCTATGAACAAGAGGTTTATAGCTCATCGGATTCCTCCAGGATGAATAGATATTCTGATTTCCTTTTACGACCACACTACTAATTGACATGTTCTGTTTCCGTGACAAACCTTACTAATTTGGCTGTATAGGGTGGTGGCGAGGTTTAACGACACATTTACGCGATCTAACACACACACAGACAAAAATATATTGTGGCTGATATTGGTCGCGAAACCCTACGCGTTAAAGTTATTTAAAAAATATATACAGTACATGTAAGTAAATTCACGAACGGAGGTGCTAGTTTCTCTTTTCTCTCCGAAACGTCGTGGGTTTTTTGCTTTTATAATTTCCAATTTATTATTATATTATTATCTTCTATCTACGTGACTTTACCGAAAGAACCAAAAATATTATATTTTCAAGTCAACAACGGTGCTTGCTTTCTGCTCCGCGTGTGCGTGTCCTCGTGTCGTTCCGGTACAGCTGGTGTCAGGGGGGGGGGTGTTAGGGGGGGTGTGTGTGGGGTGGGGGTGTTCGTGGGGTGGGGGGGTGTGTGGGGTGGTGTGTGGGGGTGTGTGTGGGGGTGTGTGGGGTGTGTGGGGTGGGGGGGTGTGTGGGGGTGTGTGGGGTGTGTGGGGTGGGGGGGTGTGTGGGGTGGGGGGGTGTGTGGGGTGGGGGGGTGTGTGGGGTGCGTGGGGTGGGGGGGTTTGTGGGGTGGGGGGTGCGTGGGGTGGGGGGTGCGTGAGGTGGGGGGTGCGTGAGGTGGGGGCGGTGTGCGGGGGTGGGGGTGTGTGTGGGGTGTGTGTGGGGTGGTGTGTGGGGTGGGGGGGAGTGTGTGGGGTGGGGGGGAGTGGGTGGGGTGGGGGGGAGGTGTGTGGGGTGGGTGTGGGGTGTGTGGGGTGTGTGGGGTGGTGGGGTGGGGTGTGGGGTGGGTGGGGTGGGGTGGGGTGTGTGGGTGGGGTGGGGTGTGTGGGTGTGTGGGGTGGGGTGTGTGGGTGGGTGGGGTGGGGTGGGGTGTGTGGGTGGGTGGGGTGGGGTGGGGTGTGTGGGTGGGTGGGGTGGGGTGTGTGGGTGGGTGGGGTGGGGTGTGTGGGTGGGGTGGGGTGTGTGGGTGGGTGGGTGGGGTGGGGTGTGTGGGTGGGTGGGTGGGTGGGTGGGGTGGGGTGGGGTGTGTGGGTGGGTGGGGTGGGGTGGGGTGTGTGGGTGGGTGGGGTGGGTGGGTGGGGTGGGGTGGGTGGGGTGAGTGGGTGGGGTGGGGTGGGGTGGGTGGGGTGTGTGGGGTGGGTGGGGTGGGGTGTGTGGGTGGGGTGGGGTGTGTGGGTGGGTGGGGTGTGTGGGTGGGTGGGGTGGGGTGTGTGGGTGGGTGGGGTGGGGTGTGTGGGTGGGGTGGGGTGGGGTGTGGGTGGGTGGGGTGGGGTGTGTGGGTGGGTGGGTGGGGTGTGTGGGTGGGTGGGGTGGGGGTGTGTGGGTGGGTGGGGTGGGGGTGTGGTGGGGTGGGTGGGGGTGGGGTGTGTGGGTGGGTGGGGTGGGGTGTGTGGGTGGGTGGGGTGGGGTGTGTGGGTGGGTGGGGTGGGGTGTGTGGGTGGGTGGGGTGGGGTGTGTGGGTGGGTGGGGTGGGGGATGGTGTGTGTGGGGT
Source organism: Lethenteron reissneri (assembly GCF_015708825.2). Taxonomy (NCBI): domain Eukaryota; kingdom Metazoa; phylum Chordata; class Hyperoartia; order Petromyzontiformes; family Petromyzontidae; genus Lethenteron; species Lethenteron reissneri. The sequence continues at coordinate 6,487,077 of NC_083795.1, forward strand.
GGGAGTGTGTGCGTGGGGTGGGAGGGGGTGCCCTTACGGCGCCGATCCGCGCTGGGAAATGCAATGGGCGATGGCGGCGGGGGTCCTGCGCCGCGCCGCCGCACGGACGCGGACAATGGCGTCCGACACTCCGCTGGCCAACGCCATGCGGCTCCGCAACCAGCTGCAGAGCGTCTACAAGCTCGACCCGCTGCGCAACGAGGTGAGGGGCTCGGCCTGGGCTTCAGGGGGGGTGTATCGAGCCGCGTGCGACGACGGCGGCTCGCGATCACCGACGCTGCGCGGGCCGCGGCGGAGTCCGGGCGTCGCCCGAAGGTTGGGGGAGAGAAATCGCATAGGCCGCGAGTCGGGCCCCCCTCGCTTGCCTGAGTTGGGCTGCCCGCGGAAGGTTGCTGCGACCCGGCAGGGTACAGAGGGCCGGGTAGCGGTGTGGGGTGGGAGGGGGGGAGTTTGAGGGAGAGGAGGACTGAGTGGCGAACGCGTGGTGGGGGGAGTGTTTGTTGTTGTTGTGTTTGTGTGCGCCTCTGTTAATAGAATGTGTAAGAAGTATAACTGCGTGCAGGGTCAGTGCGTGTGTGTGTCTGTGTGTGCAGTGGGGAGCGGTGGCGCAGCGGTTAGCGCCACGCTGCGCTACGAACCCGGCGACCCGGGTTCGATTCCCGCTCACGGCCAATACCGGTGACGATTATTTTAACCGGTCCTGGGCCTCCCCTAGATCGACTCGGCCTCAAATTTGTTTGTTATTATTTTAAGTCACTTTATTTATTTCTATCTCCGTGACTTTACCGAAAGAACCAAAGAATATGAGTGTCCTGGTAAGGTGTGTAAACATCGCCACTGGGGAGACAAAGGCGGTCGGGCGTGGTGTTGGCCACCCACCCCCTCGTGTACCGTGCCGGCCTTCACAGGTGCTACTGGCTAACAGCACTTGCCCCTACAGTCTGTTAAGGCCATACGGGGGGTCTTTGTCTTTGTACAGTGCATGCCACCATGAATAACTAATGTGCCGCATGTTGTGTATTGTGTGGCGTTTTTGCGGTACGATGTACTACTGTACGTGTATAAGCGTATCCAATTCGGTGTTTGTGTGTGCTTGTGTTGCGTATTTGTGTGTGCGGTAGTCGTCATGCATGTTACATGTGTGTGGGGAGCGGTGGCGTAGTGGTTAGCGCGCTGCGTTACGCACCTGGCGACCCGAGTTCGATTCCTGCTCACGGCCACCACCGGTGACGATGTTCTTAACCGGTTCTGGCCCTCCCCTAGATCGACTCGGCCTCAAGTGAGTACATGGTGCGGTGTGTAAACATCGCTGCTAGGGAGACAAATGCGGCCAGGCGTGATTCCTGGCCACCCACTTTCCCCCAGAGGTCGCAATCGGGTACCCGATACCCGTACCCTACCCGATACCCGGCTACCCGTACCCGGCCAGGTACGGGTACGGGTACCCATTTGCGACCCTGGTGCGGCCGGGTACGGGTAAGGAATCAAAACCCGTTTGCGACCTCTGCCTCTCCCCCCCTCGTGTGCCATGTTAGCCTTTAAAGCTGCTCGCTAACAACAGAGTTCCATACCTGCCTTTGTAAAACATCAGCGGCAAGTGGCATCTGAATCTGTCTTGGGCCCCCCAAGACACTCTGACATTTTTTGTACATCCTTGGTGGTATGTGGAGGGAAACAAAGGCGGCCAGGTATATTTCTGACTACACCATCTCAATGTGTGCCATGCAGTCAGTGGAAGTTTTCTCTAACAGCACTTGCCACTGCGGTCTTCAAAGCTAACCAGGGGGGGTCAATGTCGCGTCTCAGTGTGCGTTCATGCTGCGCCGATATGTTGATCGATGTTGGTCGTGAATTTTGTGTTTTGTCTCACCTACAGGAGGAGGTGAACGTGAAAATTAAGGAGCTGAACGAACACATCGTGTGTATACTCTGCGCCGGGTACTTCGTGGATGCCACCACCATAACAGAATGTCTGCACACGTGTGAGTTAAAGAGATCACTTAACCTTACACCACACTTTCATGGGTTTGTAATAAGAAGCAGGAGACGTTACTCCGCTTTTACAAGGACACTTTACACATATTTGAGTGAATATGTTAAGACCTGTCTAAATTCTGTCTATATCCTCCAGTCTCAAGGCACATTATGATATTCCCACATGCAAAAGCAGGTGCTCACTGGAACTCTAAAGTTTTCATTGCTTCAAAACTGCCAGATAAGGAGGGCACAACACAGTGTATGTGGTCTTCATCAGGAGTTCTGCGGTAAACCTAGATTAGCGATGATGGCCAGTGGTCAAAACTAACAAAGGGGTGTCAGCTAAAGAGGGATACATGTTCTGAGAATGTCCGAGGAGTAATTGGAGTGATAAAATTGGCTCGTGCAGGGATACCCTGAGAGGTAGAAACAGCATGGGGAGGCCTTCATCCAGCATAGCTCATGGCTGATCATGGGACATGTATGCCGATTGTGAGTGGGATACATTTTAAAATTGGATAGAACTTTCGATTTAGACTGTAGATTATTTTAAACCCTTTTATTAATTCAAATAAACAGCAAGTCTGGGAACATTAAAAACGACGTGAAAACCGATTGTGCTTTTTGTAGACGACAGGTGAGTGTGCGAGCAGTGCTTGATTGTACTTGGGTAAAGTTTTCTGACTATCCTATACACAATTTTTTTTTGATGTCCTTCATATAAAGAGGTGAAAACCAAGTTAACTACAATGTATTGTAAAATAGAGAACTGGCATTTCAGCTGTGTTTCCACCAACATACATAGATGTGAGTGTAATTCGTTTGCCATTGTTTTTTTTTGTGTTTGCTGAGGTAGTCTGCAAGAGCTGCATTGTGAAATATCTGCAGACAAGCAAGCACTGCCCCATGTGCAACATCAAGATCCACGAGACACAGCCCCTTCTTAACCTCAAGCTGGACCGGGTGATGCAGGAGATCGTGTACAAGCTGGTACCCGGCCTGCAGAACGGTGAGCTGCTGTGGCATTTCTTTTGACAAGATGTTTTCGCTCGTGCTGGGTTTCTTGTTGTTGCTCTCTTTGTTTAATTTGTGTTCCAGTTGTGCATCTGGCCAAATCACTCAGAATGGGCCTGATGTTGTCAGATCACGGATCCTGGATAGTGCTTGGAAGGGTGACCACCCTGCATAAAATAGGTATTGTAGGCCGCTTCAGGTCTGTGTTGTCAGTTGGGGGCAGTGCAGACACATCCACTGTATACTGTGCAGTGCTCCAATGTCTCTGCTCCCCTGCCTTGACCAACACTCACTGACCAATAGGGTGAATTATTGCCAATTAAGCCCCATCACCTGCATGGTGGGTGGCCTTCTTTTGTGTAGCATGTAAGCTTATGAAACTCTCTTAATACTGTGAGAAGGGGACTACGGCCACTTTGATGATATGAACCTCTGATTTTTTGGCAAGTTATTGTGGGTATAACGAGGCATCGATGTGTTGATTAATATTGATTCTTAAGCTCACGGAGCTTGTATTGAATCACGCGTGGAGGAATGCATTTTTTAAAGTATGTGTTCTATGTAATGGGATCATGTGACCCTTCTAGGCACTATAGGCCACTATGTTCACTAATATGTATATTAACAAAAATCGATATGTTCATTGAATCATGTATGTAAACCCATACAATTTAGATGACAAATTATCATTAGTTTGCTTGTTTATTCATAAAATTCTCCCTGAGTCTCAAGACTTTTTCAGGAGGGTCCTGCCAAGTATTCGATGTTGCTACGTCTCATCCCAATTGCGTAATTTGCAGATACATTTGTTTTTCAGCATTTGATTGTTTGGCCACTATCAGTTACATTCAAAAAACATTTTGCTATGAGAGGAAACCGGAGAACTCAAAATAAACCGATACAGAACAGTGGGAGAACATACAAACTCGGCACAGAAAGGTGCCCAAGTCAGAAATTGAACCATGGCCCTTGTTGCTTTAGGGCACAAGTGCTAGGACTGCACCGCCCAAATGGCATTAAACAGGTAAAGTACACAAATGTCATGGAATAGGTGGTGTGTTGATGATAAAACTGTCATCCATACATCAATAGAGGTACGTAGCTCAATCTGGTTTGTTTATGGTAGAGGCAACTGAGGTGTTTGCAACATCCAAAGCTAATTGCTGTCATCATATCATGTAGACATTTCAGTCCATGCATTAAAACACATTGCAGAAATAATCACATTTTTAGTTTGGTACTCATTTATTTGACAAAACTTGGCACTTGACAAAAACCAATATACCGTCAAACCCAAAAGTAAGTTGATTTAAGTTTTTACGATTCTTGGATTGGATAAATTTTGGATTGGATGTTTTCAGCATCCATCCAGTTTAGAGATGTGCATGTAGGTTGCAGGCATTTGTTGTGCTTGGTTGATGAATAAAAAAAGTAGTTTTACAATGTACATACACTGGACATGAATACCACATTTGTCCCCCTGGTGATTCAAGAAACATTTTCTAACAGCGTAGTGCATTATAGCATCTCTAGTGGCTGCAGAGATCACGCGAGCTTATTATATAACATGCTGAAATGCAAAATATTTGATTCTCACGCACGATGCGATGAATGCATGGTAAGCTGAAGAATCATTCTTGCATCATTACACCGCTGCTATTTAGTAGGCATGTAGCGATGCACTCACTCATCGATGAACACCAAATAGGTTTGATTCAGATATGTTGTCATTGGTTTATATGTGACCTCTGCAGCCTTTACTGGTGCTACATTTGTAAAAAGTGCCTCATGAGTTCAAGTCATTATTATTCACCACAGTTTTAAAATAGAGTGAAATGACGACCCCAAATCGTGATAAATTATCAAATAACGAGGGTGGGCAAACTGTTACATACCAAGCACACAAAAAAGAGGCATGCTCTCGTGCGATTTACGTGATGAAAAAATAAGAATAGGCTTTACCCTCTCTACCACTGTGAGACTACACCCTGGTAAACCAAGGGATCTTGTCGATGGGGACGGGATAGTCGAGCAACCAGCCGCCGCCGGCCACGCGCTCGCCGGTCATCTCGTCGCGCCACATCAGCCCCGGCCCCGGCACGTAGACGTTGCGCTTCAAGGCGCCCTTGCGCACGACGGGAGCCACCAGCACGCGGTCTCCGATCAGAAACTCGTCGTCGCTGGTGAGCGCCTCGTGGCCGCGTGGCTCCAGCCACCAGATGGGCCGGATGACCGGCGATCCCGTGCGCACGGCCTCGTGCGCGAAGTGCACGATGTGGTCCGACACGATGGTCTCGTGCAGCGCGGCGTAATGGCGCGAGATTCCCACCACGTCGTGCGTGGAGTTGCCGGCGTACTGCCAAGGAGAGATGGAGAACTGCATGACCGGCATGAAGGCGGTGACTTCGAGCCAGCGGATGTACAGTTCCTCTTCGGGCCGGAAGTCGGTGCCGTGGAAGCCGCCCTCGTAGGCGTTGCCGCCGATCATGTCCGGCAGGATGAACGGATAGCCGAGCACGCTGAAGGTGAGGGCCGTGGGCACAAGCGTGAGCAGCCCCTTGCTGTAGCCCCAGTTGGAGTCCTTGTCCATCATGCGGTAGAAGACGGGCAGGTGCTGGCCTTGCCATCCGGCACGCAGCTCGACCTGGCCTCCGAAGCGTGCCGCCGTCTCGGCGTACAGCTTGGTGTAAATGCCGGGGTTCACCATTGGCGCGAGCGTCACGAAGCGCGGAGGGAGGTAGTTGATCTCGCCCGCGTCGAACTTGAAGGAGTCGATGCCGTAGGTGGTGCGGACGTGCTCCAGCTTGGCGACGTACCAGGAGCGCGCCAGCGGGTTGGTCATGTCGACGGTCGCACCTATTCCGTTCCACCACCTGATCAGGCCCGGCACGTGGTTTTTTTCGGCCTTGATGAAGTAGCCTCTGTCTGCCCCTTCTACACGCGCAAACGAGAACGCACGGTGTATGTGAGCGTGCAGATCCAGAATTGATCATTGTGCATGCCAACTCCTGCCTGTGTGGAAGTTGTTAGTTACATATAAAAGGCATTTATGCAAGTCAATGGGAGTATGTCAAATCCAGGTGAACGACTAATTATTATCATTCATAGTAAAGCATATGGTCCGCTGTTTTGGAGCATCATTGGTATTATAGTCAATAAATCATCCTACATCTGTCTCTCCACAAAAATAAAATGTGGAAAAAAAGTATTACTTGTAAAAATGAAAAGAAACCTTTAATAATTTTCCTGCTATATGTAAAACCATAGATTTGTTTAAATATGTTCTATTATCTTTTTCCCTCAATACTAAAAACAGTCACAGAAAACCAGTAGTCTTCCTCACCGGCAAATCTGTGATAACATCACACGATATATAAAAAAAATCAACAACAAAACTGATGGAATCTACAAGATGCCTTTAACATTCACACACACAATCTAATTCACGTCTTTGTTTTTGAGCACTCGTCGCATTTTACACAGGGGCTCAATTTTAGCCAGGTGTGTCCGGGTTGGCGACCTGCTAAATGTTTTTGCACACGGCACACCACATCCAGTATACCTTCTGCTATGGCTGCGAATACTAGTCAGGTGCCTACTCCAGTCGAGGAGCTCCACGGTGGTGAGATGTTAACTACCTCACCTGGTATACAGGAGGTTGTGGGTTCGATCCCAACCCAACCCTGGTGCCTGTATATTTGGAGTTTGCACGTTCTCCCCGTGGCCGCATGGATTTTCTACCGGGTCCTCCGTTTTTTTCCCCACATTTAAAAACATGCGTTTTAGAGTATTTGGCTGCTTTACATTTCCACATTTTAAGCCACTTCATCGAGCTATCATTTGTGGCCAGGTCACTTCTGGAAAAGAGCTACATAACTCAGTGGGCCTTACCTTGTAAAATAAAAAATTGTCGTAGTAAATAGTTATCAGCGACCCAAAGTGCATTTCCGCGTGGACGTAAGCCCCCGGTTACACCGTCACCTTTAAAACTGGGCGAGTCCGTGTTGATGAAGGGCGTGACCCATGTGGTGACGCGGAAGCCCATCGCCTTGAGCTCACGCACCATCCCCGCTGCGTCCGGGAATTTGTCGGGGTCGAAGGTGAAGTCTCCGTAGTGCGTCTCGTAGCCGTCATCGATCTCCAGCTGGCTGTTGCTGAAGTTGTTGGCGAGGATCTCGCGCGCGTAGCCGAGCACGCTGCTCTGGTTGATGCCCACCTTGTAGCGCGCCCACGTCGACCAGACAGGACGCCGGATCATCCGCTCGTCTGGCACGTCCGTGGGCCTCCCCAGCCGCTCGGAGACCATGTGGGCATGCGTGCTCACGATGTCCGGCCCCGAGCACGTAGCGTAGCGCAGGCTGGCCGGCGGCACGGTCCCCGCGCCCGCCGCGGGGTATGGGTAGGGGGCGTTGCGGTAGGAGCCCTTGAGGCAGATGCGGCCGTCGCCGTCGCCGTTGATGCTGGCGTGGAGTGGGCTGGCGGCGTCCCCCCATAGCGCCGCGCCCGCCGAGGAGAGCCAGTAGCGCTCGAGCAGAGAACCGTACTGCTGCTCGTCTTCGAACATGTCGCCAGACAGGTAGAAGGACATGGTCTTGTTCCACGAGTTGATGGGCCACCTCTGCGAGTACATCTCCGCAGCACCATACCTGGATGGGAGAGAAGAAAGCTGCTGTTTGTTGACGGGCCATCCACTGTGGATTCATTATCACATCAGCTGTACATTTTACTGTTCACTTCATTTTTTGCCTACTACTTTTGGTCATTAATTACGTTATTTGTGTGGATATGTGGAAATGTGGCTGGACCGGGAGAGCTGGAGACAGCTTGAGGATACTCGACTGGGCTTATAAATAACATTTAGATATTTCCGCGTATATACGGGTATATATATACAGTAGTTCCTTGGTTAACAGTGACAACGATTAACGGTTATTTAGTGAACGTTTTGCCTCCCATAGGACTCCGTGGTTTCGACGAATGTAAACATTTTGAGAAACAGTATGTTTATGTTATGCACGCGGCGCCAATTTCGACCAATCAGAGCGCTCGTAAGTGGGCTGAGCATGCCATGGCCAATCAGCGACACCCATTTATGAGTGTTGAGACCCCGACTGGCTTTGTTTACATTGTGTTTTCTGTTTTGGCAGTGGAAACAGCTCCCTTTTTTCTAACTTATAAGTAATTTCGATTAACAGTTATTTCGGTTAACAGTAGTTTTCGTGGAAGGGATTAAAAACGCTAACCGAGGGACTACTGAAAACACTTTGTGAATGTGTGTGTGTCTACTCTGATCGCTAGAGTTGGGACCACAAATGCTACCACTCAGACCACCGGCACTACCACTGGAACCACCCGCACTGCCGAGACTGTGTGCTCCACGTGGTTTTTCCGGTCAGGGCTGAGTTTTATTTTTTCAAATTGAAGATGCTATCCAAATGTGCCGAGACGTTAACGTGAGACACGCCCATAGAAGAATCGTGATTCCTGCAGTAACCAACCAGGGTGGAATGGTAGGAATCGAATATGATTCTTGTAGGAATCGCCCAACTCTATTGACAGTCGTCATTTATATTGGCATTCAACACCAGAGCAGAACATGGGCAGCTCGTAAACATCGCCGTGAGTGGTTTCAAATTTCCCTTTCATTTATTTAGGTGTTCTCATATATTTTTTATAATTATAGAGAAACACAAGGACATAGAGCCCCTTGCTGCCGGCTGTCTGGTGGCAAGATTAAAAACCAGCGTTGGCAGCGCTTGTTTGCGAAACAGTAAAAGTGAATTGCGCTTGCAAGAGATGTTTGTGATTTTAATGTTGCTGATAAAAGCAAAGAAACCTTCACCTCGCAGTTATCGGATTAAATTTGTTAATATCGACATAAACGTTAACTTGAAATTTGCTTGACCAATTTTGCGAACATTTCTGTGTGCAAAACCGAATGAAACAGTTGGTAGTGCACGAGCATTGGTGTAGAACCAAAATAATAAAGAAGAGCAAATTTTTTTTTCTGTAAAAAACTCAATATTTCAAGCACTATGATGCACGTGATGAATACGAGATTCTAGATTTGAAGCTTTGGTGACTGCAAGGATTCATATTCTTAGGTTTTTTCGGTTAAGTCACGTAGGTAAAAACATTAAAATTAATAAAAGTAAAATAAAATAAAAATCACGACGTTTCGGAGGCAACACAAGCTTCCGTCTTCAGGTGGAACCGTCACAGCCACGACAGCTGTATCAAGTAAAATTTTTTACTTGACTTTACCGAAAAAACCTCAGAATATGAATACGAGATGGCGGTCCCTAATAAGTCACGAAGCAGTCCTTAAAGAGCCGCATGCCACTCAGGAGCCGCACGCTGCCGACCTCGTTGGCGTAGAAGTAGAGACTGAACGTGCTTTGCCACCGTCTTCATTGGTGCTGATTCACGGCCGTCACAATGTACGCAAGGTAAAATGTATTATTTGGTTCAGTATATTGGACCAAATCGCCCGGATTGTGTCCAATCTCAGAAGATAAACATTAAAAGTAAACTATTTTTTTTATTTTACCAGGTTAGGTCCACTGAGCGATATAGCTCTTTTTCAGAAGCGACCTGGCCACAAATGATAGCTCAAAGAAGTGGCTTATCATGTGGAAACTTATAACAGCCAAATACTCAAACACATGTTGATTCTAAATGTGGAGGGAAAAACCGGAGGACCCAAAGAAAAATCCACGCAACCACGGAGAGAGACATGCAAACTCCAAATATACAGGCATCAGGGTCGGAATCGAACCCACGACTTCCTGTATACCAGGCGAGGTAGTAAACATCTCGCCACCGTAGCGCCCTAAACTAAGTAGGGTGTAGCCTGAACAGTGCCTGCATTGGTGGTCACCGTGCAAAATTGAAACAGCTGTTGACGGCTGCTGCTGCAGGGCTATGTTGTCAGCAGAGGGCAGTGTAGCAAAATGCACTATTGTGCAGTACTATGCTCCAAATTCTGTGCTCCGTACCTCCACCAATCGGCACTGATCAGCGTGTTGAGGTACAGTCAATTAACCCCCATGACCCGCAACGGGTGTGGGGAGGCCCTCATCCAGCAGTGGATTGCCAGAATGGCTGTGCGTGTACGTGTGTGTCCCGTTAGCATTGCACATACATTACTCACTGAGGGATTTCACATGGTCTCCCTTTGCAATCATTGCAATCTATGTTTTTAGTCATGCTTGTGTTTTCACGGTGGTGCATTCTTATCGCATGGCACTATGAACACGTGGCATCCTTACCAGTGTGCGTTGGCCATGCTGAAGCAGTCAAAGGGCTCAAAGTCCTCGCTGGTCGTCTCCCAGTGGAACTCGTGGCAGGAGATGTTTGATGTGGTCGAGTGGTTCACACTTATTCCTAGTTTCACCTGTCCGTCAAACACGTGTAATTATAAACTACCCTTTGGTATATTTATCATCGGTGTTGTGTAAAAAATAGTTTTTTAAACATAATGATACTCAAGTGAATTATAATGCAACTTTTTATTTTTATCCAGAAAGCATCAATGGGTGACAACTTCTTCATATTTTTTAGGAAGGTCCACACAAATCGGTGAATATGCTCACTTGCTGTACCGTAAAAAAAAATTGCCCACCTAATTAACCAATCCATACCTCCATAGTACTTGAGTAGAGGTGAGCTCATCTCAAATATCATTACATTTCAGCTGAAATTAAATTTACGTGATCCAAGTTACGCATGACTGGTCGCCTGCTTTCTAATTGCTTTAACTTAGTTGAACTTCTGATTTGGTCCATTTGCACACGTTTATTGCTTTTGGCATTGTGTCACGAGATAAATTATCCATTCAGATTTCTCGCAAAGCAGTGCAACCCTTTATGTTAAGAGACCGGTCCACAGAAGAAAATATTACGGAGCTACCTTCGAGATTCCTTTCAGTGATCTCTGGGGAACACGTTTGGGGTGGCCTCAAACTCAAGTTTTTTTTTTACATAAGTTACAAGCGTATACTTGATTATAATTGCGCACGTTATTATTTTCATAGCCTTTTTAGCACATTCCAGTTTGCAGCACGACGCATCTGTATATATATTAGATGGGAGGAGGCCACCTGTGTGAAATAGGGTCCTGTAAAACAAATCAATGTATTTGTTACACGGAAAAGTCCTGTGTAGCAAGTTACCCAGCGAGTTTGCAAGGTAGATCCGTGGTGCATCAGCACAGAACAAGAACAACACTGTCGTCGGAGTGATGCGTCGTACAGTGGAACAGGCAACGACGGAGCAAGAACGCGTCAGAAGAGGTGCAGGCAAAAATCCCAGCGGGTGTTCTTTTGCAAGCGTCGACGCCTAAGCAAGCAGATGCCCCCTTGCCTTAGTCTGCGGGCCGATCCACTCCCAGCAGGCAACTTTGCCGGCACCAGGTGCCGCGCTGCAGGCCGTGGGGAGGACCTGGTCCCAGGCGGCGCCCCGCGGCACGCCCAGGCTCCCCGACAGAACGACGTTGCCCTCAAGGTTCCGCAGCAGGAAGACGCCGTTGGCCTTCAGCTCCAGCTCGGCCGTGTTCACCAGCTGAACGTTCTGCTCGAGACACAGGTGTCATGAATTTACTCAACTACTTGGTTCTTTCGGTAAAGTCACGTAGAATGGAAATAATAAAATAATAAAAATAAAACATAATAAAATAATTCTCACGACGTTTCGGCCACAACGCAAGCAGCCGTCCTCAGGTGGAGAACAGGTCTGTCGAGAAGACAGACAGACAGACTGTTCTCCACCTGAGGACGGCTGCTTGCGTTGTGGCCGAAACGTCGTGAGAATTATTTTATTATGTTTTATTTGTATTATTTTATTATTTCCATTCTACGTGACTTTACCGAAAGAACCAAGAAGATGAATCCCTGCGAAATTTACTCAACTATTTAACTACTTTTTAATTTTACCTGGGAAGGGCCCACTGAGATATATAGCTCTTTTTCAGAAGCGACCTGACCACAAATGATAGCTCAAGGAAGTGGCTTATGTGGAAATTTATAGTAGCCAAATACTCTAAAACACATGTTCCTGAATGTGGAGGGAAAACCGGAGGACCTGGAGAAAAATCCACATGACCACGGGGAGAGAAACACTGCAAACTCTAAATATACAGGCGTCAGGGTCGGGATCGAACCCACGACCTCGTGTATACCAGGCGAGGTAGCTAACATCTCGCAAAGCGCGACCCCCCTTTTCAGCATCGTCATCATCACGCCTCATCGATCTACTGCTTGCTGAATGAGATTGGTGATTTGTTAATTGTAAAATGTAAAATGTAATTAACCTAAAAGCTCATATACACTTGCACCCGTTGTTAGCCACGATCTCTCCACTGATGGATGAAGGTTATATCGTCAAGTTGTCGCCATCTCTCACGTTCCTGTGTTACAACAATCAACCAAACACCTGCACACAATTTCGATTTAAAGCTTTCGTGACTGCAGGGATTCATCTTCTTGGTTCTTTCGGTAAAGTCACGTAGAAGGGAAGTAATAAAATAATAAAAATAATAATATAATGTTTTATTTTTATTATTTTATTACTTCCCTTCTACGTGACTTTACCGAAAGAACCAAGAAGATGAACACCTGCACACAAGCTGATAATGTCGTTCCATCTCTGCAGTGGATGTCTTCTCGGACATGTTCCTTTCTTTGGCTGCCACCTAGTCGTTAGTCATGACCACCCACCGGACATCGTCTCTTCTTGCAATGTGTGCTTCCCAAACCACTTTTCAGTCAATTGTTTGTGTTATTTGTGAAATGTTATCTGATCTTATGTTTGTCTGCTTGTCTCTGTTTCTTTGTGTGCTTTTTAGCATTTGTTAATATCTTTGTCAATGTCCATGTGTTTCTATTGCATATGTCATAGCAGGTAATGTAATAATAATAGTGCACTTTATTTGTTCAGGAAGATTTGCCGAGTCTTGGAACTCTTTTTGAGGATGGTTTTGCATTGTGATGTTTGGCCAGTCCTGTTAATGAGTTTTTGGCATGGAGGATGAAACTGGGATGGCTGGAGAAAACATATGCTTATGAGGGGTTAACACTCTAAAGTCGCTCTCAAATGGATTCACTTTAATGCACCACTGCCATCTCCTGGCCACATCGCAGCCCCAGATCAAGTGAATTTCAATACACAATGCACTTTTCAATGCATTTTAGATTTATACAACATCTACATGTAACTGCTTCTCCAGATGCTTCACAATAAACAAAACAAACATTTAATCTATATTTACATGAACATTCATAAATGCACTAACCCACGCACTCACACTCGCTCCATCAGAAGTGTGGTTCACCCGGCTGCGTTGATTTATTCCGAAACTACATTCAAATATTTTTTTTATATCTGCATTCTTCAAAGATTGACATTTTTTTAAATGTACTTTATTCCTGGAGCATACATTTAATTTTCCCATTCATTCGCAGCCGCAGGACTCGCGTGCATGGAAACAGAGAAGTTTTTAACAGCATATTCTTTGGGTCTTTCGGTAAAGCCACGTAGATAGAACAAGTCGTACAAATAATAACAATAACACGACGTTTCGATCGCAACACACGCAATCGTCATCCGGTGAAAAATATAGCGGGAGAGCTGCTGATTTTGTTATTTTTATTATTTGTTCTATCTACGTGGCTTTACCGAAAGACCCAAAGAATATGAATTCCTGCAGTCACGAAAGCTTTAAGTCAAGATCTTTTTAACAGCAGTTGACATGATGGACCACAAACTCACATTATCATGCATTCCAATATCCAACCCGTTAGTTTGAAAAATCCATGCATAATTTATGATAACCAATATCATGAGTACCAACGTGGATACAACACTATTACAAGTCTTCCTAATCAAAGCCTAACTATATTCAGAGTAGAGTCTAACAGTGACATTGCAATAAGTCACGATTAAGCAAACAATTGGAATCTGAACACAGAAGCGTGGTGACTGTTCTGCGTTGCGTACCTCGTCTGCGGTATCCTTTTTAGCGCTTGGATCGAAGGCAATGAAATACCACAAGAGCACAGCGATGACGACCACGACCGTCACGTTCATGATGACAGCGAGCACGTTCATAGCTCGTGAAGACTTTTTGGAGCCCATGTTCATTTTTAAAGGCGACACCATCTCCCGGCTGAAGTCTGCTGTCCCGAAAAGATGACTGCCAAACACTCGTTTACCATAGCTGCCACAAACTCGGAAGGGGCGGGAAAAAAACCAACCCGTGCCAGGTCCTACTTACACATTAACAAACCAACAGCAATTCGTGAAATCTTAATGGCCCACTCTGAAGCAGATATGACGAACAAAAAGAGGTTGGGTGTTCCAAAGGTAGAGTTTGCGTCACCGTCATTTGTGGCTGACCAGCCGGCGTAACCGTTTGGTTGTGATTGTTTTCACTTGAAATGGATTCGTCCCGCCTCTCGGCTATTTGGTCTTCGTGAGGCTGACTCGCAGTAGTAGCAGTAGTAGTCGGTGTGTGTTTGGCTCTGTAAATATTTGCATTGTATTCTGTGGGGGGGGGGACGTGGGGGTCAACAATATGGAATAGTAAACACTCCTGAAGAATTGTGGGAGGGATTGATTTTAGAATGAGTTGTACATATTAATTGCATTTTTCCGTCAATTTTTTTTTGCCATGATTATATTCCATTTCTGCTATTGGTGTCACGTCATGAGTTGAATGAATCTCCACTTGGAACTGTTGCGGCAAGCACGGCACTATTCTGCGTCAGAGAGCAGCCCTGAAAGTCGTCATTGGAGAGCTACTTCTGAAGTCACTTCAGTATTATCCACACAAGGGGTACACCCCTTTATATGCTATTACAAGTTTGAACTTTTTGAGAAGAGCGTGGTGTTTGAAACGACATTGTGCTCTTGACCACAAGCTGGCTACCAGGTCACCCATCAATGACCTGTGCCGAGAGATCATTTTGGCAAACACCCCTCGGTGGCAGCTGCCCTCCAGCTGTGGACATGTGTTGATGATTCGCAGCGTTTGTTTAACATTGACGCCCCCCCCCCTCCCCCTCTCTTTGTGTACTCACAGATGAGGAACGCCGCATCAGGGAATTTTATCAGTCGAGGGGACTTGATCGGGTCGTTCAGGCTGAAGGTGGGTGAGCAGATGCCCGTGTGCTGATGTGCCTGTGTATATGGCTTCAAGCGAAAATACAAACGATTCCATGCGCAGAACTTGTTTAATACAATGGCACTCGTTCACCTTATCAGTGTCATTAAGTGCTTGGCACGATCGTCGCCATTGTATAAAGGATGTTAATGTACTTTCAAGATGCAAACCGCAATATTTACAAATGTATTGTTAAATAATGTCTATATTATATTCTAAATGAATTATTGTAACTCATTGGCAGTGGCGAACAAGCAAAATTACTTAAAACAATGTTTTTTAAGTGGTAATGTTGCAGGCAAAAGCCCCTCTTCATTGAATATAAATATAGTAGAGACCAGGGAAGAGCGAGTTCATAAGAGTTGGAGACTGACTGCACTGAACATCATTGGGGGCCTGATGGACATTTGTTTAAAACGTGTTTTTTTTAAATCAGTTTTAAAATTGCTAGAAACACCAGGATGGGTGGGGGGGGGGGGGGCAGCCGGGGGCAGCTGGGGGCAGCCAGGGGGCAGAAAACAGCAGCAACAATTCAAAACTTTGGATGTCTGGGTCTGCATCAAATTGTTGCAAACTGCGATGCGGCGAAACAGCCGGGCTTACGGCGAGCGACGCACGTGACGTTTGTGCTATCGGCGTCGCACCTGCAGAGAGCACGGCTGCGGAGCAGACGTCCCTGCAGAGTCTCCCCTTCGACCTCTCCAAGGCGCACTACTACTGCTACGACGAGCTGGTGCGGCTGTGCCTGGAGCGACACAGGTGAGCGGCACACGCCCGGGCACCTCGCGGCACGTTCGCTCGCGTCCCCCACGTGTGTGCGCGCGACTCAACTCATCGCAGAGTTGAGTCGCTCAGAAGGGCAGGATAGCGAGCGTAGAGATGGATTTTAGGGTTGTAACGAGGGCTGGGATAATTTGTCGATTAAGTGAATTAATCGATAAAACATACTCAGGACTCTTTAATACGCTTTACTATTTTTTATTTTACCAGGTAAGGTCTACTGAGCTATGTAGTTCTTTTCAGAAGCGATCTGGCCACAAATGATAGCTCAACGAAGTGGCTTGTCATGTTGAAATTTATAGCAGCCAAATAATCTAAACGCGTGTTTCTAAATGTGGAGGGAAAAAACTGGAGTTCCCGGAGAAAAATCCACATGACAACGGGGAAGAGAGACACCGCAAACTCCAAATATATAGGTGTCAGGGTCGGGATCGAACCCACGCATAATGTATACCAGGCGAGATAGTTAACATCTCACCACCGTGGCACCCCAATAACGGGGGCCACCACCCTCACATCCAGCCTCCCCGAAGACAGGAATCCCTATGAAGCTGCATCCAGCGCGACGCAGCTGACGTTGCTGACGATGTCACCAAGTTCCGCCCATCGCCTCCCTTCCAGTCTCACGCGCACGGGATCACGGGCGATGCCTTTTTTCCCCAGATATTTTCTTTGTGTCTGATTTGTCATCAAGCTGATAATTGGTACTGTAATGAATTACTTAAAGTGTGGAATAGCTGTGCCAAAAAGGACAGGATTGTAAGCGTTGATGGATAGTCGGCCCGGTATGTAACGATGTGCAGATTCATAAATTATAGTTGTTTTTGTGCTCACGATACATGCGTCCAATGGCGATGTGTGTGAGAAACTATTGGTTCTCATTTGTATATGTTGTATGTAATAGGTTAGCTATTCTTAAAATAGAATAATAACCCCAAATTGTCACGGTACATCAAATTGCGAGGAGAGTGAGTAGATAAGATGCCTATTGGAAAAACAATACTTAATTTGTGGCCATCCTAATTCCACTGCTGGATGAAGTCCTTCGCGCCCTGGGGGTTGTTTGTCCATACTTCACCACGCTGGTCGGTGCGGGTTGGTAAAGGGAGAGGTGCACAGGGGATCGGTTCAGATATGACTCGCCGCTGATGTTATCCATGGCCAGGAATTGAACTCTGGCCGTCGGGTGTATAGTGCATTTTGCATATCACTTCACCACGTAGATAACTCTTATTTATGACCGGGTAAAAGCCCTGTGAGACTAGAAGGGTATCTTTAAGGGGGACCTAGGTTTAAATAGGTACAGCAAAACAGCATAGAGTATGTGAATCTGATCGGGTGTAGGCAGGAGTTTGACCAGTTTTTGGTCACGGTGCTATTCAATCGCATTAAATTACTTTGTACACCGATGCATCTTGGCCCCAGCACATGCATAGAAAGGAGGCTTTTGCCCCCGTGAAATGGAAAAAATTCTCCCCGCAAGGCAGTATAACGCAGCGGCGAGCAGGGAGAATTATACCGTTAATACAGCTGTACCGAAAGTGAGCTCTCCAAAACGAGTTGTTACTGCGGGGAGCGATCGGACAGAAGGTGCAAACGTATTTAAGGGGCGGTAATTGATTTAAGCGTTTTGTGGTGCAGGCCGTGCACGCGAATCGGGGAGATTTACCGCGTGCGCTGCGGCGGGAGGCTGTTGGCGGAGTGCGTGATTGATGGCTCCAGTTAAAGATGTTTACCGCATGCGTCTCGCGCCGGCACTGCAGTCTATCAGCCCATCGACCGCCCGCCCAACTACCAGCAAAAAGCCTGCGCTTAAGTGCAGCAGGCCGGCGCAAACGGGGGGGGGTGGGGGGGGGCTTGTGCCCAGTTTATTCCTGCGAACTCTCCCCCCTCATCCTCCTCAATCCTCTATCTCCTCCCACCAAATGAGACAAAAGCGCTTCTGGGAATGAAACGAAGACATTTCGACAATTCTCTTAAAGTACCATCTGATCACGGGCAATGTAGTTGAAATACCGAGTCCTTTAGCAAAACCCAAAAACCTTTATGTCCCGTCGGCTTGATGCGGCGTTATGGTTTTTCAGACATTTTACACATGCACGTAGTTTCGTGTACATTCGTACGTGTTTTTTCTTGGTATTTATTTGTCGTAGTTGAAGAGAGACGCGTACCATAAACAAGAAAGTGTTTCCTAATTATATATTAGCTGCTGTGAACAATGGAAGAGAAACATGGGCGTTGAACAAATAACATGGAACTAAAGATGAAAAAGAAGCGTCCAAAGGTGCATGCTTGGAACTACACTGAGAGACAAAAAGAGAGAGACACGTCAATCGGAGAACGTCCGCAAGTTAGCGACATCGCATTTCTGTTGGACAAGACTAACGATGGGAGCGGTAGCTGAAGGGGAAATGTGGATCATGTGCAGCTGTTTCATGAGACTTGAGAGACGGACACAGTTTGGGAATGCCTTCATCCAGCATGGTTGCCGATCGTGGTATATATGTGTGCATTTTTGGTTAATTATATTGACGTTTCAAAATATACACTTTGTGGGAGGGAAAATAATATTAACAATACATTTAAATTTATTGTAGAAGTTACATTCCAAACGATAAGGTATTGGATGTATAAAAAATAACTATTTAACTTTGTAAAAAAAAAACATGCTTGAAAGTTCCTAGTTAAGTATTGACGGTGTAATTAATAATGTGAAGGGGGGTGGGGGGAGGGAGAGAAACCAAAACACAGTGATACGAATAATGTATTCTACCAAGGTAATGGCCAAACGAGAAAATACTGCAGTGATTGGAAAAAAATGGCCTGGAGGCTTGACCGTGCCGAGTTAATTTGTAAGACGGTTTTTCTTTCTCCTTTTTTTTCCCTCTTTTCTCCAACACCGAGCTCTTTGCGGGATGGAGCCTCGAGGCTCGGAGCGGTGGGTGGCCTCGCCTTGCCCCCCCCCCCCTCGCCATCTCACCGCCTGCCGCTGACGGATTGTGATTGGGCTTGAGAGATTGCCGCGTGTAGTTGGCCCCTAATTGAAATCGACCAATCTCTCGCTTCGCGTCTCAAGCAATGTGCGTCACGTTGATGGCTGGCCCGCCGCGTCACTTGAGGGGTTGGGAGAGGGGGGGGGGGGACGGAGTGGGGAGAGAAGGGACGGAGAGAGTTCAAGGCTGTGGCCGCCCTGTCCATATTCCCGCTTGGGGTGATATCGGGCGAGGTTTTCGATGGGGTTGGGGGTCAAATGCGCGGGGAGGGTGGAAGAAAAAGGAATATAGGAGGTGGGGAGTGGGCACGACGGCCAACGGGTGGGGCAGGCGAGGTCGGGAAGGGTGCGAGGCAGCGGGAATGAGAGAGGCTGTTTGTAATGTCAAGTTGTGAGCCGGGTCTGGCGTTGGGTATTGATTGGGGGTAAATGAGCTGCTAGGCATGTGTGAGCAGCTCTTAATGACTGGGAGGAAGGGCAAAGGCTGAAGGTTGACTGCTGCTCGAAGACAAAATCCGCTTTAGTGACTCCTGCAGGCCAGAAGTGGACAGAGGGCTGGCGATCAGATCTCCGGCATTTTATCGACCACCTTTAACAAAATAAATGCCGGTTTGTCATCCCTGTTTACAAAAATCCGTCTCTCCTTTCAAGTGCAATTGAGCCACAGCGAGCCGAGGGGAAGGTTACGGAGCGTGGTATGAAAGTGAAAAATACACAATTTCAAAAAAGCTGAAGTAATACGCACGCCGTAATGTTCTGTTGTCAGAAAGATTTGGCAAGCACCTTGCGGTGTGTTTGAACAAAGCTTACAGCCATAGCGGGAATATTTGCTTCTGTAACAAAGTAAGCAATATGTTTTCTCAGCTACCATATCAATTTTCTGTATATTTTCCACCATTAAATACCGGGTTTTGGATGGAAACGGAAAAAAAAAACTGTTTCACCTGATGGCAGTTTCTACGAGGGGGTTATTTAGATATTGTGCGTTAGTAGTTGACCATAGTTCACGTGTTCACGCGATTAATAAACGGTGGCATAAATCTTCACGTCGAATTTAATATTAATGCATGCACAACACATTGGCTGTTTTTAGAGGTTGTATAACTTTTAGATTCATTGCTATTCCAGTCTATTAGCAGCCTTGTCAGCATATTTAATGCATTAAAATCAGGACACTTGCAGCTGCTGCTGCTGCAGTAGCAGCAGCAGGAAAGCTAGTTTCCAATGACTCGGGTAAATGGCGCATAGCGCAGCTTAGTTCATGCAGGAGTGATTATTCGTGTCCGCAGTTGATTAGAATAAAAAAAAAAGAAAAAGAGGACATCCATCAATATAAATTACAGGCAATGAGCGGTAACAAACAGTAAGTAGACTGGTTTGGTCAGAGTTCACACGCAAGCTGTTTGCAATGGGAAGGCGCTGGTGTGGAGCGCTCTCGTACCACTATTTTCAAGGGGGGTATTTTTTCGTGCTGGCAACGGCAAAATCCATTGGACACATCGTGTTTGAGCAAGCGATCGTGCGGCGGCATTAAGTCACGCGCTCGCGTGATTCAAAACGTTATTTTATGAGCATTGAAATAAAACGTTTATTAAAAAAAAACAGAGAAGTATGTCCAGCGTGAACATTTTCCCCGCTAACGTTTAGACGACTGGAGGTGTAAAATGAACGGCGAGTTTATCAAGTATCAGATGGCGGCCACAACGTCGTCTGTAAACGCGGACGGTCATTTGAAGAAGTTTGTTTATGTTCAGGCTAAATACACGGTGAACTCTGACGCAAATCCAATGAAAAAGGTGCGCAGACGCCCGGTGCTTGCGGTGAAGGAGCACGCAAGGAAAGAGCATAATGGCTGCGAGCACTGAAAGTGTAAACGCTCATTAGCAGCGCTTATCTTTAACACTTGTGCATTAACTCTTGAGTGCAATAATTTCACATTTCCCCATCCGCCTGGCTCGCGCAGACTCCGCAAAATGCATGCAGTTAATAAAGCAGAGACCTCTTGACCAGATTGAGAATTAGACAAATAATCTGGCTCATCAGAGTTTAATTAAGCTGTCATCGCACATTCCCCCGTCCCTCTTCCTTGGGGGCCGCCCCTGCAATATTGGTCGCCCGTAATGGAAACCTTCACCTTGATATTGAGCGCCGTGTCATTTTCATTACAGCCACATTATTCTGATGAAGGAGAAGGGGAGATAGAGGGCAGGCAGAGTCGCGGAAGCAAAATGCCGACCTCATCTATTTCGCCCTCTCACTTTTATTAATATATTAATCTGCTGAAGGGGAGCAACTGTTCTGCCATTGCTCGTGCTGAGATAATTGAAGGAATATCGGATTAGGCGCACGGGGCCCATTCCTCTGCCCTTATTTAACACTCTAGCGGTCTTGCCACGGTCCCGCGCGCCTCGCCCGGCCGCCCGTTTGTGTGCGCGGGCTGCCGCTGGGACAGAGCACGGCGCGCGACGATCTGGGGCGGGGGGAGGGATCGGCCAGAGATCCCCGGCTTGGCGGGAGGCTGTTAACGTGCGGCGGGTCGCGGTTGGGCCGAGACGGCCTTCTAGGCGGGAGTACGTCGGCGGGCGCGCCGGGCAGGCTGGAGTTAACGCGGGGCCCGGCGTGCGGCGGAATCGCATTAACCGCAGCGCCGTGAAAGGAGCCATCCGTCTTTTTTGTTATTACGCGATAATGGGCCCTTCAGCGCCGAGGTGCGAATTTGAGAAAGTCGTTTGTCTCGGGGCCCTGAGTTATGACTACCCGCACGCTGGTGTGTCTTCACTGTGAGCTAATGACATCAACAAAAACACCGTCAGCCCGCCTGATAGTGGAGACCATCTGAATAATGCATCTTCCTGTGCACACACACACAGCTTCCTGGAAAATATTTCAATGAACACGCGATGTAATATTTTGTTGTTTTTATTTTGCTTCAGTTTATTTTTTGTTACCTCGTTGAATAGACATTTGTCATTACATTATGTTTTCGCATTCACTTCCTTTCCGTTCATAGTGTCAACATAAAATGTATATGGGGTAGTGTACCATATACATATTCTTAAATTCATTTCTATATAATGCAATTTAGGCTTGTAATTTGGTGTAGTGTTGCCAAAGTGCATTCCGGGTAATAATATTAAAATTTTATTGTAGGTGGTTGGTACAAAATATTTTATGATCAGCCATGTACATCATTTAATTGGATTTGCACATTTCCTCTGGCGATGGAGAAAACTCAATTTCCGTACTCAAAAAGGTAAAACGGACGCCTTTTATTAAATGGGATCATTTGTTCCGAAGCGTTGCGTGTAATGATTGCTGACGGCTTCACCTGGCACGAGCGGCCCTCTCACGCCATGCCTCCTCAATCGGGTTCCGCTCTCCATTACGCTCAGCGGCCACAAATAATCATAAGTCCAATTACTGCGATGGAGACAAAGTGTGAAACCCCCCCCTTATGTTCATCATCCTTTTGTTTGCTTGCGACGGCAGTTGTTGTGCGCAAGCCTCCACAGGGACTGATGCTTTCTGTGCCGCGGTATTATGTTTTTTTAACTGTGTAGGTGGGAGTGAGTTGAGAAGGGGGGGGGGGGGCAGTGGGGAGGGGAGGGGGGGGCACTATATAATTTTTTTTTTCTCCTCTGGTAATGTGGAGAGAGCACCAAAGCACGAGTCATCTTTCAGCGAGGCTCATGATGAAATATTGATTAAAGTAGGGAGCGGGTTAAGTGCCCAGATCCATCATTGCCAGGTTGTCCACCGCCCGTAATTGCTTGGGCTTTGGAGGCTGCCTAAGCTGGCAGAAGACACTGTTAATTTTGGAGCCGGACCCCATTAGCCTGCTGTGGCCGTTGTGTCTGGCTCAGCGCTTCTCCCTGCGTACAACTTGCGATTGTTTTTTTTTTTGCTTTGTTGATTGGTACGAGTGTCTTTACGATTGAAACAACGGCAAATTTCTCCCGCGTTAAGAACCCTAATCGGGCTGCTCCCGATGCAAGTTCTGCTCTTTTAGCATGCATGTGAACATCATTTAAAAATGTCGTGATATTGCTTTGGGACATTGAGCTCCATGCAATCGTTTTTTGTTTGTTTGTATAATCAGGTACGTGATTTGGTCTTTTTTTTTTGCAAATATACGCGGTGCATAAGAACATTATTGAGACTTAATCTTTTAATAATTCTCTTATTCAACATTACCTTTACTCGATAAGAAGGAAAAACCTGCCTGCAGCGTGAAGAATAAACATTTGTTTGTCGTGGCGCATAAACATTTTTCATCATCATTCAATAAAACCTGATACAATACAGTTGTGAAATGAAATCGTGAAGAATTTGAGGCTTCGCTGTTTGCTTTTTTTCCAAAGAGGCATGCGATTCTTGGAAATATTTAATAATGGAAAAAGATATTTTGCAAGAAAAAAAAAGATTTGCACCGCAAAAAAATATCAAAACAATATTAAAACATCGCACGCTTTGAGTTTTCAGCGGGGTGAATTTGTGGGTATCCCGCACGGTTGAAAATGTGTCCGTGTAGGCTGGAAAGCTCTCGCAAATGTGGTGTGACGTCCCTCTTTTAAACTGCCACCAAACGTCTGACATTTCCAAAAGTGCACTTGCGGGTGCATTTCGATCAAAAAGTCATTCTCCCTTTCCGATCGCTCGTCTGCCACCCGCGACCCCGCACCGCTGTATATCAACGACCTCGTCGCCGCCAGAAAGCCTCTTAAGGTGGTGCTGTTGCACTCTGGGAAAGAGGAGCAGAAATGAGCATGTCTCCTCTGCAGACAAACTGCCGGCCATTGGGCGCGCAAAGCTGTGCAATTTTGTATCCCGTGTACTTCATTACGCTAATGAATGTCGTGTGTTACATTTGCACTTTTTCAGCTGTCAATTGATGAAGTAATTTAGCCATTAATGTCATGCAAATGGGTTTTTTAGCGCACATTAAGAAGGAGCGCGGGGAAGGGTGCCATTTTCATCAGCGCGGTTGTTTACACCCCGCAGTGCCTTGATTAAGTGTCGCGCGTCCACGATTGTTCATGGCCGCACTTAGCGGCCTCCTCCGCTCGTAACGGAACATTGAGCACATCCCCGCCGTTAATTTCCCCTCTTCTGATTACTCAGTGAAAACTCTGGCCAAGCAGCCCTCGTTAAAACACCCGCGTTATGGCCACACACATCGATCTGTCGATTGCTTTGTTGTTGTTTGTTTTCTACCTGGAAAGGAGATACACAGGGGACAGTATTTCTATAACCTGCCCCCCCCCCCAACCCTACTTTTGCTCTTATGATTAGAATTTCTCTTTGATCGTTAAACTACCTCTGGGAGAACAAGTACGATCACTTTATTCTGTATTTTTCCCTTCCAGTTTTATCACGATTGTTCTACCGGTGTGGTGTCATGAGATGAAGTATCCATTCGGAACTCTCGCACTGCAATGCTGCAACACGGCGTGTTAAAGAACGCTGCTCACCAAACTGTCTTTGGGATCCCTTGAAGTGACCTTTGGTCGACACGGTAGAGGGCACCGCTTTGCCACCGAGAGGACCGTCCATCGCCGTATGGCAGTTAAACGGGAAAAAAAACCCGTTATCATTTAAAGCACTGAAAGTGTTTTCCACCGATATTTACGCCTGCTGTGATTTTTGGTCCGCAACTTGGCTGGTTGGAATTTTGGAAAAATGCACGTGAAACGAAGCCACTCTTCACGGATATTTTCATGAACGCACCTGCTTTGTCATTTTTGAGCTTCAGCACGGAACGTTCAATATGACTTATTTTCCACGTGGCCGATTCGACCAGGACGTACTATTGCTCTTCATGTCTTTGCATTGAAAATTGTTCGCACATTGCGAGCGTTTCACTCGTTTTTTTTAATACTTTACATTTTCCGAAAAGGGTGGGCTTCCTGCATGAGATGCAGTTGTTGATATATTCTTAGGTTTTTTCGGTAAAGTCATGTAGGTAAAAAATTAAAATTAATAAAAGTAAAATAAAAATAAAATAAAAATCACGACGTTTCGGAGGCAACATAAGCTTCCGTCTTCAGGTGGAAGGTAAGCAGAGGATGATGGAAGCTTGTATTGCCTCCGAAACGTCGTGATTTTTATTTTATTTTACTTTTATAAATTTAAATTTTTTACCTACGTGACTTTACCGAAAAAACCTAAGAATATGAATCCCTTGCAGTCACGAAAACTTCAAATCTAGTTGATATGTTTTTGTTCATTATTTTGGAGAGAATACTCCCAAGGCTTGGGCACACATGACCGACCTCTGGCAATGCGACTGTGGCACGGGGTGATGAACCTGTCCCCTTTGTAGTTTTCTGACTTTTTTTTGTTGCTTCCCCTCTCCTACCGCAGCTCGAGGCAGGGGGCGGAGGGCAAAGAGCCACCGGTGCCGGTGCTGAAGGTAAGCGGAGGATGATGGAGCGGCGTGGGCTAATTACACTGTTATGGCGCCGCTGGCGAAGAGAGGAAGCTGCCCCCCCACACCGGGCTGGCGGCTAATGGGCTTGATCAGGACCATATTGCTGCGCTGTGCTTAAACTCCCATCATGATGAATTAGCACGTGTTCGGTGTAAATGAAGGAAACAATTAACGCTTTAGCATTTGTATTCATTTCGGCTGTTTTGTGACACACTAGAATGACTCGTTTTACCCGAGTAAAAGCAATATGTAAAAACTATTTTAAGAATGTAAATGTTCACCTTTGCTTACATTCCATATCATTTCGAGTAATTTTGTCCGTATATTTATCCTAAATATTTTTTTAAAATCTTAAACGAACGCTGCAATTGCACAACCAAATGTGTGCGTTTCTGTCATGCACGCACGGTGTCGTCTGCAGCACATTTACCCGGCAAGTTAAGACACAGTCGTAAAAATTGGCACCCTCCACTCCTTCGACACACACGCACTGAAAGCAAAAGGTTAAAGAGGCGACCGTCGCTGGAGCTCCTTGCAACACAAATCAAGAGGCGGGGATGTGGGACGGGTGGGGGATGTGGGACGGGTGGGGGATGTGGGACGGGTGGGGGATGTGGGACGCGTGGGGGGTGCGGAGACGAGAGTGTGGCTCCTCTGGCCGGCTCCCGTGCGTTTGTGTTAAGAGCAGCGCGCGTGTTGTAGGAAATGAAGTCAGCAGGGTACGGGAGGATGGGCTAATGCAGAGATAATACATGATGATGGATGGGGTCGTTTACTGGCGAGGCAGCCGAGTAATGAATGCACCGCATGCGTCTGTCCGCGGGACTGCTTTGGCACATGCCGGGAGCGGCCCGTGAAATCTGATTAATTTTCTGACAAATACCTCCGTTCGCTGGGACTTGGCAAGCCCGAGCAGCCGTGGCCTCCACTTATTTTAGTGACAAAACACGGCGGCGGCGGCGGCTGTGCGTGCCGCCGGTGGGCTCCCAATTTGTGTGGCGACGAATTTTTTGAGGTGCTCGTGGAAGAGTCGTGCGCTGCAAAAGCTTGGGCCGCCGTCAAACGTGAAGTGTTTGGATGTTGAGTGTTTTCGCACAGTTGCGTGCGGTGTGCAGATGTAATAAATGCAGATGCATTAAAGCACATTTTTGGTAATTATAATTCCGTGCCCAAGTGATGAAGAGTGCGAGACTTGAGCCAAGGTACTGATAAGGTCTCCAATGTAAAACTTGATATTCCAGTAGACTTGGACGTTGAGGTACATTGGTTTTCATGCTGTTCATTGTGCATATCGTGGGGGTTAAATCACGGGCAAGATGAATGTTTGCACTGCCAGCAATGCACGCTTGGGACTTTTACGACGGTTCTAGTTCGTATGCATGTCTGGACCAGCCGATGCCATCACTCCCTCTGTGCTGTTGAGGAGCACAATAAATCAAGATTGCATGCTTGAATTTTCACAGCACCCTGTACCTGACGCTTACATCAAGGCGGTCAGTCATTTGCTCGGCCAAGCCTGAAGCCGAGCGTCAACCCCTGGACCTTTTACACGTGCTTGGACTTTTACTAAATTTGGACTGAATATTGGCATAGTCATCCTAAGGCATAGCACACCTTCCTTATAACATTGTACATACCATCTCCCAATCGCTATGCCCGTTTTCTGCCCCAGAGAGTAGTTTTCTGCCCCAGAGAGTAGCTGATGTGTTCCAGAGGCATTTTTCCCCCCGCTTTCGTCAGTTAAGACTCGTATCAAGTTTTGACGCGGTGCACCTGTCACATTTTCTTTTTCTTGCAGCAAAAGTTTGTGCGGTGTTCGGTGCGCACGACCGTGTCACAGCTGAGGCAGGTCCTCTCCAAGAAGCTGGGCATCTGCCCCCCGTCCCAGGTGCGTGCATTACTCAACGATTCACGCGGCTGCTGCTGTTGAGATTCGTGTCTGTCGAGATACGTTCCACTGCAGCTTCGTATACTCTTGAAAATCTAATATCGGTAGAGTTCTTCATTTGTCACTTCTACCCACATACGATATTAACGTGAAATGTTGGAAATAATGCCCGTCTCTGCCCATTTTCCCTATTCCTATCTGGTTGTGAGCAAAATATGCAATTCTGTGGGTGAGTGTAGATTTGTGATGCGTCTTCAGTTTATAAAAAAAAATGTGGGTGACTGCAATGAATGTCGATGAACGGTTTAACCCAAACACAAATTAAGATGTTTTTTTCAACATTCAATGTTCATTATTGAGCACAAATAATTAAGCATGTAACAATTCACCACCCCGTCCCCAGCGAATTTGATAGCCAATTCAGGGAATAGATTTAAGATTTTTTTTTATCTCATTCATTCAACTTTGTTCCCTCCATTAACTTAAATGTAACAACATATAATTTGCATATAATTTGCACAGATAATGAGCTGTTCGCATGCGCACAATTAGGCGTGTTTTGTGAGCATGAAAAAAAGTACTTCCTTTGACGAATGAATCGAACCATCACTACCACGGCCGGTTAAAAACCATCTCTGCGAAGAAAATCCTGCGCAGCTGAAGTAGCGATGGGCAGCGAGCGTTGAGGGGGCGCCGCTTTCCCAAGCGACTTTTGTTTTCCAATCGGCCGCAATTTCACGGCATCGCGGGCACGGCGGCGCGAGACGTCTGCCGAGGAGGAAATCTCGGCCGCGGAATGCGCAGTGGCACCGCAGCGCGCAGCCACGCGCGATCAATCACCTGCACCGCCCCCCCCCCCATCTATGGTCCAGCCACGTATTCACACCCAGACTGCCAGTTCATTCCAGCGACGCGAAGACGCGTGCCGCCATCGTGTTGTAACCCTTGAACTTAAAACGTTAAAAGATTTATGTTGTACGATTTTTGTGCTCGTTTGTCCAGGTATTTGTACATTTTGAGGAGGAGTCACTTTTGGACGACACGACACTGAAGGAAGTTTGGTTGACGTACTGGTATCAAAAGGCAAGTCAACGCTTAAATGAAGCATTACATATTTGTGCTGAAGCTCAACGTTGAAAGTGTAACATGCAACGCATTTAAGTCACGCGCCTTTTCGCTTCTCTTTTTCAGCCAGCACCATTGCTCTTGTACTACAGTATTTCGGAAGGCCCCGTCAGCTGATGACTGCTTCGTATTCAAGACAAAATTGTTGACCAGGGACTAAGTATTTCTTCACGACATGGTAGTCGTTAGAGCACTGAAGTGCCCTGTTTGCTTCCCAAAAAAGAATATTTATTCGACATTAATTATTGCTGCGTATTTGTGTGATTCTACAGCATACAGGTCGTGTGTTGTTTTTGGTGAGTTATAAAGCATCCAAATTCAAATCCTTGGCTAGATCGGTTTGGCACAAAAGCGATGCTGTTGCTTACTCGCACACAAGCCCCCTGTAATCTGTACACGGGTACTATGGTCACATGACATTGAAATGTAAATAGCCAGCCTTGGTAGTTGCACATCTGACATTTCTCTCTGGAAGGAAATTGTATATTTAAGTGCTGTATTATAATTCCAAATGGTATTTTTATGTATATTTTTGTAAGTTATAGATATGTATCAATGAAAGGTTCCAGGTTCTACTACATGTACTACAGTCTTAACTCAAGACTAACATTGTAAAGTTATAATTCTGAGCCAAAATATGTTAAACTCCCAACATGTGGAAGAGTAAAAACAGAATAAGGGTATAAATGGTCTTAAATTCAGTATTACATATGCATCGGCTAACTGAAGCCATGTGATAACACTGGTTGAATTGCCTTGTCAACTAAACAAGCGGTATCTTATACTGTCCATTTTTGTAAATTCAAATATATATTTTAGTGTTAATATAATTGTTTTGCTATAGTAATATAAATAAAATAGACCACCGTGACTTGGCAGCTTGAATCCTTCACTCGCAAGATTGTTTGCGTGAATAAACTATTTTTATTCAGGAAAAAAAAAATGACTCGACGTGTGCAAGATTTATACATTAATGTACGCACCACTTGGTGTAATATCTGTCTCGTAGATTGCCAGCAGTGAATCAAGGGTGAGAGATTACACTTCCAAACGGCATGAGCGACAGAGTAAATTTTACACACGAACAGCAATTAGTGCCAAAAATCCATATCCATACATACGCAAAACCGATGCATTATTCAACTACACTTATCGTTTGTGTCATTAGTTAATATAAGACACAGGTGCACACGTTTTATGATCACAATTAAAATGCATCCAATGGCTTAGCCAATGAAAAGAGAAGGCTAACATGAATTTACATGCATGTTAAGGAGGATTTTTAAATGGTCAAAGTTTCTTGCCAAAGAAAAGGGATTGATACAGTTTTCATCAGACACATTGATACAAAATTATTTTGAAAAACATTCCCATCCATAAAACACTGGGGGTTGTGATGATAGGCTTCTGTTTAAAACGGATCGGAGTTAAGCACAGTTTATTGAAGACGTACAGCATTACAAACACAGCAGGCACATCAGTACCCCAGTTATCATGGACTTTACACATTAATGTACAAAAATAAACTACAAAGACCAAAGAAACTGCTTATGGTAACATTACACTGAAATCAGAAATCAGCTATCTATGCATTCTAATAATCTAATGTCAATACATAAAGGGGAAAATATGCACTATTTGCAATTGTATGATGCACACAGATGACTGAGTTGCAAGCAGAGATGTTCAATACATGCCCCACCTCAATTTGTTTGGAATATTAATAGTCACGTCAGCAGAAAATCGGTCAGATTTAATGATAAATCCCAAACCAGATGTTCTACTCAAGCAGCGTCGAATGTGTTGAAATGCTAAACGTAGTTTGCAATTAACTAAATTCTTAATGCATTGGGATTTGCAAGTCTGATCTCTTTTTCCAAATACATGCATGAAACACGGTCAAGAGAACTGTAAAGCAAAGCTACCATATATGTACATGTAACAGTTTTGTTTTAATCCAAACCGTACTGAAAGTACTAATGTTATGAGTGGGGTCGTCCACTTGCACAAGAGCAAAGATTATTTACAAAAGAAACGTAGCAAAAGCTGCATGCAATCTACTCGAGATGATGTCCAAGTCCAGCCGTGGCCAATAGTCAAACAGTGAATTTACAACACACGCACACACACTAAAAAATAAAGTACAAAAAAGAAAATGGATTCTATACACAACTAAACTAATATGAAAACAAAGATGTTGCAGACCGTGACTCATTTCACCTGTAAGAACACTGCTGTCATTCTATGATTTTATAATACCTGCGTAAATGTGTCACTCTTATAATGGCATCTACTGAAAAGGGCAGCAATAAATTTAGTTGAGCCTTTGGTTAATGATGTAACAGACTTTTATTTATTTCTTTTTTTAAACAACTTTCCCTAAACACCAATTATAATGTGCTCAGCAGTAAGGTTGTGATAAATATAGTATAATGGTCAAGTGGGCAAACATGATGAAATACAAGCTGGCTTCAACATGAAATCATAGCAGCATCCAATACATGTTTGTAGGTCAAAACTGCCAAACACCGGGTGACAAGATG
Source organism: Lethenteron reissneri (assembly GCF_015708825.2). Lineage (NCBI taxonomy): Eukaryota > Metazoa > Chordata > Hyperoartia > Petromyzontiformes > Petromyzontidae > Lethenteron > Lethenteron reissneri. The sequence goes on from NC_083795.1 coordinate 6,517,985, forward strand.
CCATGTGTAGAATTAAAAAAAGAAACAAGATTTATTTACACAACCAAGCACGATCTCACTAGTCCTATTACAAAGCAATTCACAATAGCTACAAGTTTTCCCAACTCATACTTGAGGCTGGTTTTCAAATGCCACGAAAAAAGCAGCCATGAGGTCAAGAAGACAGGGGTCGGGGCAAGAGCGTTGAAATACACCGAGATGTAGGTACGTAGTTAAGTGTCGAACTGTGGTTGTAGTGATAGGTCATCCATCAACTAAACTCTTCCGGCTGCTCACAGTGCCACCGTGTTTAGCTGGGAGCCTGGCACCAGCCAAATGCACTTGTGCCAAGATGTCCCACAAGTTAGCAGAGGTCAAGCTTCAGTGTTGGTCGATTTCATCCAGAATCCCTCGGTAAATTCAAAAGCCTACACACAATTAATATTGTTGATAGCTTATCCGTCTAATCGCCAAATTATCCAGGGAGAAGGCTCGTTCAGCGTCCCTGGAGAGAAACGAAGCAATTTTGTCAGGTCGCGAATAGCCAGTGTAGGGAGCAGGTGTGTCACATTGTTGTAGTGAGGCCATTAGGTGCAAGTTTTATATAATACACAACAAATTTGAACAAAAAGTGTTGAACCAGTGCTTTAACACAACTGCTGCATTAAGCTGTAATTTGTTGTATATATATAAAAAAAAATACAACTCAAATTTTTGTTCGATTTAAAAGCAATATACAGGTTATGGTAGCTTATTAGTAGAAACATCACATTTTACAAGATATGTCAAAGTAATAACATCATAAAGCATACTTGCCAATTTGAAAATTATTTAAAAACTCCAGCTGTTTATTCCATAATGTGCAATTCGGGTAAACAAAATTTTTAACATCAAGTTACATTGTTTCAACAATGCAAGTGACCGTTTCTCATTTAGCTACACGTTTGTTTAGGCTACTACAATTGGCCGTTTAACGACAATATTGCTGCCATACACATCCCACCAATGGCGAGACGGATGGGTGGGTGCGCGCGCGCGCGGGCCGCGCCAGTCTGCTCAGACGGACCTGCAGTTCGTCTATCTGGAAACGTAGGTGTACGTGCGCGACGGGGAGCGGGCCGCCTCCGCCTGTGCTGCCGGCACGTTGAGGAAGTCCCAGATGAGGATGGTGTCGTCGTGCGAGCTGCTCACGATTTGGAACTCGTCGAATTGCAGACGGAACACGCGGCCAGAGTGCTCCTGCAACGCCAGAGGTTCCACATGGCAGAGGGAGGGGGAGGGGGAAAACGACGGCGCGCGTCACAAATGTGCAAGCTTCACTCGGAAACCGCCCTGGCCATTGCACTTCAGCATGCACGGACAAAGTGGACAATTTTATCTTGCCCGTGCGCAGCCCTTCTTGCTACTTCGACTGCTGGATGAGGGCTTCCCCACAGGCGGTGCGGGTCGTGGGGGTTATTTCACCATGCTTCACCGTGCTGGTTGGTGAAGCTTTGGTAAAGGTGGGCAGCATAGATGTGGGAGTGTAGAGGTTCAGTACAACAGATTTGGCTGCACTGCCCTCTGCTGTCCACCACATGGCCACGCAAACTCTGTGACCGCGCGTTTGTGCGTCGTGGTCACTCATGGGAGCACTATCCAGGCTGAACCCCGAAGAGCTCGGGCGCATCCCAAATTATTGGGTCACAGGCAAATGACCGCACCAAATCACAAATATAACCCATTCACATTTTCGGAATGCAACGTGCATGGTGTACAAAGTCATGGAAAAGGTGACTTCATTTTTTTTACTGAATAACAATAACACTTTACTTTTTGAAGACAATCGTTTTCCATAACAATAGCAGTAGAAGACTTGCTCCGAATTTTCAGTTGACACCAGCATAAATGAGTTGCTTGCAGTTAAAACAATATCTCATGCTACTCTACACAAATCACATGTATCATCATAGTTAAATGTTTCTTTAAATTCCAACACTCATTGTTTCTTACCACCAATGTGCGCAAGCACAGAGTGCCGGCCGGGGCTCGTGGATCAAGTGCTGCTACCAGGTCCCACACTTTAATTTTACTGCACACCACAAACAAACATTGGGATATGTTAAGTATTTTTGTTGTACAATAAAAATGATATACATACTTTGTCCCCGCAATACCATGTCTACGAGGTAGTTTTCCCCATGTACCTTGTTACATATTTCAATCTTAATATATAACGTTGCTTCGTGTTTACAGTGAAGAATATTGTTTCTGAGCAGCTTGGCTGAAGGAAGCTTTCCTGCAGACACAAACCCCTTATCCTCCAATACCTAACACTTTCAAACCACCAAACCAGCAGCTTCAATGGTCAAACGACTTCTACGTGAAAAATTATCCATACACCCCCACTGTACATGTACATAACCACACATCGTAAATGTGTGTCTCTGCACTAATAAAAAAATGTAGCCGATGGCTGCCTTCACTTATGTGGAAATAGACATTTTTCTATGATGCCCATGATCTTCCACAACAGTACACAATGTGTTGTAAAATACAATTACACATCTGTCACAATCTACAGCGTGGTACAACAGGGACGACGAAGAAGAGAATGATGGAAAGGTAATCTAAAGTGTTTTCATTTTGCCACAATGGAGTTCATAACATCGCCGAGTTTGGCCTCAAAGGTGACACGTGTCCCATCCACGTTCGCCGGCAAAAGCGTCTGGGGGCGGACGTGGCAGCAACTCACCCATCGTAAGCGCCGCTCACGATCCTCTTGTTGTCGAAGCGGATGCACCGCACCAGCTCCTCGTGCCCCTCCAGCACGCGCAGGCACGCGCCGCACTCGATGTCCCAGAGCCTGCGTGGCAAGAGGCGGCAGCAGAGACGCTCAACAATCTCGAAAACGAGATGACGATGGACCTCCAGGCGTGCGATGGTGCATCGAACCATTGATCAATATGTATTATTTTCAGGCTTAAATATGTATTTAAATGTGCATGTGCACATCGATTATTTACAAATGTTGGCACATGTACATTTGGGCAAATGTAGTTAACATAATGAGCCGCAGTGCAAACGATGGTGGAATAAAACCGCGACCCAAAATCAAAATAACTCGCAGCATTTGCCCAGTGAGACAGTCTTGAGTTGAGTCATCACATCGTTAACCAAATATAAATTATTTTTTGGCTGATTGGCTCATTAGGAAAATGCTCTGTAACTGGTAGCCCAGTTGTGAAGCCAAGAAAGCTACCCTCTTAATTGGTGGCAGTAGTATGCGCGCTGTGCTACGAACCCGGCGGCCGGAGTTTGATTCCCGGCCAGGGCTAACATCAGTGGTGAGTGACACCTGCATGGGTCCCTTCCAGTTGTGTGATAAAGGAAGTTGCTCAGGTGTTCTCATTCTGTGCATGCATGGCCACCGCAAATAACAGTCACTCATGTTTTGCAAAATGAAAGGCCAGCTCACCGAATAGTGTTATCCGACGAGCCGCTGACCACCAGGCGGTCGCGGTACTGCAGGCAGGCGATGCCACGCTTGTGTCCGTTTAGCGTGCGCACAAACTCGCATGTGCTCGTGTTCCACACCTGTACACGCACCCACACACCATTGAATCCCGTTAAGACATGGGTGGGGCAACCTTTCCCTCACCGAGGGCGAAATAGGAGGCCTTTCAAACCCCTTCATTGCGTCACACATTGACACACCTCAGTCAGTTTTGTCACTGCATGAAGCGCGTGCAGTGACAAGAGTGAGTTGGCGCGCTGACGTTACAAACGGTGTTTCCAGGTTGCAATTATCCTCTCGTACACAATTACTGTGGCCGCGATGCTTGCAGCGATGGATAAATGTCATTTGCAAGTCGTTTTGAGGCGGTAGGCCTCAGATGATGATGGGCTGTAAGGAGTTGAAGTGGCAGGCCCTAGACTTCCCATCCCTGCCTAAGAAGAGTGACATTGTCACCTCCACAGAGCAGAATGCGCCCGTCCAGGTTTACTAGTGCGCACCTCAATGCAGCCGGTATGGTTCAATTAAAGAAAGACTATATTATTACTTTCACTGCAGGTTACACGATATCTAATGGCTGTGCCTAATGTGGTTTCTTTGTAAAAAAAAAGATGGACCACATCATTTTGGTTGCACAGAATGGGGTTTTTAGTTTCAGCCCAGTAATATTAACAGATATTTCTAAATCAAGCACATTCTGTTTTTACAGCATATATACATATCGTAAAAATAGGATAAGTAGGCAGAGGAAAGAAACTAGAAACAATTTAATTAGAATGAATAATGGCTTGTACATTGTTGGGCAATGTATGAGGGAATAAACAAGTTAAGTGCTTTACATGCTGTGCATTTAATAAGCTCAGATATTTAATATTTACGTTAGTGCTGTATATTTCAGTTACGACAGAGCCCTCTAGTGGCCAAAACAGGGTATGAAATGTTTCCACATATTGAGCTTTAGATTTAGAGCAAACAGCTGGCAATGCCTGTAGCTCCCTCAGAGCGATGCCGTCAATGTTTTCTTTGGAAATTACTAACCTTAACATGAGAACGGATTGTTTTTTCATAATTACAAATGACAAATCCCAACTATTCCGTGCACAAGTTAAATGTTCCATGGCGCTCTTCAGAAAGATCAGGGGTGTTAAATGCAGCATCTTAAAAATCTTAACACAGGTCAATAACAGTGCCCAGACTGGCCTATATGGAGGCCAATTCTCAAAAACGAAGCCTTCCCCTAACAGATCTGCAAATTGCATCTGTGAATCTCGGTGGGTAGATTCCCAGAACAGTATAAATTACCAAATATTTGATTTGCTCATCGAGGCAATCGCACAGTTGATCTGCGAGCTGCACGCTTGTGTGACCGAAATCAAAATTCTCGCAAACAACCCCGCGCGTGAGCGGTGGAAACAGCCGCGCCGACCACCCGGTGTACCAATTTAACGTGACGTTTTGTATTAATCATCGTCGGCGATTTATAAAGCATCCAACAGTGACTACATCTGAATGCGCTGCTGTACAAGTGGGAGGGATGTGCATTGATTTTTACAACGAAATCTCCAAGAGCCAATATCTCCAAATTGGCACACTTAAAGGAACAGCTATCAACATGTTCCAGTCAATCACTTGGAATGGACCGTGTCCACATGTGCCTGTCTTGGGTGCAGCCTTGCCACCCAACTCTTGCAGCATGTACTTCTCAATCAAACCCTTCTAAAGGACCTTTAATATAATATGTAAAATCTCGTCTTAAATGTACATTTTTACAGTATTCCCTCATTATTCACGAACCTTTTATCCGTGAATGGCTTCTGGAACTCTACATGACTGCATTTATAAACAATTAATTACTTTATGTATATGACACACTTTTGTGTGTTATGATACTTTTCACACATTTAATAGCTTATGTATAAGGTAATTCATTCAAAAGATTTTGCCATTCACGGGCATCTCCGGAATGTATCCCTCGCGGACACGAGGGAATGTGTGTATATCAACAAATTAACGAGGTGGATTAGACGGGATTTATCCAGAGTTCCTGAAACATCTTGGCTATAAAGGATGCCGCTGGCTGGGGACAAACGAAGGTCTTTGCCATTCCCAAGCCTGGAATATCAACCGCAAACCCAAATAAATTCCGTCCCATATCCGTGCTGAGTACGGTGTACAAACTCCTGGAAAGTATGCTCCCGACCCGTATGTCACCGATCTTCGAGGAGGCTATACCAACTGAACAGGCTGGTTTCGGCACCGGCCGCAGCACATGCGACCAAGTGCTGGCACTTACCACGCACAAAGCTGGCTACCAGCGCAAGGACATCACAAGGAGCTGCTTTCATCAACATATCAGCGGCATGTGACACAATATGGCGGGAGGGCCTCATGCTAAAGGTGTCAAAGGTCATCAGATGCCAGCAGACCATACGACTCCTATCATCGCTTCTGGCCAACCGGCGATACCGTGTCCACTTAGGGAACACTGTCAGTCCACTTACTCAATAACAGGCTCCCACGAGGATCAGTGCTTGCTCCGGCACTTTTTAACATATATAAGTGACCTCCCTGTCACCATCAGCCGAAAATTTGGCAAGGCCGGTGAGGTTGGCACTTGCCGTCCAAAGAAGCACCCAAACTGAGGTCCAAAACGACCTGTGCGAAGTCCTTAAGAAACTCGAAATGTACTTCAAGTACTCGAGGCTCCACCCAAACCCAACGAAAACTGCCATTACATCATTCGACCGGAACAATGCAAACGCCGACCAGAAACTGGCCGTCACTTTCTGTGGCGAGGAGGTCCAGCACGAGAAGTACCCAAAATTCCTCGGTTGTAACTATCGACAGGAACCTCACGTTCTGCGAACACCTGCAGAATACTGCTGTAGAATCAAAATCACGAGTTAATCTCGTGCATAAACTGGCCGGAGCAACATGAGAAGCAGACGCAATGACGCTCCGGATGGCCACCACAGCACTAATCGTCTCTGTGAGAGAATATTGCGCTCCCGCTTGGAATAAAAGTGTGCACAAGCTGGTGGATACACAGCTAAATGCAGCCATGAGGATCATGTCAGAAACGCTAAAGAGCATACCGCTGCTGTGGCTTCCAGTCCTCACAAACATCGCTCCTCCGTAGCTTCGCAAGGCCATCAGAAATCCAAACCTCCCAACAAGGACATCTCCATGCCACCACCACACAGGCTCAAATCCAGAAAACCTTTCTGGCAATATGCAAAGAACCTCCATGACGAAGACAAGACCATCAAAGTACGATGGAGGGAAGCCCTGGGCAAACACCAACCTGCTGCAGAAACTCATCATCAGCGACCCCACATTCCTTCAACCCGGATCTGATCTACCGAGGAAGATCTGGTCCTTCTTGAATCGAATCTGGACACTCCATGGAAGATGTGGTGGAAACTTTCTCCATAAATTAAAAATTAACCAGAGTCCAGTTTGTGACTGTGATGCGACATCTCAGACGGTGCAAAATATCGTGACCGACTGCCCAATCAGATCATTCAACGGCGATCTGAAACAAATCTACGCAGCTATTCCTGAAGCAATCGAATGTACATCAAATCTCGACGTCAATTTTTTATCTACTGCAATCCCCAAAAATGCCCTACAGAAAAGGTGGCTTCTTGCAGCGAAGCCGCTCCTAATATTCGATTTGTGCACTTCAGGAATTAATGCTGAATTCTCACGATTAAAAAAATTGTACGAGCATGCACATTTGGAGTCTTGGGATGATAACACTAACCCGTAAAAATCCAAGTTGACTTAACCTGGCACTGTAGGTTATTGCATCATGTTGTGTGCGCACATGCTTTCTTATACATACAAATGCTGTACATGTGCAATGTGTGTGTAGTAGGGTCCTTCAACTGCATTAAATGTAACATGCATTGGCTGCTAATGTCATATTTCATAACAGAAATTGACGTTAACAGGCATCTTAACATAATGAATATACAACACTAATCTGTACCTAATATCTAAAGGTCTCCAATCCTTCTCGTTCACTTCGCTTTCATGTCACTTATCTTTACTTCTTGTCACAGCTCTCTCATTTATATAACTTGCGTATCTCTCTTTCATCTCACTAATCTGCATCCTTTTACGACTCATTGAGCCCTCGTAGGACTGCAGCCCTGCCAATAGAAGAGCAACCGATTGTGGAGATTCTAAATGCAAAACAGGAATCCAAACGAAAAACCACAATAACGGCACCCAAGGGAAGTCGCGACGTCACAACCTCCTTCATACCGTCTGCTTCCTGGCGACTCTCTCAACCGACCCGACCACTCGGATTCACTCGCTACGCGGTTCAGTGAGACGCCACCCGTTACGTCCCCATTCGCCCCCGCTTGCCTTGATGGTGCGGTCTCCCGAAGCCGACACGATGTATTTGTCGTCAAAGTCGACGACGTTGACGGCGGCACGGTGCCCGACAAGGACGCGGCGCAGCGAGATGTCCGTGGGCGAGGCGAGGTCCCACACGGCGATGGAGCGGTCCTTGGAGCAGGTGACCATGAGGCCGTTGGTGAAGCGCAGGTGCAGCACCGCCTCGCAGTGGTGGATCAGCGTGTTCACCATCTCGCCCGTGTTCACGTCCCACACCCTGCATGAGCATCATCATCGTTGTCGTCGTCAGCCAACATATATCCACTGCTGGACGAATACCTCCCCTTAACCGTCACCATCGCTCACGGTCGCATGATGGAACAATTACGCCTAGCTCCTGTAGAGGAGCAAATCTCAATCGCTCCATTCGCGGTGGAAATCCTCTTTTGGGTGCCACGCCATCATTGGTCGCAACCACGCCCGTCAACCCCTCCAGCGACACGTCCTGCCCAAACCCCACTTAATGTTCATGCAGAAAAAACGTGTGAAGGGGTGTGTCTGATGTGTTTAATTAGGTCTGGATGAATAGAAATCTATAAGGCTATGTTCACATTAGCCAAGAAATTACTTCAGTTGACTTGCGATGGATTGCTTTCAGTGGCTCTCACTGCTGTGTGTTTCCACAATCTCATGCGGAGGTTTTTTTTTATGTCCACTTGTGATGGTAGTGGATGGATCTTCCTTGAGATGTGCACATTCCATTTTAATGCAGGGCATTGTGTTAGAGGACGTGCAATACAGTATGGTGCAGTGCCCTAGCTATGCAATGGTATAAAACCTTGCAGGGTAGGTTTATGATTTTTGAAGGCCCAATTGAGAACTGCTGATGGGACCTTCACCACTCACCTAGGGGTTTATACGAGCAAATGAATTGTTGCAATTTATATGTTATTGCAACGCTTCATTTTCATTTAGACTAATATACTAAAAAACAAGGAAAAATAGACAAAAAATGTACACCCAAGTATAATGAAAACACATTACTTGGGCAAACCTTTAAGACGTACTCTGTATTTGGTTATTCTGTATCAGCAGTGGTGTAGAACGAGACATATCAAACAAACAATACATTTGTCGATAAGTGCCATAAAAGAAAGTGTATGATAGGTGACGTTTTGGGCAATGGCGCTTCTTCACAGCACACAGAAAGTGGCCAGAGGTGACAGTTTATTCAAACTCTTTGGGGTGAGAATTGTATTATTTTATCATGTTTTATTATTTTTTATTTTATTATCTCCCTTCTACGTGACTTTACCGAAAGAACCAAGAAGACTCTTTGGGGTGGTGAATCATTTGGGGCCTGTCTTTAATGTTCCACACATTCCCTTTTTAAGCGTTTTAGCTTCTGTTCGTGGAATGATTCTTCCTTAATGACGCAATGAATTTGGTTGTCTCTTCATCATAAATGACAGTACTTACCTGACTGTGGAGTCGGAGGAGCCCGTGATAATCACACGTTCATCGTACTGGAGGCACAGCACGGACCCCGTGTGCCCTGTCAGAACTTTCTTGCACTCCAGTGTCTGCTTGTCCCAGATCTGTTTGAGACGCGTGGAGCACAAAGGCATGGTCAAATATGCACAACAAGAATAAAACAGTTAAACTATATCTACGAGCACTTTTTGTCAGAATCAAGACAATGAAAACATAAGAACAGGCTTTACCCTTCTTGCCAATAAAAACTTGCAAGTAATACACATAATTGTACATACGATAAAAACATAAAAAAATTAAGTGACCATGATGCTGTGAAAAACCATCCACATCAATATACTGCAAATGTAAATACTTTACGTCCCGAGTGAAAAAAGGAGAGAAAAAAATTACGTATAATATTCAAACCCCACCTGGTTGCTCCACTCGGGGTGCTGAATGTTCCACACCCTACTCTACCCATGTTCATTACAAGTCAGTCAAACAGACATTCATTCTCAAGTGGAATTTTACCAAATTAAGTAAAAAACACATTTTAGAGGCGTTGCTTCCTTTGGTGAGACGATAAACTCACGACACTCGAGAATATAATACTGGTAGGAACCTCCTGGTTACACCAGCCCACAGGGGATTGTGTCCGTCCGTCCATCGTGCATCCAAAAATGGGAGGGGTGGGGCTGGGTGGAGAGGGGAGGGTGGGGAGGGGCTGGGTGGGGAGGGAGGGGCTAGGTGGGGAAGGTGGGGCTGGGTGGGGAGGGGCTGGTCACCCCGTGGTGCCCTTATAAAACTCAACGTTTAACCTACTCATGCCGGCTTGTGCCTGCCCTCACAGTCGGGCATATTTGCGGAATACACCACGCCGCCGTTGACCCTGGCCATTGACCGAGCAAACCAACGTTCCTACCAGCTCCCTCCGCAGGAATGTGTTTTACAGACGGGTGGCCGCCCGGAATTGAACCCAGGTTTTCAGCGGTGCTTGTTCAACGACTATGCACAGCTGGTCCCATGGAGCCACCTCAGTGGTGGCCTTTACCTTAATGGTGTTATCCCTGAGGCCGCTGACAATCTTCTCGTCGTCATACTGCAGGCAGTAGACACCCTTGCTGCTCTCGCTTCGGCACTGAATGCGCTGGAGGTTGTGTCGGCCACACCTCCAGTTTGACTCTATCGTCTGAAAAATACAAACAAAAATATCTCCGGTGTTGATGTTTGTAGGCAGTCCTATACAGCTGTATTTCCCCTAGCCATGCACTCATGTATGTACATCTATAGCCCTTTTGTCAATCCACTGCTGGATGACGGCCAGCCCATGCCATGTGGGCCGTGGGGATTATTCGACAATACTTCACGTGCTGGTCAGTACAGGACGGTGCAGGTGGGGAGCATACATGCGCAAGCATAAAAATACAGTACAATGGCTTTTGCTGCAATGTCCTCTGCTGACCGCGACGTAGCACAGCTACGGAGACACCTATGACGACTTGGCAAGCATACAAGCACTTACCCAGGCTCAAACCTGCTTAGCTTCCGAGAGCTAACATAGATCAAATGTATTCGATGATTTGGTAATAGGTCATGCATTTGAAACAAATATTTACCGTACATACATGTGTTCTAAGAAACGAAATAATTCACGTGTAATACTTTTTGATTTCACAAACCTCAATGTCCCCAATTATTTTGGGGTAAAGGGCCCTGTAGAAGGAGTTGGCTTGAGGTGGGCCACCGTTTGGCCAGTTTCTGAAAAGATACAAGCACCTGGAAAGAGATGGGAGTGTGACAATTGGCAAAATAGTCACTCGCGCCAAACTTTAAAAATTACATTATTATATTCAGAAGAGCCCTGGAAGAAAGTTTGGGAAAATTCCTTGCAATCTTTTACTCCATGACAAGCTCTCATGCATTACCTTGCGCTGGGAATTTTTATTCAACATTTTAATATAGCAAATTTTTCTGCTCCGTAAAATAAATGCAGCAGAAAGTTTTGCGGAACACTACATATTATGCGAGACTGTCAAATTGTCAGCTTTATTGTAGCCTTTTGCGGTATGCAATGAGGGATGAGGCAATTTTAAACAGCTTTCAAAGCAGTGACATTTTTAATGCAAGGCTGTCAAAGAAGGTCCTGGCGATATTGAGGCGGTCTCAGCAGGGAAAGTCCTGCTTGCGGCCCCCACATAAATAAAAACGTAATAAGGGTCTTGTGCTGCATGCTCTATAGGGGCCTGTTTTGTCCTGAGACAAATAACCAGCTGGAGGAATTGAAAAAGAAATCATAATGTTGAGGCCCCCCTCCTTGAGCTATTAGTCCCATTAGTGTCCACTAAGCCTGCAGGAGGTGGTGTGCACAGCTGGTCCCAGGTAAGCTATCAGTAAGGCTCCCCTTTTGGACATGCACAGACGCGCGTGTATTCATGAGCGTAGGGGATAAAACTCGCTCGCCTTTGAAAAAGCGGTATAAATAAGTACATAATAGCATTTAAATGCCCAGCTGCCTTACATAATTGTATGTGTGCTGATTTATATAAAGTAGATTGTTCTGGCCTATTGCATAATAGGACAAGGGATTGTTTTTCATGGCTCTGTGGGTTTTGGGGTTAGTCAAAGAGCCTCTTATGATTTAATTAATGTTTCTCTTTAATTTACATTATTTTATTTCAATTGGTACCCATTTTGAACCCACCAACGCCATGGAATACATTGGGAACAAGCAAAATGAAAAGCATCTATCCTACGCGTTACACAATTTGATGTAATTTTAAATGAGACATACGTGTGAGTAATTTTACCTAAAATGTAATTAAATAAACTACATTCAATCACACTGAAATAAATGTATAAAATCGCATGATAAAATGTTAATGCTATTAAACATTAACAGCCTTTTGTAAAAAAAAAAGACTATTTAGAGGGCAATCAATTATTATTTTATGGCTGTGTGAAATTTATACAAAAAAGTTTGGTGAATAATGCAGATATCTGGCAGTGTTGCTGACCAGTCATAATATTCAATCTGCTGTAATGTCTTGAGGCATACCCAAACATGCTGCAAATCTCCCCAAATGCAGCAGGATTCATTCTACCAGATAAATTTTCATAATTACGTTATGCTCACGCATACAGAAAGAGCACCATATGTTACAGGACATCTTGAAAGAACTTCCCATAAGGATCTGTGAATAGCTGGCAGTCGTTCAGAGCTACCCATGTGGCATGTGCAGAAAGTGTAAAGCTCAGCTCAAAAAAAAAAACCCCAGACATGAAACAGAGCATAAAACATTCTATTCGGCTCACAGCTGAAGTTTTTTTTTAGTTCCCCCCCCCCCACCCCCATCTTTAGATTCACAACCTTGCCTCTGTCCCTACCTATGACATCCCATGCCAGTGACATCTTGACAAATGCCAGGGTAAATATTTCGTACCTAAAAAACACTTTTTTCCCCTACAGTCTAAGAACACGTTCACAGCCCTTAACTTAATTCAGCCACAAGGCGAAATAAAGTACCCATTTAACAGGTTGGCAGCTGCAAAGCAATGGTTCAATCTCTTCTTGCGAGTATTGATTTGCAATGTCTATGATGCTTGTGAGTTTTGTTACGGAAAGAAAACTGCTGATTTATACTCTCAAAAGTTGGACTTGCAACAAAGACATTCACTGCATCAACTCCGTAAAAGGCAAGGCAACAAAAATAAAGCATGGCAGTGTGCTGAATTAATTCTCACATTTCAACTTCTTAAACAGCGAAAGCAGGTGACATGTGTTTTCAGCCCTTTGTCAATAAACCACTGAAAGGTCTCACCACACCACATTGGTGATGTTTTTTTTATACCATACTTTAAACCATGCAGGCCATTAAGGGTTGGTAATGATGGGGGTTGGGGGGAAGACCCCCAGATAGTACTTTGCAAATGATGCTAGCCATGGCCGGGAATCAAACTCAGATCACCAAATTCATAGAACAGCTCCCACACTTAAATGTCACTTAAAGAAGCACAGAATATTGCTTGAGTGTGCATGCACACGTAAACCTACCCAAACATCATGGTTGTATCAACTTACGGCTTTAAGAACATTGATATATGCCACAAAACATTGCTGAAAACCAATCGTGGCTAAAATATGAATCAATGCATTTTCATCTACGTTATATACACATCCATTGCACAGCATGTAATACACATGTATTTACAAACACTCAATGTTTAAATTCCCTGTATTTTCTTTGAATCTCCAGGATGTTTGCTGATAAAAGTCCTGTCCCATCTCAACAGAAAACAATGCAATTTGAATGTATATAGCATCTGCACGCAGCTGCATCTCAAGACACTGTGTGTCATGGGAAACTGCCAAAACAAGGATAGATACATTTTGTCATAAGACTTCATAGATATGAAACAGTCAGAGCATAGACTTGAGTTGGCAGCAAAGAAGGCAGGGTGAGACTAGAGGGGCAGCATCAGAAAAAGAGTAACCTCCAATTGAGGGTAGGTTGACTGACAGTTTTGAGACAAGGCCTTGGATACTGGAGTGGATGTGGGAGCATAGCACTGTATCGCTGTCTGGAATGGCGAGGCCCTCATCCAACAATGGACTGACATAAGGGCAGTACATGTACTGCAGGCCTGAGTAGGAAAAAAGGACAAGTAGAATAGGACAAGTAGAACGCCACCGCTAGCACGTACCAGCCCCTCCTCTCTGACAGGCCCCTCCAAAGCGAGTCGGTGCGCACCATGCGCTCTATCAGCTTCTTCCACAGCATGCCATCCGAGATGACGCGGTACCACTCCTTGCACACCAGCTCAGCCGCGCACAGTGAGCGCGCGTCCAGGTACGACAGGATGTTCTCCGCCAGGTGGTCCAGTCCTCGTGCTGGAACAAAGTGGCAGTGTGAAGCCGCGCCAGACATTACCCACCAAGCACTCCCTCGAACCGCACAGCTGTTCTCTTCATAATTTTTTCTAAATTTTCCACCAATTTTGGAAATGGCATCGTGTTATGAGACAAATAATTAATTCGGAACTCTCAGAGAGATCGGCGGAATGAAGTGGATACCAGAGCTACCTTCAAGATTCCTTCAAGTGACCTCTGGTCTAAACAGTAGGGGGCAGCACTTTTCCCACCCACCCTGCTAGAAGAGGAATTAATGTTCAGTGGGTGGCGGCGGCATCGACGCCCAGAAATGTCCCACCCACCCTACTACCAAGATTAATATTTGTCACATGACAGTGAAACTGACATTTTTATTTCTCAGAGCAAGAAATTAGCCAAATTAAGTGCAAACTAAATCTCATGCTATAGGTTATTTTAAATAATTGATGACTGGACTGAGGAATCAACTCCCTACGCTTGATTTGAAGCTTTCGTGACTGCAGGAATTACTCTTTGGTTCTTTCAGGAAAGTGTGTCTCTCTCTGTGTCTCTGTGTTGTCTCTCTCTGCTTGTGTGTCTGTCTGTATGTCTGTGTGTCTGCGTGTCTGTGTTTTGTCTCTCTAAATTTAGTTCTACCTGATGACGACTGCTTGTGTTGCAATCGAAACGTCGTATTATATTGTTTAATTTATTTTATTTCTACGTGACTTTACCGAAAGAAGCCGAGAGTAATCCCTACACTTGATAACCTGGTTGATTCAGCTAAGCACTCCTGACTTCTGAGCCACCTGGTCACCTCTCACTGCATTAACAGCTCTGCAATTTTGACTATTTCTAAGCTGTTTCATATTGCTGCAGCAAAATAAACAGTGGTCTGACTAAACGGAGTTGGTTATCCAATAATAAAATGCTAAAATCAAGGGAATTATAATAAAATACACACATCACATATATGTTACTCTGAAACAAACTCAACAGTAATCAAGTTCTTCATTCAGTTGCTCTCTCACTAAGATATTTCTAAATTCTCTATAATTAATTTGAACCATGCTCCATTAAGAGAGTCCAACTGTTAAATCATATGTAATATGCATTATATGATACGCTTACATGAGGACGTACAAATAAACCTGTAATTCAGAGTTGTGGATGCATAATTATTCACGTTTCACTTTTATCTAATTTCTCTTCCCCTACATAAACACAAAAAAACATTCTCTATTTTATGAGACAATACAGGAGCATTAGACATAACACGCCAATTTGATAATGTTCGAGCGCCGTCCCTCTCCCTCTCGTACCCCATGCTGGCAACAATCAACAGCCACTGCTGCCTGTCAGAGAAACCAAGGGCCCAGTGGGACCCTAATGAGACAAATGAGTTCTTAACACAACACATGCACCTATCAATTCTTCAGATGTTATTGGATTACAATGATTACGGCAAAAGCTAACAGATGGGGTGTCAACGCGCATGTCAGTTATCTGCAAGGTCAGCTGGCAGCCTGTAGATGGAGCACTGGATTGTGTGCTCGCATCCAAAAATACACCGACCCGCGTGCCCAATGCTCTTGCTGCAGAGATTTGGCTAGCCGAGCATCGGTACAGAATGGAATTTTATTAGCAATAGCCTGCGGCTCCTTCAATACCTAAGCCAATATGCGTCGAGGCATTATATCAAAGTGTCAATAAACTCTCGGGCAAAACATAATTACTCGCAACGTGGACTTTTGCATGATCACCAAGTGCAGTTAGGGAACCGTAAAAAATGCAATACGCTGTAGCACCAATGGACATTTTAAACGTTTTGAGATTATTTGCATCCAGCCTGCGGGGCATTTTACGTCCCTAATGGTTAGATAAATTTTGCGATGAAAATTAAGTCATATTTTGCAATGACGAGCGTACGCATGGCCGCAAACATTCACTGCCAAAATATAACTTCGTATTTCCAGATGTCTTCACCTTTCTGAAACATTTGCAGGAAAAAGAAAGTCCTTCATAATCCCAAGGCTGGGTGCATGGTCAGTGATGGTTCGACAGTGACAGAAAGCAGAGTTGAATATGGTATGATGTTAAACACAGGGGCACAGGCGCAAGAGCCGGCCCAGGCGATTTATCGTAGTTTATGAAAATCCTGCCCGAGATGATGGATGGGCTTATCATTCCAGCGCAGGTCAATGGGAAAGAAAAATAAGAAGGAAAGGTACCAAAACCGACACCGTGTGCTATTGTACGAGTCATTCAGTGGCACACGCACCAGCTTTGTATTACCGCACAGACAATGCAATTTATGTTTCATTTTATGAACAAAAAAAACCTTATTCTTCCACAATGTCACAATGTGGAGACAGTGCTCAGAAAGAGTAATTTCAATAAGGTGTTAGCACTGGTAGATAATCTATAGATTACATTTTCTTTTACAAACTTGAGTAACAAAGAAAAGCACGAGTGCAACTCTTTGCCAGGTTCACATAACTCATATTGTGGTTGAATTAAATGGAATGGAGTTTTTAGATGACTTTAAATTTGTTTATATTAACAATTTGTGTGCCTTAAAAGTTATTAATCAAGGGGTACATATAATTTCCAAATAAACTTTGACTAGGGCTCACAATGACCCCCACTCTAGTGCAGTGAATGACATCACCGGAAAAATGTAGGTGCATTTCACAGCAGATTACTCACTCTGGAAATTCTCTACGTGAATTTCCAAGTGGCAAACTTCCAGGAATCAAACTTCCTGTGGCAAATGCACAGACCACAAGTGTACCTGTGCAAAAATGTGCCATGCTATGGTAAACACGATCATGACAAATTCACCCTGATCTCGAAAGTTAACCAGGTTGAAAGCCTGGATTGTGCTTTAAAGGGGGACCCCCACAATGCATAAAACATGTTGTTAAAGGCTGCAGGGCTACGTTGACATCAGAGGGCAAAATATGCTGTTGTCCTGTACAATACTCCAACGTATGTGCGCTCCTCACGTTCACCAACCTGCATTGGTAAGTGTGGTGAAGTATGGCCAAATGTCTCCCAGGACCCACAGCACATAGAAAGGCCCTAAACCAGCAGGGGAGTGACAAAGGGCCCTATGTGTACATGGCAAACACACGGGACGCGGCGGCGACCTTTCGACTACGTACCCGGCAATGCAGTGATGAAGTCCCGCTGTAACATGGGCTTGAGATAGGAGTTGATATGGCCATGCTGGAAGTGGCACATGCGCGATATGAGGTGCTCCACAAATTCCACCTGGTCCGATTCGGACCACTGGTCAAAGTACTTCACGCAAACTTCGCGTTCCTTCTCGTAGTTAGCCGACGACTTCCGCTTGGCAACGAGAGCATTGGTGTTGCCATTGCTGAGGATTTTTGTCTGTAATAGAATTCAGAATATGGGGGGCCAATGCCCGTTACTTTTTATAGGCTGTAAAACACAGTACGAAGAGTGCAGCGTGTACCTGAAACGCCAGTATAATGCAGGAATTAGATTGGCCTACAGATACACAACTGTTGTCAATGCATCCAATGAAGACACAAGGGGGAAAAATCCCAGAGCAATCATTGATTATTTTACATTTCACAGAAAGTCTTGCAGTTAAGTGCAAATAACAAACAATGATCGTTAGGAACACTTCTGTTTCCAGGCAAACTGTATTATACTATCAATATATTTTAGCACGTGCATGTTAAGAAATGTTTAATGTTACCATTCTTGGTGAAACAAATTGCATGCCACAAGTAGTGTATGTAGCCAATATTAATGTCAGCCCTATGAGCTTATAGTTGTCAGTGTTTTTGAGAAGGAAAAAGTATGTATACTGAAGGGTAAAACATATTATATAAACAATTTAAATTCGTAATTTAGAAAAAGGCTTTATGGGTGTAATGTGTTGACAGCAAGTATGGAAATGTTCATAACGACAAAGGAGAATATAGATTTGATTTCATTACTTTTTAAATCAAAACAATACTTATATCATCATAGTTTTCATATTGCCAAAGATGTAATACAGGGCCATAAATGTACAGCAATACCATTACAAAGCTGTTAAGGAAGTTTTTATTGGTACCATTTGTTCATTATATTAAGATTTAATGGGTTTTTCTCTCTTTTTTTTTTTAAACGGGTTTTCGTTAGTGATATGGATACATGAACGTTGAGTTAATAGCGTCACATTTACGTAAACATTTTTAAAAGTGTGCCTTCATCTTTAATTGCACAATTTCCAAAGTTACAACATTTTAAAAAAAATGGCCGCATTTACTTGTAGCTAAACAATGGCAGCCAGAATGAATTCCAGTGATGAACATCATGACAGCATTTTTCCAGAAAGGTAGAAACAATGAAATTATACCTGTGTAATCCCTAATAAACTCATTTGATCAATGCAGCGTGACTCATCCGAGCTTGCACCACCATAGTTGCTCTGAAAAAAGTAGAAATATCCGTAAGCTAAAGTAACATTCTTTAGTCTAGCATGTTTCTTCAGGCATTAACGTCAATACAAAATGTAAAAACTGTGAATATAATGAAATTGTTATTTTACCAAGAGCTACAAATGAAACATTAATGCACAAATAAAATGAAAAAGGAAATAACTGAAATGATAATTGCGAACAAATCTTAGTAAGCTGGGCAGAAAATATACAAATAATAACTATGATTAACATATGCTCAGTACTTTCTCAACATAAAAAAGTGATGTTCTGTAACCATTGCAAGATGTCAATCGGTGACTTGTCGCAATTTAAGAAAATGAATCAAGGATCGAAAAGGTATGATTCTGAAGGCAACACACCACTATTTGCGTCAAAGTCAAGCAACCATCAACACTCCGTCACAAACACAGTTTACAATTTAGTTTCACACATTAAAGGCCAACACAGTAGTGTTTCAGCAGAGGTGTATCAATTGCCCTGTGCTGAGGGATTAAAAAAGGCAAGCAGATGGACCTCTGCTTTTTAGAATGATTTATTCAGAAGCAGGGTCACTCTTTATCTGAATGCAAGTGATTCACCCATTAATTACATTCAGTCGCACCTATTATAATGCTGGACCATCACCATTGTCATAAATGATCATGCATCATCATTATCATGATTCGTATGATGAATCATTATCAAATACATGGTTCATCATCACCATCCATAAACTTATAATAATGCCTCATTATTATTAAATGTATGATGCATCACCATAACTATCATGATCAAATGTACGATGCACCACTAGTCTGTTGCAGTTTTGCACAGGTGCATCCTCTCCAGTTGAATACAGGTGGAGGTCGCCCCAGTGAACACTTATAAAGGTACCGTTGGGTAATGTAATCAATTAACACAGTTTCTAAATCTAAGGAAAAATGCATGTTTTTGTCACGTAAATCAAAAAGGCAATTCTACCCAATATAAAACATTTCAGGATGAATCAATGTTATTTTTATGCATTGGTACAAACCTCTTAATACGGAATAGAGGAGTAAGGAACATATCACAGCTATTAAAGAGAGCCCTGCCGCTCAATCAGTTAACGCGTGTACCGTGCCGTACAATAGCAGTCAACAATACCAGTAAATAACCGCCCTTCAAATCTGCTAACGCACGCAGTACTAAATCCAGCGTGAGCGCGCGCCGTTAGGCTGCACGTTTCCTCCGCACCCCCCCCCCCTGCCGCCACTGCCAAAGAGACGATACCCTGTAACTACCATTACACGCTTGAGCAACCAGAGACAAACAGCACATCAATTTTTCGGCTGTGTGATTAGCTGCCATTCTTGCTCCCCCATCACAGCTCTCACGCCTGGGATTTAATTTGACAGGGAGAAGATGATTGATTACAGGACACCATATTGCGTTCCTTGCTTCAATCAACCGCCACCATAAATTTGATTATGCTAATGCAAAACACTTTAAAAAAGGAAGCCCCCCCTTGCAAGTGCAAGCGGTCTTAGGTGGAGGAATGACTGACTGGCAGTGCACTGGAAGATGGAAATGTGCAGCGGCATTGTCAGTTTGTCACAGTATCAAAAAAAAAATCAGCCGTAATGTTCTGCAAAACTGAAGAAAAAAACTGTAGACATCAGTTACCCAAGTGACATTTTACTTAGAAATGTAAAACTGCATCAGTTTAGAACATGCAGACCAACTCAGCCACATTACTTGTATTTTCCAAATTGTATTTAAATTGATGTTATGTATTGTTTACCTTTTGTTTGTAACCTTTTGGATTAATCATTGGTTTAAAAAAAAACTTCACTTTGCAAATGCACACTGCAAGTGAAATGGGAATTGAAAAGCCCCAGAGAACTGGCCCCCATTACACATGATCAGTGAAGCATTCAACCAATCAACAACTTAAAGACAGGCAGCCTTGTACCAATGATGTCTCATTTAGGATCACATGTCTAAACCGATGGGATTATGGTGAAAGTAATTTAATTCATTACCCCCTGCACTCTTACTTATGGTCATTGGATATTTTGTAGAAACACAAGGAGAAAAAGTGTGACAATTGTATGCAATTTAAACATTTAACTGCACGTGTAGTAGACACTACACGCGTAAACATTTAGGGGTAATGTTGTTTAGTTTTATATTTTTACATTTTGCAGAGGAAAAAAGAGACTAAAGAAGAAGTTGTTTAGACAAGCTCTGCATAAGATGCCCAGTCAGCATGACCTGAAGAGAACTGTGACATTTCAGTATTGTACAAATCCCAGTTCCCTTTCTTGCCCATATTCATTTGCTAATCTCTGACATCCATGCTACATTCCAATGGCAAATATAATGCTTAAGTTAAAGTGCCGAGAAGCTAAACAAAAATATAGCCTTGTGTTCATAGCATTATGCTGTATTTTGCTTGTCATAAGCCCTATTCCACAGAATGAAATAGGAACATTTCGTCAATTATTATGTATATCTGTCCTTTGTGCACCCATAAAATGTACGCTTAAAATGTAAAGTGTGCATTGGTTTTTGAATCTCTACACGAGACTGATGACAACATTCTGGCCAACAACAAATCCTGCACACACAAACAGGTGCAATCGATTGCAAATAATTTTCCAGCAGCTAGCCGATGCCACTCAATGTCAGAGCCAAACATACGGCCATAGAGAGATAATTATATTTTTTGCATATCAGACAGACAATGACAATATTGCCGCAAACTGCTAAGAGAGAGGTCCTCCTGTTTGACAAGTTCAGATGGTGTCATGGGCCAGAAGGTGCAGCACTCGGGGCTATTCCCATTAGAGAAAACATTGCAAGAGTCCCATAATGCTTTAATTGGATTACACTGTAAAATGTGCCCCCTCGGGCCAAACTCCTTTATGCTGCAAATGAGATCCGGCCGATGGGGGTTTAAACAGCGCAGGACCGTAAGGTTTATAGACTGCCAGAACAACTCAATCAGCTCCCAGCTGTACAGCCAGGCTAATCTCAGAGGACTGCTCCCTCCACGACCCATGCACTTGAATGAAATAAGCATTATACATTCACTCTAGGTACCAGGTCCATCATACACAACGCTATTATGGGCAAACGCAAGTTAGATCTATGCTCGTAGAACGGCAGGGCTACATGCTTTAGGGTACATTCTTTAAAGTTATGGTCTATTCATGCCTCCTTTGGAATATTTAGCTAAAATGACCTTCATTTGCAAAATAACTTCAAAATATCACAAACGTAAAAACGCTTGAAATAAAAATAAATCACACAAAGTGTGCCCCGTATCAGCGTATGTATGTTAGAAGAAAAGCTAGCTAGAGCTTGTCTCTCTATTGTACAAACACAGGATTACCACCCGTGGTTCATTTAAGTGGTAACACATTTACAACGCCATTAATCTATTAAGGGTTCGTAGCAGGATGTGTCACAGGCAGCACTCTGGGGTTAATGTGTAAAATTCTGAATGGGTACGACATCAATCTGTTAGGTGGATTTGGCAAGACGCATTATCAACATTTGTATATAAGGGACACAAGAAGAGGCACCATAAGGTGCCAGATGCCATTGTGCTTCACTGAAATTATACAATAGGTGTTAAGAAATAAAGAATGACGTTTTTTATTTTACTTTTAAATAACACCAAAAAATATTATGTTATACTAAATACATAGAATATATATTTTCAGTTTAATGCATGTAGTTATATTCAGGGAAAACGTTACTAGAAAGTAACAAATATTAAAAAATTCAGCTAAAGAGGCATCCGAGTTTAACATTAACAGCATCCATAGAATTCCTTTCACTTATCATTAACAAATGCCTTTTTATGTCATTAACAATTCCGTTTCCCAAAATCTGGAAAGCTAATGCGTGACCAAGTTTAAACAAAGGCCAAACAGAAAGAAAATTTCAAAACATCTCACCTCTCAATAACCCCGGATACTGATGTGCCAGTAGGCAGCAAAGCACTTCGAGAAGAAAAACTATTTTAACAGCGGCGCGACCAAGAGTGAAAAGTGTTCATAGCCCTGTTTACACAGCGTGACTTAATAAAAAGTACTGTGCAGACATGCCGAAACAAGTCCTAATGCACAGAGTAACTGATTAATACAATAAAAACCTCAATCTGCTTAGCTAGACTGAATTCACGCCCCAGCCTATTCACTCACAGCTAAACTAAGCTCATTGACAAAATGCTCTCCACGGGTGGCAGTGGCTCGATTATCATTCCTCCTTTTCTCAAACGACTTACCATATGGCAGATCAGCAGCTTCTGAGTGGCAACCCGATTAAAGAAACATTTAAAGTTTTTGCCGTTCTTTCTTTTCAATTAAAAAGGACTGACCACCCACAGTGCGGAGACCTCGACAGTCTAATTGCTAATGCCATTTTTTTGTGCAGGAGATGTAGGAAAACAGGCATTTTAAATTGTTTTGCAACTATCTGATCAGCAAAGCCAATGTCAAAAGGACAAGTACATCATATTTTCTGCCCATCCACATCTCCGTTGAAGTAGTACCAATTAACCCCAGGGGCCGCTCGCGCTCCAATAATTACATCATAAATTGTTTCACAAATATCATGTAGCACAAAGAAATAAAAATCCCATAAGCTGTGATAATATTAGATAAGTACGAATTTTGGTTATCATGGATGCAATTTCAGCTATTACATACAATGCTTAAGAAGCATCTCTATCCATAGAAAGCTAATAAGTCGGAATGAAACTGCAAATTGCAATGAAGAACTCACATATTTGCAGAATGTACAGGGGGTAATGTCTGATATCAAAACATGATCAATAAAAGTGTTGGCTTTAAACTAGAACTGGGGCTTTATTTAATGTATTTTCACTGCAGAAAATGGCTGCTGCAGAAAATAATTTATATGCTGGCATGCCAGACATACATTTTATAAAAAAAAACCACTGAAAGTAATGGCACTTAAAAAATAAAAATTGGAAAAAAAAACTAAACATATGTAGAAAAAATATTATGAGACAGATGTAAAATTCATAGCTCTTAATGAAATGGTCAAGTGAAACCAGTTACTCCTCCTAGGGGTTGTAACCAGGGCTTAGCTGCCCGGACCACGCAATGGCTGAAATGGGACTCATTATGGAAACTGTTATATTAAACCGCTCTACAGGCTCTATAGCAATGACTGTCAGCAATATCTTAGAACAGTATCACATCACACTGTGCAACTTATATCTGACGGCAAAGCATATGTCGGTTATTTTGCTCGCGCTGACAACAAATGTGAACAAAGCATCGGGTATATAACACATTGCACGCAAAATGTTCTTTCGAAAACGATACACACGTCAATGGCAAGATAAAAAACGATTAGCAATAAATAATGTATCTGTAAAATTGTAAGCAGGTTGCTTGATACTGCACACAAAGTTGTTCAGGGCTAACAATGCAAATGATATCACTTTCCACTAAAGACCTACTAGGCGTTTTGAATTTTTCTCTGCAACGATCTTCTTAGGCGGTTCATCTTCATTGTTATCTTCAGGGGCAGACGTGCTCTGCACAAGACAAGAACGGGAAGGAAACAAAGCGCCTCGTTCAAATTCTGATTATTTTTTTTGCCTTGATGTCCGACAGCCCTCCAGCCACATATGACCGGGATCAATCAAAGACGAGCACTTTTTCCACATCTCAGCTCTGCAATGGAAGAGTTTACCAACAAAATGCACATAAGGGGCTATAAACAGAACAAAAACCCCAACACAGCTGACATATTTACGTTGGATATTGAGACTTTATAACTCTGCAAGGCTCCTGGAAACTCCTTTAACTTCTCCATTGGTAAAGTGTCCTTCCAAATCTTCTTCCTCAGGGCCATTTTAAATTCTATTATAGCCAAGGGTTTGTTGGTTATCCTAAAAAATACTGAAATGGCAAAAACTACTGTAGAAACCCTACAAAAAATTAATGGAATGGTAGGTCTGCATTTACAGAAACAAAACTGTTCAATCAATTTATAAACTCCGTGTTATTGGTATACTTGAACAACATAGATGGCAACACACACCAAAGGCCCCAATGAAAGACACGTGGTGTCTAAAACAAGGCATAAAAGCATCACACAGCCCAGCGGCACAAATAAGAGCGCAGGAGGCACCAGGAACATGTTTTGGCTTAAATTCAATTAGAAGGGGGAAAAAAGTGGGAGAATAATTCATATTAAGTGAATTTTGCCTCCCCAGCTTGGCTGGCACCTGTTCCTGCCAACAGGAGGATGAGAAGCACTAGCTGTGGTCCCATCATGCCTCGGGCCCATCCCAAGGTGCCAGTGCCCACTGACAGCATCATCAATCACGGGCAGGTTTCGGTGCTGAAGGCGTGGAATGGGCACAGCATGTGCGCTGCCGTGCCCCGAAGACACGATAAAAACCAACCGACCGTTGAGCCTCCTTTCTTGCGCCCATCCCTCTTGTTTCCCCCATTCCTCCCTTGGAACGCATTATGCTCAGGTCCACGGAGCCAAGAGATGGCGCAAGTGGGATAAAACTGAGCTGGCAAAGGGATTTTACATTAAAACAATAACCTGACGTTGCCTAAGCAAGCAACACTGGGTCCTGCTTTTGAAGCCCGCAATGATTAGAAATCGCAATAAGGTAGCATCTCTTTCTATTAAAATTATGCCAGTGTGCCATCAAAATTCCATGTTACAGCACATAGCTTATTAGCATCTAGCGTGTCCAATTAATAAGGCAAAAAGATATTTAATGAGTATTTACGATTTAGGACTATTTCCATAAAAAGTGGTTGTGATGTTTAACAAGGCTGGAACAGTGCTGTGAAGATACTGCCAGTTATGTTTCCCTGCAGTGCCTTTTTTTTTTATCAGAGGCCACGTCTGTCCTGTGGAACGACAAATGTTTCTATTGCTTCCATCGCATTCGCGTTACAACTGTTTACAATGCTTTATTCAGTGTGCACAGCCATGCCAATCATTTTACTGAAGTCATGCATTGAACATAATGTTCTATTACTCTTCTGTTGATTCTGGGCCGCTCTTAACCAACCTGCATGAACCAGTGTGATGAAGTAAGGTCAAATAACAGTCATGATCAACATGTTATGGGGTGGCCGTCATCAAGCAGTGGATTAATCTTAGACACCCTTGCATATCACATGTGCCATCTCAAGGATTTTCCTGTCAAATATTTAATTTAATACATATATAATACAGGGCTATATACTAAGCACAGAATCGTGTTAAATAAAATATTGTTCAAACTCAGCATAAGTTAATTCCAGATTATGTCTCCAGGTGCACGAAGAAAACAATGGAGTGGCATTTTTCAAATTTCCTCAAGACCCCAATATCATAACAGCAATAATTACAAGTTAATAACAAATTCACGCAACAAAAGTATATTCTAGAACTAATCGGTTAAATATACAAGCAGGTGAAAAAAGGTAACGTGGGGAGATATCCGGTGAATTGCTTAGCGTTCCAGACAGCATGCAGTGATCACATCTGCAATATAAGGGACACCCATAGCGAAAAACAAGTGCTGAGGTGCCTATTATTACGTGGGATCATGCTATTCAATGCACAGCATGCACATTGGCTAAATATGCCTCATGTGTAATTGCTCAGTATTTTTAGAAATTACTTTGGCATCACTTTAATAACATTCTCCAAAGGGCACGTTGTTCTTGTAGCTTAATTGAATTAAAGTAAATGTTAAGCCACCACTGAAACTATGAATGCATTTTGGGACATTCAGAATACAGCACATTCGCAAAATACTATTAATCTAACATTGAGCATGTGGCAATACTCCTATGCAGAAAAATATAATCACTTGCTAAGTCATTTCACACCCGACTAATCAATTGCCATTTCAATCCCTCCTTTGGGATTTATTTATTGGCAATTGAGATCTGGCAATGTCATAAGATTGGCAAAGAAAAGCAGTGAAGAAGAGTAATCGCAGCCGCTGAACAAATGTCAATGGATGAAGCACTTGGACAAAGCACGATACATTAGCTTTTGTTGGAAAGTATCTTCAACAACAATGTAAATCAAGTTGTGCCGCCTTCTGACACAACAGGCACTCTGACAGTAGCCTTTAGCTGACTGATTACAATTACTATTCTTCGTAAAACAACCAATCCAAGTACTGCTTATTACATCAGCAGCTATCTTGAAGTGCCATTCGTTTTTTATTTTGTAAAGCAGCCTGTCACAAAACCCTAAAAACGTATTTCTGAGCCTTATAGAAATAGACCTCAAATCAAATAAACAAATACAACGGTGGCCACATTTAACACAAGTGAATGTAATTACAGTACTTATGCACAATAATTATCTTACATAAATCTTCCTAAAATGTTCATATTGTCTTACTAATACTACATTTGCATGCATAACAAAGTTCACGCAACAAAAAAACGAGACCAATGAATGGGCTTGCTAATAACACACCAGCGCATTTGTCAGTGGGTTAGGTATGCATTGCAATTAACTTGCTGCCACGGTGCAGTGTGTGCCAATCAGACCGATCCAACAAGTCTTGCCTTGTCAAGTCACCTTGAGAGCCAGTCTGTGTATCAAAGACAGCTTATTAATTCATCACTGAAGCCACAAGTTTATTTTCATTCCCGTTATAATTTAATTTCCTGTCACAATTCGCAAACAGGCTAATTGTAGCTTCGTAACATTGCATGCTAAACAGTCAGGGGACACTGTGCAATTCGCGCACTGTGGATCAACCAAAGGTGTGTGCTGTGCGTGTGCTAATCCGCTTTGTGCCAGAGAAATATAACACCTTTTGTAGTGCAACTCCATATGCAGCTGCATTCATGTGTGGATTGAAAAACGACTTATAATCCATCAAAGAGATGCATGATAGGACTTTTCTCCCGTGCAAATGTGTGCTCACCTTACAAAGCCTAATTATGTAACTTAGAATCACCATTGCATTATATTGTCAGAATTTCCCTAAACTTGTTAGTTTATTTTAGATGTTTATATGAATTAAACTCCATACATTTTTTTTTGGTTTGGAAGTAACACACAAAACAATTAACCCGTAAAAACAAATTTTCTCACTATAAATCCTTTATATGCGTGGCGGCTAGAGTCCTCTCGTCCTCTGGCTTGAGATGGCTGCCACCTATGGGTCAGATGATTGCCTGCCACCATTAAGCAATTTGTAATTAAATATAAAAAAAAATCCTAAAAAGTGTAAAGTTATGGGAAAAAAAATTCACGAAAATAAATTGTCACACACAACGAGTCTGTGTGCAAAATGTCAGCTCGATTGGATCACGGAAAGTGGGTTAAAAAACGACCGAAAGATTTGCACGGTCGTAAGCGCGCAAGCAAGCAAGCAAGTGAACTTAATATAAAGGATTTATAAAAAAAAAATTCCTAAAAAGTGTAAAGTTATGGAAAAAAATTTTCACGAAAATAAATTCTCACGCACAACGAGTCTGTGTGCAAAATGTCAGCCCGATTGGATCACGGAAAGTGGGTTAAAAACGACCGAAAGATTTGCACGGTCGTAAGCGCGCAAGCAAGCAAGTGAACTTAATATAAAGGATTTAAAAATATATACAATCGTCTCACACATCATCTGTATCTTGCGATCAAAATGCCATTAGCACCTAGATACTTTCATCATCCACTAGAAATGCATGCAGCTTCAAAGGTAAACATCTACTCATCGTAGAGCCTCAAGCATACCCAAGCATTTGTTTTCAAATGTATTCTCTGTGACGCAATAAGTTTAGCTATGTGATGATAGTACGAAATTTCGATTTAAAGCTTTCGTCCTCACTTGAGGACGGCTGCTTGCGTTGTGGCCGAAACGTCGTGAGAATTATTTTATTATGTTTTATTTTTATTATTTTATTACTTCCCTTCTACGTGACTTTACCGAAAGAACCAAGATAGTACGAAAATTTTAGTTTTCCTTAAAATATGTAGCCAAAACTTGTAAAGAGAATATCTCTTATCTTCATTTGTGCGAATGTAAGTATATTGCTTTACCACATGTAAATATACACGTCACAAATAGTTCACATAACAATCAGTCCTGCCATAAATATACTGTGAAGTCATGGCGAGCATTACTGCACAATGTCGCATGGTTAGCTGCATGTTGAACCTTGGGTTTAAACAGCACAAAAGATATACCCTTCAAGCTACTAACAACTGTGTAATGTTCTATACAACAGAATTAATTTGGTCAATTATATTTCCTGTATTTAGTTTTTTCCAATGGCATTAAAACACGTGAAGTGCAATGTAAACATAATTTGGCTCTCGTAGAATTGTCAGCACTGTGGGGGAAGGTAAACACTCAAAATAAAATAACTGCATTTAAAACTTAACCGAGTACTACAATACAAAATGTGCCACCTATTTTTATAAGACTTGCTTTAACAATTTACCAATTCGTTTACTATTATTTCATTTTATGTTCCACCAAAATGCTAAATATTCAGGATCCCTTACTGATTCATATCATTGAGATCCACTTAATATTTGGCAGCCACACTATGCATATTTTTATTTTGCACTATATATATTGGACATATGCATGCAAACTAGTGTTTAACCATGGATGCAGTTTTGTTAAAACCTTTCCCACATGTTGTTTACGAATGATCTTTGAAGAAAAACAATATTCTGCACGAGCATCAGCAGTTAAAAAATTTGACTGCAAATGGACAATCCGTTTTCCAAAGAAACACCCTCAATGCACAATGAACATGTGGGTTTAATATAGATTACACTAAATAATAAACATCATGAAAATAATGACCTTTTTTCCAATAAATGCCAATATTTGCCATATTGACCACACCAAGTGTGCTCAATAAAGCTGATTTGAACAAAATGGAAATGTGCCAACTGTTAACACAGCCTTTGTTGACGAGACCCAACTTCATTGCTTTCAGAAAGCTTGGCCATGCCATTCCACTCTTCACTGTAGCATATCATGGTGCCCTGGGGGGGTACCAAAACAGGTGGTCAGTCTACTACAGATTCATATATATAAAATTTGAGCTAAGGACTCAGAGGAATGATCAATATTTAAAAATAATTTCAAGTGGGTGATGTGGTCACACCCATCGGTGAAATACAAGAACATGACACATTCTATCTACAGTATCATTCCTAACGGCGCCATGCTACACGGCGACCGTGTACATTGTTACTATGTATCTAATATCAACATCAGCAACATTACCTTCCCTTCATGCACAAGACACTGAATAAACTTTTAACATTGCAGATAAAACTTATTCCCAAGGCTGTAGATTTACGAACCAAAACCTGTGACATTCCAAATGGTACCGAGTCATCGATTAGCTGCAGGGAAATAACATGTATTTAGGCCATACTTCAACATGGAATTAGTTTACTGTTAAGAGAAGAATCACTATAAACAAAAAACATGAATTTGACAAAGATATGTCTTTGAAGAAAACTTCCATTGACTCATTGCTGCAATCCATATTCTCACTATATGCGCCTGCGGCTGCTATTAAAAATGCAGTTACAAAAAGTTAAACATTTAAGGTCTTTCCTAACAATACACTTAAACAGTGAGAGAAATGTAATAAAAAAATACTTGATTCTTAATTATGTAAATAATGTAATTCTCCATAGACCAAGAGAAAACTAATACTGGACATGGGACAACATCCTCAGATGGGCCCACTGCATCCTTATATCCCCTTTGAATCCTTACCACAATATGCAATCACGTTATCTACTTTCATGACCCTGATAAGTAACCAGTATGACAAACCTTTGCCAAGTAATCCACTCAGTAAGGACTGTTCAAAATACACTAAACATAATTTCAATAGAGTGCGAGTATAACCACTAACCTGAAGGGCCCATCAGTTACACCAAGACCTGTGTTTTATTTCTAAAGCAATCTGCTACACATAAAAAAAAATTGCATAAGGAAAATGTTTCCACAATTGCTAACTCTATATGCCATATTACATTTTCAGATCAATCCCTGAAGGTCACTGAAAGTGTCCTGTTGAGTGTAATAAACATAACTCCATGCTCGGGAGTTATGTTTATATAACTGCATTGGACAGGGGTGGGTATGACATAAATTCCTCTTGTAGAAAAACTGTAGTATAAAACTTAACCCATAAATGATATTTTTCCAGAAAACATTTGAATGGGGTAACTGGAGACAGTATTTCTGTCAATAAAATTCACAAAAACTACTCAACACTCTATTATCACTAAGATATCCATGGCATTTTACTCTTAGTGACCACTCCAGATAGATTCCCATAAACGTACATTATTCAACTT
This sequence comes from Lethenteron reissneri, assembly GCF_015708825.2. NCBI lineage: Eukaryota > Metazoa > Chordata > Hyperoartia > Petromyzontiformes > Petromyzontidae > Lethenteron > Lethenteron reissneri. Next base: position 6,548,949 of record NC_083795.1, read on the forward strand.
AAAGAAGCACTCAAGTCACTTTCAATTTTAACCAACTACAATTGAGTTTATTTTCTAATGTTTCAAAATGTCACCACAAGAGGAAGTGTTCAACCACATGCTGTTGAAATCTCGTCTGCAGTGTACACAATGCAAATTGCCGGGAAAACTTCATCCCCCACCTATAACTAAACCATTTACTAGAGTTGATCGCGAAAAATTATAAAATAATGGGTACTTAAAGGTCACCTTTCAATTTTAAAGGTTTCTGTTAGATGTTCACTATAGCATGCGTCTATTGTTTGAAGAAATGTCGGCAACGCGTTTACACTTACGACATGCCTCACAACGAAATGCGTCACTGTCGGGCCTATACCAGGAAGTGTAAAAAAAGTAGTTTGTGAAGTAGCAAATACAATCGCAACCCCTTGTTTATTAATCACTCTCAAGTACCAGCTTTCCGTATGAATACTGTCGCACACTTTTTCATTAAGCCCTATCATTATATATCAAACAAACGAGTACGGTTAATGAGAAACTGTGATAAACTGTATGTCGTTATCGAAATGTTTCGAACCCCATCCGATACAAACTATTCCAATTCGCGCGAAGAACGGGTGGATAGAGTTATGTTGTGTGTGATGTCTGTATGTGGTGTGATGATTCTTGGTCACATTTGTCAGCACACGAAGCGGATGCCTTTTTGTGATCAGAACCTGTCAAAGTTATAATACATATTAAGAGATTACCACATCTGTCAAAGTGATATAATCTGTGATCTGATTACCATAACTATGTGATGTAAAGTCAAAGATGTAAAGATCGCATCTGTCAATGTTATATGATGTCTGTTATGACAATTGTGATATGTCTAAGATGTTATAATCACACCCCTCAATGTGATGCAAGCCGTTTGATGGCCACCCCAACTTATCATGAGATGTGATGTCAGTGGTGTGACAAAAACATGAAATGACATATGTCCAATGGCTTTGACATCAATGTGACATTGTATGTATGTGGTTAGACGAGATCAATTAGACTTAATATCTGTGATTCTGTAAAGTGACCATAACATCAATCATGTTCGTCATGATAATCAAATGTGGCAATGGCAGTGACAACAATGTGTTGATGACATAAAGGTGGACATCTGTAATTGTGATCGCAGTGGTGTAATGACAACATGAATGTGACATAACATTCGTGATGTTACTGATATCATCCCAACTCTGTGACATGATGTACTTGATGTATCTGTGATCAACGACAGGACGGCTGCGAATGTATTGACATGCGAAATTACGAAAGCCGTGGCGTGACATCAAATGTGACACGACATCCGTGATGTTTCTGAAATTATGATACCAACTGTGACATGGTATACACTGATACAATCACGTATGTTACCCGCGCGGTGTGCGATGTTGATTACCACGTCGCACACCGCGATGTGACGTCTCTATGCGGCATTACGCCCGTATGGGGCCATAAGCGATGCGACCACATCAGCGGCGCGATGCGACGGCGGTCGCCACAAAACGGCAACCACCAACATCGACATCACCGTCCATCGTGATTTCACTCGTGAGCAGCCCCGACACAACGGGCCGTGGCGAGCGCTTAAATCCAATTACAACCACACCGAGCACAATGACGCCGCAGCTTCATCCCCCGCGCCCTTAATTACCTCAGCAAGCGAACACAACTCCCCCGCCAAGAAAAGACGTGACAGCGCCGCAGACATCATCACGACATCCTTTAAACAATCGTGATGATTACGAGCGCGCTAATTGATGGCTATGTCTACTTAATAACGATCAGCGGGGCCAATGTTAAGCGAACGGTGACGCCCGGGGCCTATGGAGCCTGCGGTAGGCCTCAACCACAGAAGAATCCGCTCCGCTCGGGAAGATTAACGCCTCTCTTTATTTCACCGTTGGTTGTTATTTTCATACGCACCATGTACTCGACGGCTTTTTCATCGGGCACGCTGTTCGCTTCCATTGCTGGGGTGCTTTTCGTTGCTAGATTGTGGTAAGTTTAAATAATATTAATAATAATTAAAAAAAATTGTCGACGCTGGGAAATAAAAGACGAAGCGACGTCAGGCGGGCCTCGTCCTCGGTGACGTCACTTCCGGCAACGCTCACGGAAGATATATTTTTTTATGATTTCTAATTTTATTTTTTATTTTTAGCCGCTATTCTAAGAGACGTTTGCTAACCATGTTGTAAATATAATATTAAATGTAACCTTTACTTTGTTGTTTTTTTCAGAAGAAACAAAAGAAACGGCCGACGTCACTTCCGACGGTAGGGTCTTCACTTGTTACACTCGGTGGTGGGGGACGCGTGGGCGGCTGCGTCGCGCAATGGTTGGGGGAGGGGGTCGAGGGGGAGAGGGTCGAGGGGGAGGGGGGTCGAGGGGGAGGAGGTCGAGGGGGAGGGGGTCGAGGGGGAGGGGTCGAGGGGGAGGGGGGTGAGGGGGAGGGGGGGTCGAGGGGGAGGGGGGTCGAGGGGGAGGGGGGTCGAGGGGGAGGGGGGTCGAGGGGGAGGGGGGTCGAGGGGGAGGGGGTCGAGGGGGAGGGGGGTCGAGGGGGAGGGGGTCGAGGGGGTGGGGGGTCGAGGGGGAGGGGGTCGAGAGGGAGGGTCGAGGGGGGTCGAGAGGGAGGGTCGAGGGGGGTCGAGGGGGAGGGGGGGTCGAGGGGGAGGGGGGTCGAGGTGGAGGGGGGTCGAGGGGGAGGGGGACGAGTGGGAGGGGAACGAGGGGGAGGGTCGAGGGGGAGGGGGTCGAGGGGGAGGGGGTGGAGGGGGAGGGGGTCGAGGGGGAGGGGGGTCGAGGGGGAGGGGAACGAGGGGGAGGGGTCGAGGGGGAGGGGGTCGAGGGGGAGGGGGTCGAGGGAGAGGGGGTCGAGGGGGAGGGGGGTCGAGGGGGTGGGGTCGAGGGGGAGGGGGTCGAGGGGGCGGGGGGTCGAGGGGGAGGGGGACGAGGGGGAGGGGGTCGAGGGGGAGGGGGTCGAGGGGGAGGGGGTCGAGGGGGAGGGGGGTGGAGGGGGAGGGGGTCGAGGGGGTGGGGTCGAGGGGGAGGGGGTCGAGGGGGCGGGGGGTCGAGGGGGAGGGGGACGAGGGGGCGGGGGGTGGAGGGGGAGGGGGAGGGGGTCGAGGGGGAGGGGGTCGAGGGGGAGGGGGTCGAGGGGGTGGGGGTCGAGGGGGAGGGGGTCGAGGGGGCGGGGGGTCGAGGGGGAGGGGGACGAGGGGGAGGGGGTCGAGGGGGGGGGGGTCGAGGGGGTGGGGGTCGAGGGGGTGGGGGTCGAGGGGGAGGGGGGTCGAGGGGGAGGGGGGTCGAGGGGGAGGGGGTCGAGGGGGAGGGGGTGGAGGGGGAGGGGGGTCGAGGGGGGTCGAGGGGGAGGGGGTGGAGGGGGTGGAGGGGGAGGGGGTCGAGGGGGAGGGGTCGAGGGGGAGGGGGTCGAGGGGGAGGGGGGTCGAGGGGGAGGGGGTCGAGGGGGAAGGGGTGGAGGGGGTTGAGGGGGAGGGGTTGAGGGGGAGGGGGAGGGGGTCGAGGGGGCGGGGGTCGAGGGGGAGGGGGACGAGGGGGAGGGGTCGAGGGGGAGGGGGGTCGAGGGGGAGGGGAACGAGGGGGAGGGGGGTCGAAGGGGAGGAGGTCGAGGGGGAGGGGGGTCGAGGGGGTGGGGGTCGAGGGGGCGGGGGGTCGAGGGGGAAGGGGGTCGAGGGGGAGGGGGGTCGAGGGGGAGGGGGGGTCGAGGGGGTGGGGGTCGAGGGGGCGGGGGGTCGAGGGGGCGGGGGGTCGAGGGGGCGGGGGGTCGAGGGGGTGGGGGTCGAGGGGGAGGGGGGTCGAGGGGGGGGGTCGAGGGGGAAGGGGGTCGAGGGGGAGGGGGGTCGAGGGGGAGGGGGGTCGAGGGGGAGGGGGCCGAGGGGGAGGGGGCCGAGGTGGAGGGGGTCGAGGGGGAGGGGGTCGAGGGGGAGGGGGTCGAGGGGGTGGGGTCGAGGGGGTAGGGGTCGAGGGGGTGGGGGTCGAGGGGGCGGGGGGTCGAGGGGCAGGGGGGTCGAGGGGGAGGGGGGTCGAGGGGGAGGGGGTCGAGGGGGAGGTAGAGTACCGGGTGGCGCGCTGCGCTACGAACCTGGCGACCCGGGTTCGATTCCCGCTCACGGCTAATACAAACATTTTTTTGCCATTATCTGAACCGGTCCTGGGCCGGCCCGAGGTCGACTCAGCCTCACAATGAGACAAAGGTGGCCGGGCGTGGTGATGGCCACCCACCCCCTCTTGTGTCGTGCCGGCCTTCATAGGTGCTCGCTAACCGCATTGGCCCAAACAGTCTGTTAAGGTTACACGGGGGGATCTTTGTCTTTGTACTCAGAATTCTACAATTTGTTATTTTCTCACTGTCATATTTATATAAATGCGAACTTTACGCAAAGAACCGTGCAGCGTGACCATGTTTAGGGGAGTGGGGGCGGTGGTGCCGAGTCTTGAACCTTAAACAAATGTTTAATTATGGTCACGAGTGTTTTGCCTGCTGTATTATACGACACATTTATTGACTTGACCTAGGAATATGAAGTGTACGGAGGGGTTAACCCGTCAGTAGGGCGGGTTCCGACCACTGTTTGATTGGGGCCCGTGTATTTTGACCACACTTCACAACGATGGTCAGCTTGTGTGAGACCGCTACGGTAGCGCATACACCGGTTTCGATGTCACCACTGATGTTAGCCTTGATCCAGAATCGAACTCAGGTCGATCAGTGTGCTTGCTTTAACAAGCGCCACCACTACACCCCTAGGTACCTACGTGACTTTACCGAAAGAACCAACGAGTATGGATCCCTGCAGTCACGAATACTTCAAATCTAGATTAATTCTGAACTCCATTCAGCTCTCCAAGCTTTACCCGGGTTTAACTCACATTGTTAACGATGCCATTTAAGCCATTTGAGAGATACAGATGTCTTGGGTTAGCTAATGTGGAGAAGTGGCCCTTGTAATGGTGGTATTGTAAAGTGGTGGGAGAACGCTGGGAATATGGCAGTTTGACTCCTGTGATGTGAGTCATGTCAAGAGTTTTGTAACATCGTAAAGTTGCGTTCAGACTGTCTACTCGACAGACCTGCTCTCCACCTGAGGACGGCTGCTTGCATTGTGGCCGAAACGTCGTGAGAATTATTATGTTTTATTTTTATTATTTTATTATTTCCATTCTACGTGACTTTACCGAAAAAAACAAGAAGATTGCACAATACTGTACAACATTGCCATTATTAATACAACTAAAATGTATCCACAGGTGTGGAGTCTGTCCAGGCGTTAGACTCCTTTAGAACTGCTTTTTGTGTTAAGTTTGTTGTCATGGGAGTTGTTTGACCATACTTTAGCAGGCTTGTGAGTGTAGCTTGGTGAAGGTGGTGTGGATCTTAACTTAGCTTTCTGGCTTCATAGTGCAATGGACTAGCCACTGTGCCACAACTCCACCACCATTTCTCTCGGTGCAATGATGTTACGTTACGTGATGACATGGCATTGTGTGTCCACGTCACCTGGTAAGTTTTTATCAAGGCTGCGATAAGCCTGTGCCATATTTTGACGAGACAGATGCGACTTCTCATAAAATCTGAAAAGCAAAGTCCTCAGGAGTTCGTGGCTGATTACGTGACACAACGTGGGTGAACATATTCCTATGTACTCCTTTAGATTTAAAATTGGATGTTGAATTGGTGCCATAAAAATGTGAACTTACGTGGATTTCAGCAACTGATACCCATACAGTACTTTCTTTCAAGTCCAAATTAAAATGTAAAAAATAAAGTTGAGGATTTTCACTGTGAAAGCAGGAGTCCTGCCAAAATGTATTGCATAAATGTTTGCGGTATGTGTGGCTTTTAACCAGCACCGACTGTGATTTATGTATTTTGAACTTTCGCACCTTACATCACCAACCGTGCTAATCGGACGTGCGGGGGAAGCACAACACACATCACAAAAGCAGTTCAGCAGCAGCATCATCGGCAGCATCGTCTGAATTTAAAGTTCACGTATTTTGGTTCTCATCCGTTTCTGGAAATTATAACTCACACTGCAACTCAGTGTTACATGCAGTCACCGATATTTTTTTAAACAATTGTGTGTGAAAACAACATTTCTAAAACTGGCTAAGATGTCCAATCATAATAATGCCCCTTATTTACCCAAATAGTGCCGCACTGAGCCTCAATAATTGAGTTTTTATAGGAGGGTCCTGCATTGATATGTTTGGCGTTTGAGAGGAAAACAGAGTCCCTGGAGACAACCCAGGCATACTCAGCACTGCTTTCTGGCCACCTCACAACAGAGGTCGCAACCGGGTACCCGATACCCGTACCCTACCCGATACCCGGCTACCCGTACCCGGCCGGGTACGGGTACCCATTTGCGACCCTGATGCGGCCGGGTACGGGTACGGGTAAGGAATCAAAACCCGTTTGCGACCTCTGCCTCACAATCCCACCACCCCGACAATACCTGGCTCAACTTTTGGTATTTGCCCATCCAAACGCTAGGCAGACTCAGCCCTGCACAGCTTCTCAGATCTAATGAGATTGCGCATATTCAGTGGACACTCACTGGACCTCTTTTGAGCAGGTCATTGTCAGAAAAACAAAAAAACACTCATGGAACAGATGTTGGGTCTGGAGACGAAGCCAATTCAGATTTCCTTTGCTGTCAGCCTTTGTTTGGGTACAAGTGACACCGTGACTAAGTACTTTTGCCAAATGTGCGATCTCATTAGCATTTGTGAAATGCCAAACGCAAATTAAGGCTGCGGTGACTTTTAGGACAATACGTGGTGTGTGTGTGTTTGGTGCTTTTGGTGGCTTCGTAATTAAGCCGTGTTCAAGAGCCAGAAAGTTATAATGCACCCTTTTTGGAGGAAGAAAAACCCCTGAAAAAACGCGTTTGAATGTGCCAAGTAACACAGTGTCCCAGAGACGGCACTAATTGTTGGAAAACTAATCGTTGGAGTAAAATTATTTATAGGCATCAAAATCATTCTGGAGCGATCTGGCCACAAATCAATTTGTAACGGGGTATTTGTGGTTATTTATTTTAATGTGACCTTAACCGTTTCAGAATCTAATGCCAATGTGATCAAATAGATGACCTGTGTTTTTTCAGTTTTTCAATTTCATCTAAAATTTTGGAGAATTCAGTTAACTGCGTTCACCTTGTGAATCAATGTTTACCGATTTATTTGTATGTATTCCTTCAAACATTTTTCAGTACATTTCCTTCCTGTCCGTGATATTACTATGCAGGTACTGTGTTGATTTTTTTCCACAGCCATTTACATTCCGTTTTTGTCAATCTACTGCCGGATGAAGGCCATGTCAGTCAGATTTGTGTCACCATATGTCACCACGCTGGTCTGTGTAGGTTGGCAGAATGTGGGACAGGGCCCAGGTTTTGGTATTGCTCACCACATGTTAACCATGGCCCGGTATTCAAACTCACTTCGCTGGATTCTTAGCTTGGCACGCTAACTGCTGCGCAATCACTCTAATCACTATGTTTCATCAAATATATATGCATTGGAATATCAAAACAGCAGTGTCTGCCTTACTCATTATTAATGCATCCATTCTTTAATTTAAATACATGTGTTTATGCAGCAGCATAAGGCGCTAATGTTAAGGTACCCTTGCTATGGTCGTAAAATGTTAAGTTATCTCCCTTAACAGGTTCAAATTGTAATTGTTATCCCTTAATGGTTTCCATATATGCACACGTTTTAGTTTTCTGGGTCCTGTGATTTACTGTCTTTATTTAAAGTATAATCATTTTAGTCTCATCCTGCATTATTGAACTAATAATTATAGTTTATAGCCCTTTGTCAATCCCTCTGCTGGATGAAAGGGGTCCCACACGGTGTGCCGGCTATTTGGGTTTGACCATACTTTACCATGCACGTCGGTGCGGGCTGGTGAAGGGGTGGCCCCAGACCGGTTCAGATATCTCTTGCCATTGATGTTAGCCGTGACCAGCAATTGAACTCGTGTTGCCAGATTAATTGTTAGATTGTATTCTTTTATTTTCAACACAACGAGACTTTGCATTCGTGAAAAGTGTTCTGTTTCATGACAGTAGCAGGCGTTGATGGCTTGACACGGAAGATACTGGCTTGGATGTATTTTCTGACGGTTTATTCACGTGTATTGTTTTGTGTCCAGTTCTACAAAAAAAAACATTCCCCACTGTGAAATATTTTTGCGCAAGTTTTTTTTCTTTCACCACAACATTTAATCCTTTCAAAGGAAACACATCTCAGTTTGTCTTCCATCAATATCAGCCTTGAACTGTCCACTGCCGGAGCCACCGCCATCTCTCCTGGATGCGATCCAACAATCATTACTCCATCTTACGCGTCGGTTGTACTTTCGAGTGCGTTCCCGATTTTGGCTGCCACCCATTTGTTCGTCTTGACCACCGGCCGTTTACCCCTCCTGGCGACACGTCCTGCCCAAGCCCACTTCAGTCATTGCGATGTCTCCAACTTGCGCATGGTCGCTAATCCACCTGGTTATAAACAAAGGAAAGCTATCTAATTAGAGTAATATTTTTCTCTACTCCTTGTTTGGTGGAGCACTAACACGTTTCTGCGTAATGCGATAGGCACATTCTTGCTGATGCGTGCCCCGTTTACGTTTCTCCCATAGGGAGATACTGTAATTACATATTCGGTCATGTCACATAGAGAAGAAGCTGCATATAAGCACACCTAATATAAGCACAGCTGGAATATGAGCACAGCATGGTTACATTAGACAGCTGGGGGAAAAGACAAAGGGCAACTTCTTATGCACGCACACTACTTCTGGTATAAGCACAGCTGGCATTGCGAGCAGGTGGTGTGCTTATAATGCAGCTTCTGCTGTTCATGTACATCTTTATCACGTGTCGTCCGTAAACGTACGGCTTATATCGGACGAAAGCTCCTGACCTTTTATTTGTAACATGCGTTCATTAAAATCACAAGCACGCGTCGGTTTCTTTTTCTTTCCGCGATTTAAAAATAAAATTTCACGCAATGGGCCAATTAAGATGAGAACATTCCAGTTGCATAATGCGAAACAATCATTAGCGGCGTTGCGGAGTTACATAACAGTGACGGTGGCGCGCGGGAAGCAATTAGCGCGAGGTGTGTCACTTAATGCGCATCGGTTTTTTTTTTAGTGTCGATGCCAAAGGTCCCGACAGCCAAACTAAAAAGTTTCAACAATGCACAACAACGTGCACCTGTGTGTAACTCAATGCCCTCGGCCTTCAATATTATGTAAAGCCGCCAGTTCCCGATGAGCTGCATTGGGATTACAGTATCTTGTCTTAAGTAACCGTCAATACATTTGGATTTTTTTTTGACAAACCGGTAGGCTGCAGCGGAGGCAGACTTTGCAGCAGTGAACATTTGTGACCGCCGTACTGATCAGTCTTAATATGTATGAAACCGGTCTGCGTTTATATTCTTGGTTCTTTCGGTAAAGTCACGTAGACTTTACCGAAATAACCAAGAATATGAATCCCTGCAGTCACGAAAGCTTTAAATCGGTCTACGTTTGTCTCTCTGTCTCACTGCTGTATTTTGGTTGGTCACATTTGCTTAATTTATCGATGGTAACTTAAGACATGATGACATGATTGTAGTTCTTCAGGAACTGGTGTTTTTTTCTCTTCGAATGCTTACACTGAGAGCCTGTTGTGCACACAGTGCACACCTTTGAGCATTGTTCAATATGTTTTGTTTTCTCATTTACAGATTTGAGCCAAAGGAACTTATCGAATATCCAAGGAGACGTGCTAGAAACACCCAAAGCCGTGCCGCGTGGCTGCCTTGTTTAATCAAAACAGCCACTGGAACTTAAATTAGCTGTGCTGTAGTCATATATGGGTTATAATATCTGCAGTAACCAACTTGTTATCAAACGAAGTTCTACGTTTTTCTGCAAAACACAATGTTTGTGCTTTGGAATACGCAATACGTGGCCCTTATGCAATTTAGTGCTGCGATTATTACGTGCGATAGAATAACGGGTGTTAAAGCATGAAGCAATTATTTTTAATAACACTGCATCCTGGACTTTGAGCTAACCTTTATCGCGTGCTTAGGATAGGTTAAAGTGCAACTGTAGTAAATTTGTGCCGTCTGACAGCCTCCATCAACAGTAAATATTGTTTCCAAACATCAGGCTCGCTTTAATAAAACTGTTATGACGTTATTGAGCCACCCGGTATGATCGATAACCCTTATTGTTCCAGCCGTATCGATCTGTCGAGCAACGAGATCTGAAATCATCTCGCCGTCATATTCCTGTCGAAAAGGCTTCGGGTCCTTCATTTCACAGCATAAGAAAGGAATTTTCTTTTCTTTTTTTAAACGTTTTATTGCCTCCCTTAAGCTTTGGAGGCCACTCTTTGCGAGAGTTTTCCCCAATCCACAAACCCGTTGCCACGAGTTGCCGCATTTTGAGCGATGTGCAAGGATGGATTAAGTAATGGGTGATTGTGAATGCGGGGGGCTGGGGGAGGGTGGTAGCGCGGTGGCTAGCGCACTGCGCTACGAAGCTGACAATCTTGGATTTGATTCCCGGCCATGGCTAACGTCAGTTGCGAGTGATATCTGAATTGGCCCCCCGTGCTGACCAGTGTGGTGAAGTATGGTCAAGCGGATGTGGGGAAGTATTCATCCAGAAGTGGCTTGACAAAGAGCTGCAAATGATTAACTCGTAGGTGGGCTGGCATGGATTCACTAATGGGTAGTTCAATTACCAGCTTGTGAAGTCAATAAATGTGGGGCAATGATGTGCAACACGCACTGACCAGTGCGGTGAAGTACGGTCAAGCAACCCTCATGACTAACACGGAATGGAGAGGCCTTCATCCAGCAGTGGATTGACAAAGAGCTGTACATTATATTTTAAATTTTATACAATTCACAATTTTCAATGAAAGCTTTCGATGCATGTGTTTCTCTTCGAAGGGATTTTCAGAGGGAACATTGTCCGTCTGGCAATGTGCCTGGACACTGCGTTGTTCTGCCTCATTAAAGCAAGCCGGTGCAAAGGAAAGCATAGCCCTTGTGACAATAACATCTAATGAACTAGTTGATTTTGTAGCGGATACATTTGCTGATGTGAATTCAGCAAAGGTAAAGAGGCAAGCTTACAAGAGCTTTGCACTATTTATTCTTATTGTACATGTTATGTATATAAAAAATATATTATTGTCCGGCACGTAGTGTTGTGTATGTACCCCCTTTTTATTTTTTTTTTAATATTATTTTTTTTAAGGCTTATTCTGCCATCATATATAATATTGTTTTTTTAATAGACACGGGGCCACGTGGGAACGAACACGCCCCCACACTTCCACAGAGGCCCCCACACTTCCACAGATGCGCGCATACCTCATTTCAAAGGAAAGAGGACATGACAGGGGGGGCAATAAGGTAATAAAAAAAAAACTCCCCTAAATTCACACAAGAGGAACAAGGGAGGGGGGGAATTGCAGGCGGGGGGTTGCAGAACCAGGAGACACGGAGGAAGAGATAATTATATTCTGAACAAAGATAAGCCGGGATATCAGATTAAATAATCACAAGAAGTCAAATAATAAGTACGGAATTAAAGTAGAAGAGGAATCAAGGGCGGAGAAGGCTCTCAAAATTAACCAAACACAACAACCCATGGGAAGCGAGCAACACGGCCGCCTTTGTCTTTCCGAGAGGATCTCCACACGCAGGCACAAAGCTAGGAAATGACACCCATAAAGGGGGCAATGGCTCAAAGGAAATTAACACGTCTTCGAATAAATAAGCGCATGCGCCGGGTGCTCCCACCGTGGAAACAACCGCCTTTGTCTCCCCACAACACGGACAAACACGCACGCGAAACACACGGACAAACACGCACGCGAAACACACGGACGGACACACACACGGACGCAGATGGTCCAGCCCCCACAGGAAGGTTTTATGACACAGCTTTGAACAACTCGGGAAGCCCGAGTGGAATTTTCCGATATAAACCGAAGGAAAATCCATACAACAGCAGATCGTCAGGGGCTCTGGCCCCCATCACAGAGATCGTCAGGGGCTCTGGCCCCCATCACAGATATCGTCCGGGCTTCGGCTCCAACACACATATCATCCGGGCTACGAGCCCATCTTCGGCTCCACCACAGATCTTCACGAGCTCCGGCCTACATCTCATCTCGTCTCCGGGCTAAGGCCCCACCAGAGTTCTCCAGGGCGACAACCATCTCTCCTCGTCGCCGCCAACGAAGAAGCTCCTGTCATTCAGAATGACGAGGGTCGCGGAGTAGCGACGCGTAGCTACAAGCCGAGGTCTGCACCACCTGAGAAGAATCGCTACCCTGAGTCGCAGAGCTGCGAGTGAAGCCAACAAAGACGCCAACGTCCACCCTGCCACGAACGAAGCATCGCTCCTCGTCAGAGTGACGACCAGCGAACAACCCGCAGGAAAGGCGGAGATCGCTGAACGAGCGCCAACTTGCGCCACCTTGCGCCACCGTGCGCCACCGTGCACCACTTTGCGCTGAACGTGCGCCACCGTGCGCCACCGTGCGACACCGAGCGACAACGAGCGACACCCAGATCGACCAGCATCAACCCAAACCGACTCGTCATCCCGCCGTGGAGAAAAAGAGTCAAAGTCTTCTGAACGAGCGCCGCCGCTCACCTCACAGCGGAGAAAGTCTCAGCTGCCGCTCGCACAAACAACAGAGGTCGTATCGCTCCCCACATACAGACTCAAGAAAACACAGAGAAAATCTTGTCAAACCAGTTTCCTTTGTCCCAGAATCTCGCCGAAGAGTTAATTAAAACAGAGCCAGATTCGCTCTCGCGCCCACACGCCCTCACCCACCATTGTATCAAACATTCCGTTAAAAAGGATTTTAGACTTGCCGATGAATCTATTGACATATACTTTCGCCTCTGGGATACAATAAGTGCTTTTTATTACCGCCATATGAAGTGTGTCATGCTTGTTTTCAAACTCGACCAGTCGCCGATTGTGATCGATACAGGGGCGAACTAATGAGATGCCGGGTAGGAAAAGTAGAGGTTACAATTGATAGAAGTGTTTTTAGTCATTCAGTTCGTTAAATGCATAAGTGTTTATTCATTCATTTTAGTCAAATGCATAAGAGTTTGGTTATTCATATTAGTTAGTGCATAATATCGCAAATGCATAAGAATTTTAGTTATTCAATTTAGCTAAATACATAGTCTCGCAAATGCATAAGTGTTTATTCATTCATTTTAGTCAAATGCATAAGAGTTTCGTTATTCATATTGCATAATTGCATAATTTCACAAATGCATAAGTGTTTATTCATTCATTTTAGTCAAATGCATAAGAGTTTCGTTATTCATATTGCATAATTGCATAATTTCACAACTGCATAAGTTTTTGTCGTTCATATTAGTTAATTGCATAATCTTGCCCATGAATTATTGACGCATGTTTGACCTGCATGATAGAATGTCGCGTGCTTGTTAGAATAAAATTGTTATCACAGAAGCATATTGAGTGTTCTTTCCAAGTCCATGCAAAACCATCTTATTCATAAGAGCTGTATCCTGCGATGAGATATGAAAATGGAGACCTAAAATATTATAACACACACTAGGATAATCGGTAAATGAATCTATGATAATCGTGTTATCCTGATTGATAACTCTGGATAAACGAAACTAAGCAAATTATCATAACTGCACACATTAACATAATCGCAAGCCTCCGCATAAATTACTACGATTATCTCCGTGATTATCATAATTTATGCATATAATCACACGCATTATCATAATTTATGCGTATTAATACACACACTATCATAATTAATGCGAATTGCGCATTTTTCGGAAAATTATTAATTTTTATTATTTTCATCAAAATTTCATAATACCAACACATACAACATAATGGGTGGCCCGTCCGGGATCTCTCGCAGACAGTGTTTTGCATGGATGATGGAATGAATCACTTCGTGTTAACCAGAATATCAGGATCGAACATTGCATGGTGATTGTGAACGGGCGGAAAACAAAAAAACGCCCTCTAAGGTTAAAACCCAGAATAGCAGGTTAAAACAGAGACAGTGGAATTAAGATAATATCGTATCAAACCAATTGCATCCTCTGATAAATGGTGTTAGAGGTACGCACTCTGAATCGGAAAATAACAGATAGCTCGAGTCAAATTGACTACACTCTGTGAGATAATTGTTTTATATGCACTCTGAAAAGAAATGTCAAAGTAACTTCCGCCATACCTAAGATGCTAGGATTGAGAATAATTTTTGAATGGGTTACGGGATACGGGGAGCTCGTATTTAAACGTACCGACCAATCTGTTACAAAGCAGTACAGTCAGAGAGACATATGGGAAGGGAGCTGTATCGATAACACGAACACACCTCGGGGGAAACTAATTGACTGGATAAAATGTAACGAAGGCGAACACGATGCAAAAACTGCAGAGAAGGCAGGACAGGACTCATGCCTTCTCACACAGGCATACAGACAGGGATTGTGGAATGAGGGAAAATTTGGAAAGGAAACGGGAGAGAAATCAGTGCTCGCGACACCAGCGAAACTCACAGACGTTGATCCCCAGAATAAATATGGAAGTAACATTAAATCACACTCTTGGGTACGTGGACAGAGTCCAGGGACCAATCGCACAAAAATTATGGATATCGAACAAAAAATCCTTGATAAAGGGAAACCCTCACAATTCGAGAGAAGGGATGGAGAGATACATATGCAAACAAAAACATGTGAGACTGACAACTTCACAGATAGAGGGAGGAAAAATGTTAAAGTAAAGTCGACAGGACATGCTCCACTAAGGGCAGAGGCAAAAACTGAAGGGAAATGGCAACACGAGCGACACGGCACTGGGCGCGCACACAGAAAATGCACACCACTTAAACACAAGCGACACAGCACAGACCAAAGTGACAGATTGCCTGATGATAACTTGTTTGATGATGACGCTGTCGGCAATCAACTTTCGGAATACCTATTCAACAGTAAAACCCTTAAATTGATGGACAAGGCTCTAGTCAGAATTCCCGATTTTGACCCCCACAATAAGACTATGGATATCCACACACATATCGCAACCGTAGAAGAGGAGGCAATGATTAGAGGGCTGAGGAGACGGGATGAAAAAGCGAGTTTGTTGAAACGGACCTTACATAAAGAATCTATTCCATGGGTAAAGTCACTACCACACAAGGTTAGAAATGATTTTAAACAACTGAGCCTGGCAGTGATTCGGAAGTTTGGAGAATATTCGACACTCACGGAGGGGTTTTATGCTGTAAAATCGATGACCCAGGGCATGGACCAAGATCCACGTGACTACCTCGTCCAATTTAAAAGAGCGTATTACGCAGGCGATGTGAATCAATACCACGAAGGAGATAAAATGTTCAAAATTATGTTTTTTGAATCCTTGAGCCCAGAGATTACAGAAAGGGTGAGAATGGTTTTGAATCCAGAAACCGCATCCTTACGCCGCATAGAGAGCAAGGCGTACATGGCATGGTTATACAGAGCTAAGAATCATAATTCGGATCCAGAACACAGGGAGAGGGATGAGGAACCCAGCCTCTCAGAGAGGAATAAAAATCACCGAGCAGTCCCACCATGCAGGACGGAGCAGAAACGCACGCACACATGGCAAAATAACCCAGAGAGAGGTTGGCACGAGAATGAGAGCGGCACAAAGCCGAACATTCAGGAGAATCGCAGGAGGGGGAGGTTCAGAATAGAACCATACCAACACCCCATGCCACGACACACACAAGATCAAAATTACCCACAAAGATGGCGAGGTAACAATCCAGGAAAAATTTGGCACCCAAATGGGAGAAATACTGGGCTAAAAATGTACGAGAATCGCAGGAGGGAGAGGTTCAGAGCAGAACCATATCAACACCCCATCCCACGACACACGCAAGGTTCAAATTACGCACAGAGATGGCAAGATAACCACCTAGCGGGAAGGTGTTACACAGACCGCGGAGGTATGGATGCGAACATTCAGGAGAATCGCAGGATGGGAGGTCAAACACAATCGATCCAATTCCGACCAATTCCTCCACCGGCTATACCAAGAGGGAATAGAGGAATAACACAGAATGCGGTCCAAATACGTGATGAACCATCCACAGTGAGTGCGAGCGAGCGGCCAACACGCGCCCCACCCGCCGAGGTGTTAAACCCTGAGCAGGCTGCAAGTGACAGGGCTGAATTGAAGTGTGATCGGACGGTGGATAGCAGACAGCAGAGACAAAGAGAGAACACAGAGACACGCCCTGAGGAGCGCAGGCGTGAGCCTTTGAATGGAAAATATCCAAGGGAAACCAAAATGTATGTGGATCGGAGTGCTAAAATGGAGACGAATGTTCATGACATATCAGGAATGGTGTTGGAATCTAACACACTCGTAAAAACAAAGAGGGCAACATTACGAGGCACAGAATTAAGTCGACACACTGACTCGGCAAATGTGCATGTAATCGCAGAGAGAGCGAATGCCACGAACCAAGTGTCAAAATGGGTCGTGTGCGCGAATTCTGGTTACGTGCAGCACAATTTTTCACCACACACTCCCACGACGCGAGAGAGTGAGAGAGGAAACTACAAAAACGAACCCGAAAACCGTGATCAAATTATCAAAGTGATAAGTGGTAAACCAGGCAACATGAGGAAGGTAACGCATAAATGCGTTCGAAACCGCTACCTAGCGTTTCCCAGGATTTAACAAAACAAAAATGAATGTTCGTCAGAGTTATGATGTATGAGAACCGATGTAACGCAATATCGATGTTAACGGGTTGTTATTTTCTTTGCTTAATTCAAATGTAACCAGGATTTAACAAAAACAAAAATTAATATTCGCCGGAGTTATGATGTATGAGAACCGATGTAACGCAATATCGATGTTAACGTGTTGTTTATTTTCTTTGCTTATTTCAGATGTAACCAGGTTAAGATGGTAATACGTGCACGCGCGTCGTAAGAAATAACCGCCGAGAGTAAGGGCGGCTGATGGGATTCATGACATAAAAAGGGGGCATTACTTTGTTTGAAAATTCGCCAGTGGCCAAATCGACCCCTGATAATTTTCAAACGGGCGGACTGTTGTGTATGTACCCCCTTTTTATTTTTTTTTTAATATTATTTTTTTTAAGGCTTATTCTGCCATCATATATAATATTGTTTTTTTAATAGACACGGGGCCACGTGGGAACGAACACGCCCCCACACTTCCACAGAGGCCCCCACACTTCCACAGATGCGCGCATACCTCATTTCAAAGGAAAGAGGACATGACAGGGGGGGCAATAAGGTAATAAAAAAAAAAACTCCCCTAAATTCACACAAGAGGAACAAGGGAGGGGGGGAATTGCAGGCGGGGGGTTGCAGAACCAGGAGACACGGAGGAAGAGATAATTATATTCTGAACAAAGATAAGCCGGGATATCAGATTAAATAATCACAAGAAGTCAAATAATAAGTACGGAATTAAAGTAGAAGAGGAATCAAGGGCGGAGAAGGCTCTCAAAATTAACCAAACACAACACCCATGGGAAGCGAGCAACACGGCCGCCTTTGTCTTTCCGAGAGGATCTCCACACACAGGCACCAAGCTAGGAAATGACACCCATAAAAGGGGCAATGGCTCAAAGGAAATAAACACGTCTTCGAATAAATAAGCGCATGCGCCGGGTGCTCCCACCGTGGAAACAACCGCCTTTGTCTCCCCACAACACGGACAAACACGCACGCGAAACACACGGACGGACACACACACGGACGCAGATGGTTCAGCCCACAGGAAGGTTTTATGACACAGCCTTTGAACAACTCGGGAAGCCGAGTGGAAGTTTCCGATATAAACCGAAGGAAAATCCATACAAAGCATATCATCCGGGCTTTGGCTCCAACGCAGATCGACAGGGGCTCTGGCCCCCATCACATATCGTCCGGGCTTCGGCTCCAACACAAGATATCATCCGGGCTACGAGCCCATCTTCGGCTCCACCACAGATCTTCACGAGCTCCGGCCTACATCTCATCTCGTCTCCGGGCTAAGGCCCCACCAGAGTTCTCCAGGGCGACAACCATCTCTCCTCGTCGCCGCCAACGAAGAAGCTCCTGTCATTCAGAATGACGAGGGTCGCGGAGTAGCGACGCGTAGCTACAAGCCGAGGTCTGCACCACCTGAGAAGAATCGCTACCCTGAGTCGCAGAGCTGCGAGTGAAGCCAACAAAGACGCCAACGTCCACCCTGCCACGAACGAAGCATCGCTCCTCGTCAGAGTGACGACCAGCGAACAACCCGCAGGAAAGGCGGAGATCGCTGAACGAGCGCCAACTTGCGCCACCTTGCGCCACCGTGCGCCACCGTGCACCACTTTGCGCTGAACGTGCGCCACCGTGCGCCACCGTGCGACACCGAGCGACAACGAGCGACACCCAGATCGACCAGCATCAACCCAAACCGACTCGTCATCCCGCCGTGGAGAAAAAGAGTCAAAGTCTTCTGAACGAGCGCCGCCGCTCACCTCACAGCGGAGAAAGTCTCAGCTGCCGCTCGCACAAACAACAGAGGTCGTATCGCTCCCCACATACAGACTCAAGAAAACACAGAGAAAATCTTGTCAAACCAGTTTCCTTTGTCCCAGAATCTCGCCGAAGAGTTAATTAAAACAGAGCCAGATTCGCTCTCGCGCCCACACGCCCTCACCCACCATTGTATCAAACATTCCGTTAAAAAGGATTTTAGACTTGCCGATGAATCTATTGACATATACTTTCGCCTCTGGGATACAATAAGTGCTTTTTATTACCGCCATATGAAGTGTGTCATGCTTGTTTTCAAACTCGACCAGTCGCCGATTGTGATCGATACAGGGGCGAACTAATGAGATGCCGGGTAGGAAAAGTAGAGGTTACAATTGATAGAAGTGTTTTTAGTCATTCAGTTCGTTAAATGCATAAGTGTTTATTCATTCATTTTAGTCAAATGCATAAGAGTTTGGTTATTCATATTAGTTAGTGCATAATATCGCAAATGCATAAGAATTTTAGTTATTCAATTTAGCTAAATACATAGTCTCGCAAATGCATAAGTGTTTATTCATTCATTTTAGTCAAATGCATAAGAGTTTCGTTATTCATATTGCATAATTGCATAATTTCACAAATGCATAAGTGTTTATTCATTCATTTTAGTCAAATGCATAAGAGTTTCGTTATTCATATTGCATAATTGCATAATTTCACAACTGCATAAGTTTTTGTCGTTCATATTAGTTAATTGCATAATCTTGCCCATGAATTATTGACGCATGTTTGACCTGCATGATAGAATGTCGCGTGCTTGTTAGAATAAAATTGTTATCACAGAAGCATATTGAGTGTTCTTTCCAAGTCCATGCAAAACCATCTTATTCATAAGAGCTGTATCCTGCGATGAGATATGAAAATGGAGACCTAAAATATTATAACACACACTAGGATAATCGGTAAATGAATCTATGATAATCGTGTTATCCTGATTGATAACTCTGGATAAACGAAACTAAGCAAATTATCATAACTGCACACATTAACATAATCGCAAGCCTCCGCATAAATTACTACGATTATCTCCGTGATTATCATAATTTATGCATATAATCACACGCATTATCATAATTTATGCGTATTAATACACACACTATCATAATTAATGCGAATTGCGCATTTTTCGGAAAATTATTAATTTTTATTATTTTCATCAAAATTTCATAATACCAACACATACAACAGTAGACATCTTGCAATTCAGCCCTCATCCCACAGTGACTATGTGTTAAGATATCACGATTTTTGCTCACAGTTTTATTCAGAAATCAGAATCTTTATTTATCCTGCAGGAATCCGATGAGCTATGACGTTCCTCTTCACAGATGTCCACCGTGGCCGGGTCAGCAAGTTTCTAAACAAACAACACCGAAAGAACGAAGAAGATGAACACAAAAAACTTTAGGATTGCAAATTAGAGAAGCAGGCAAGCAAGTCACGAAATATAAATAAACATTTTTATATATTTTAAAGTCTAATTTATCAAGCTTGGGCATGGCAGCAATAACAACACCAAAACAGTCCCAGACCACACCAAGATAACACAGCCCCTCCATAAATTGGCGAATTTACCATGGAACCATCGATAGGAGCAAAGTTACAAATCAATTCGTTTTTGTCTCAGTCTTTGCTCGTTTGTATTGTTTTTACTTCACCGGTCACGTTTGTGCAATTCTGTTCACAACGTTACTATAAATGTGACGTTAGCATAGCATTTCCATGTAACCTAAATCGATTTTTACACGCACGATTCTACATATTTTTTTTATCGTGAGCATAAGAAACAATATGGATCTCTGAATCGATGCACCTATTTCATGCTTAGGCATAGACCCAGTGGGCTATCGCCCGGTTATGAAAGAAAATAATTTACTCCAGTAAACGGAAGTGCAAGGGTAAAGCCTCCCCCCCCACCACCCCCATCAATAGTTCCCAATAGGGCCCTAGAAAAATCTCAAAACTGCGCCCACGCCCCACTCCAGTGTTCCCTCTGCTGAGATTAAACCCGTTGAGCGGATTTTCCACCCGCTGATCACGCCGGGCACACGAACCGCATCTGCACGGAGGACACGATTCGAGGCATTCGCAAACGTCGTTCCAGCAATCTGACTCCAACATCGCGGGATGCAGCCATTCTGCCCGGAGTAATTACAAAGTGCTCCATTACTCGAGGAGTCGCAGAGGACAACAAAACAAACATGCGTGTTGTTCACTTAGATATATTACATTTGTATTTTCCATAATAGAGTTTTGGCTTGTGTCGCCTAAATATAAATGCGTCGTTAAACCCGCCAATACTAGACATAACCAAGTAGTAAGGGTTGTCGCGTAAACAAAACATGCCAGTTAGTTACTAGTTCAGCACACCGGTGTGTTTGGAGAGTAAACCCGACGGCATTTACAATTCGAGTACGATGTTTTGCCGGTAATTACATCCAACCCCATCAGGCGATAGCCAGAATTGTGGGTAAATCCTCCTGTTTTCGGTCTTAAATAGAGGGGTTAATGTGATGTCGTTACTGTGAGCCAATCGTGTTCGAAGATCAGAGGGGGAGGGGAGGAGATTAATGTAGTCATATAAATTACAATGGATATATTTATTTAGCGAATGATTTTGCACGTGACTTTCACACAGACCACCAGATAAACAATAATAAATATACACATATGTGCAACAGGAGAGCTTCACCATTCTTACCCGATGAAGCTGATTGTAATTATCAGCGAAACGTCGTACTCAAATTTTTTAATGCTGTTGATTCTCCCTTCAGCACACCGGTGGGCTAAAGAAGTGAATTATTTTGTCCTTTGAAAACGTGACACATTTTTTACTGTTTGGCCGTGTCGGCTGGTGGAGGGTTACGACACATTTATAAATAACGCGATCTGACCCAAAAACCTATATTAAGAATAATATTGTTCGCGAAAGCCTACGTGTTAAATTCACACATATGTGTGTCGGACGTTCTGTCAGCAGACGTCAGCCCACGTAGCCACAGAGCCACGTGACAGCCGCGGCCTCCTCCTCCAGCACGTGCACGGCGACCAGTCCGTCCGGCACGCGCTGAAGGACTTCACAGCAGAGGTCGCAAACGGGTTTTGATTCCTTACCCGTACCCGGCTGCACCAGGGTCGCAAATGGGTACCCGTTCCCTACCCGAAATGAGTGACAAACGGTTACTCACCAGTGACTCACGGCCTACCCGTACCCGTACCCGGCCGCACCAAGCGCAAACGGGTACCCGTACCCGGCCGGGTACGGGTAGCCGGGTATCGGGTAGGGTACGGGTATCGGGTACCCGGTTGCGACCTCTGCTTCACAGGCGAGAGAGACGGCGGTGTGCGCACAGGTCTCCTGGCTCCCTCGCATTCACACAGCGGGGCTGTCGCGTCGTAGTCGTCGTACGGCCCCCATCAACACACACCCCATTGTCACAGCGGAAGCAGTTCAATTGAGCGCACAACGTGGGAGTGACGTTGATAAGCACTCCGCTATCAAGCCGGCGTCCTGAGTTTCCGTTCCTGGACATGGCGATCTGAACCGGTTCTCGCCGGCCCTGCCCCCACCCCCATGAACCGGCGTGTGGCGGCCTTCACGGGTGTCAGAAAGATAAACGGTATGAAAAGAAACGCTTGCTTTGATCGGGAAATACTTCTCGTGTTCAGAAGAAGCTATTGTCACGTACGGGGCAGCTGTCTGCCCTCATAGTGACCCGTGTTTTTGAGTCACCACGTGACAATCGATCCACTGCTGGATGGAGGCCTGCCCACGCCGAGACATTATTCCTCACGGTTTCTGCGATGCCACAATCCGTCTTGTTTCTGCACATTATCTAACTAAACTATTTATTTTAATTTTACCATATAAGGCCCACTGAGCTATATAGGTATTTTTCAGAAGCGATCTGGCCACAAAGGATATCTCTACGAAGTGGGTGATCATGTGGACATTTATAGCAGCCAAATACTCTAAACGCGAGTTTGTAAATGTGGAGGGGGGAAATCGGAGGACCTGGAGAAAAATCCACGCGACACACGGGGAGAACACGCACACTCCAAATATACAGGCGTCAGGCACTTGATCAGACCCCTAACCTCTATAGCAGGAGAGGTAGTCAACGTCACCGTGGCTGTCCTTTCAGGCATGTCTTGGATCCGACTTTGGCTGTCATTCCATCACCAGGCTTGTCCATCGGCCATCATGAGATCCAATAACGTGGCCTTGCCAAGCCCGCTGACTTTCCATCCGAGACATCACAGCCAATGTGATGTTACTGCACTTGTTCCATCATCCACGCGTTTGACCTTCTCTGGAATGTGTTATTCCAAGCGTGCATCTCTCAGTGCTTCATTGAACAACTTTGAAAAAAATCCGCTTTCTTTGTCAGTGCCCGTGTTTTATCCATATTTCACAGCTGACAATAAGTACCGATTGAGAGCCTCATTCAGGCAAGTTCGTATGTTGCGACTTTATATGTATGAGATAATGTTTTATGAGGGTTTCCAATAATTGGAATACTGGGAGTTTGTATTGTATCGATGTACAGTAATTCAAGCGTGGCTTTTTAAAAATATTTATAACTTTTATTTTTCAATCGGAGGAAGTGTTTTAATATTTTTACACGGCATATCGAGAAATTAAATGTGGGTTATAAAAATGTTATACTTGCTTGAGTGTTCACTTTTTATTCTCTGGAATAGTTCATAAACCACAAGCGGCCAAGTTTCTTCAAGTCTTAATGTTATATTTTTCCACTTTTGCTTGAATTTCACTGTCGTATCGTTTACCTTTATGAGCGAAATCTTTTCCGAACACAAATTCCAGTTTGACTTGATTTTTTTTTACGAATTGTAAAACGGTACATTTTCAGGAAACGTTTTACTCATAAAAGTTTCACAAAGACAAATTGATAACTGCCCCATTGATAGCCACTGAGCACACGGTCAATGCATCATAATTGCAATTATTGAACTTTTAAATGCGCTGGGATTTTATTAAGTAACATTTAGATTTGGACATGCCTATACTTTTGGGTTTTTTAAGTTTTTTTTTATTAATGCATTTCATTATCGCCTCCAAAATATACTACTCATTTATTTGGTGGAGTCAATTGTGTCATTATGTCGCTATGAATTGCCTGTGTGTATATATATTCATGCAAAACACATCAATACATCTTTATTTTATGTGCCAATATGGCCCTCAAAAAAGTCGGCATCAATGCCTACTTCATGGGAACGGTACAGGGGGCATGGAGCAACAGGAATAAAAAAAAAATCCGTCACACCCTCAGTGGCTGTCCATATCCTTATTAAACAGGATATATTTCTTATATTTATAGTAAAAAAAAAATAGTGAAAAAATATAATAACATTTTTTGTAATCCATTACCCATTGAGTCTTCCAGACCATTGTTAGAAAACAGCGAGGTAAACCCTGGGGCGGTTTTAACCTTCGTGGTTTCATCAGCAGTCACACCTGTTTAAACTAATGGTGGGAGTTGTTTCGACCATACTTCACCCCACTGTATTCTTAGGTTTTTTCGGTAAAGTCACGTAGGTAAAACATTAAAAATTAATAAAAGTAAAATAAAAAAAAATCACGACGTTTCGGAGGCAACACAAGCTTCCGAAACGTCGTGATTTTATTTTTATTTTATTTTACTTTTATTAATTTTTAATGTTTTACCTACGTGACTTTACCGAAAAAACCTAAGAATATGAATCCTTGCAGTCACGAAAGCTTCAAATCTAGAATTCACCCCACTGGTCAGGCTGGGTTGGTGAAGGTGGGTAAAGCCAGGACCGGTTCAGATGTCACCTGCCACCAATGTCAACCGTGGCTGGGAATAGAACGCGGGTCGCCAGATTTATCGCGCAGTGCTTGAACCACCTCGGCTCATGGCATTGCCGATCGTAATGCTGCACAGCAAACACGATGGGAACAATTATCCCTGCCCTGGACGCGGCTGGCACAACATCGCTGAGGCTGTCGAACCCCCCCCCCCCTCCTCCCCAGGTTTGCAAGCAGGGTGTATAATAATACTAATACTCTCATTTTATATAGCGTCATTCATGCGAACAGCATCCCACAACGCCGCACATTAATTATATATAAGGACTAAATCCCATATAAAGCCACGACAAAGCTAATGAAAACCCTTACTATTAAGCAAAATAAAAAATGAATAAACAAATTAAGAAATGTCACCAAAACCAAAAAAAGCGCAAACAGCAAAAAAGGTTGTCGCGACCACGAAACGAGTCCATAAAGTCGACACATCCCAGACCACAATCGCGACTTCCCGACGATTCGGAGGTGCGGGAAGTGCGGGTAAAACGTGCCCCCTTCACACACTCCTCTGCTGCAACAACCAGAGCCAACGGTCAGACTTCGCATCGTGGGATGTCACTTTCTCTCCTCTGCTGCTCTCAGTGTCTAGAACTCCCTAACCACCGCCAGCCACCGTTGTTGTTGACTCCCTGGCCCGCAAATGTATCAAGTGAAGCCACGTGAGAAATCAGGAGGGAGACCAGGAGAGTTAACGTTTTCAAAGAGTGGCCCTGGGTCGCCAAAGTGGCAGTCGAAACTAAAGAATACAGCAGTGAAGGAAATA
Organism: Lethenteron reissneri; assembly: GCF_015708825.2. NCBI lineage: Eukaryota > Metazoa > Chordata > Hyperoartia > Petromyzontiformes > Petromyzontidae > Lethenteron > Lethenteron reissneri. Next base: position 6,574,268 of record NC_083795.1, read on the forward strand.
GAACTTGTGTTGCCTCCGAAACGTCGTGATTTTTATTATTTTATTTTTTATTAATTTTAATTTCATTACGTGACTTTACCGAAAAAACTAAGAGTATGAATCCTTGCAATCACGAAAGCTTCAAATCTAGAAGGAAATAGAAGTCGGGGGGAAAACAACACAGTTACATGGGCATTGTAAAATATCGCACAAGCACGTACATCAACGTTCATACATTCGCCGTAGCGGAAGTTGACTCGCGCATAATTTGTTTTTAGACTGATCATAGCACAGTTACAATTAAGTTAGTTTAACACGTAGGCCTTCGCAGCCAATATTATCCATAATCGAGGTTTTTTGGGGTTAGAAGGCGATCTAGGCCAAACCCCCCCCCCCTCTATTATGGATACAATTAAGTTACAGAAGCATTATACATATGGAGTGAATATTACACGAATATGTCAACAAACAAAGATATATAGGCATATGTTCAGGCCCATGAACCGCCTCTCAGCTGCCTATGACTGACTGCCTCTTTCTTGCAAAATAAATACGCCCACTGGTTCTGTACAGAACCTTGAGATGCGGTCGCATTTAAACGCTCTTTACAAATCCGCAATGTTTGTCATGCATTTGTCTCGCACAGAGACTCATAGACTCGAATATAGACCTATCATTGACTGCCAACTCTTAAAAAAAAAAACCTCTGCGGTTGTACAGCGTCCTGAGATGCACCGGCATCAAGACGCGATGTGTAAATCCGCCTCGTATTGTGAATTGCATGGCGCTGAATACAAGTGACCCTGATGAATGCTCTACGAATTCCGTCCCGTCCATCCTTGCCGAGACCATGCACCTTCGTCTGCCGGCCTCCGGAGGTGCTGTTGTTGCTACTGCTGCTCGCAGCGGCGGCCAACGCTCGCTAACCCTGACGGATGTGAGTAATATCGCACGGACGGCCCGGCCAAAATTGCATTACGTTGATGAGTTTGTCAATTTGCTTTGACCGGGCGGGTGTTGCCGTCTGCGTGACAGGATGCTGGTAGGGTGGGAAGTAGAGGGAGGAGGGGAAGCGTGCGATGGGTGGGAAAGGGGAGAGAGAGAGATCGTACGGGGGGGGGGGGGGGACGGGGGGTGGCGTGAGGGGAGAGAGACGACCAACAAACAGAATTCAAGGTGGGATAGATTGCCGCTAAGTCACTTCCCCGTGGCCCTGAAAAAAAGGGTGACATTATGGAACTAGGCAGGCGTGATGGAAAGAGAGATGGCGAATGGCCGAGATGCAATTAGCCAGAGATTGATATCGTCTGGTTATGAGCTCAGAGCCTATACGTTATGAAGTGATTGTGTGTCAGAATTAAACAATACAAACATACGGACAGGGGATTACTCTATTGAGATAGATTCTGTTCCTCGCGGCTGTCTGCGGCCGTGGTAATTTGTTTTGCCGTTTGAAATGACAGCGGCGGCTGTGCCGAAAATTGCCTAATGTGTTATACAGGGAAATCAAACTTCAACAAAGTCTATTAATGTTGCATTCTGGGAGCGAGCATTTTACTGGCGATATTGCCCAGTGGATATATGTTATAATGCCGCCTGCCGTATCCCGCGTGGAAAAGAAATTGCGGCGAATTGATTTCATTAAAGTTTTCAGCACCTTGCCAAACTTTGCAAGGTCAATATAAAATGGGGCAATTTCTATTTCATTTACCTCCAATTGCAATACATTGCGGTTGTTTTGAGAAAATGAAAAACATCAATGCCACTTACTCCGAAATTTTGATATGGAAGAAATGAGACCCGTTTAAGGTTTGCGGGATCCGTTCAAGCCGTTATTAGTTCATAGGCTCCCAGCCTTTGAGCAGTATTTTTTTATTATCCAAGCAACCCATGTTGCACTTAATTTGCAGTGTTTGCATGGGGATTTTTTTTAAACGCTATCATGCTCGAGCAATTTGTGCGGCAATAAAATGTAACTGCGTGTACAAACACTTTGAAGTGCTTGCGAAGACGACGCCGGCCCACATTTTCAAATCCGATAGCAATGTGCGTGCATTTGCGGCACCGGCTGCGGTACAAAAATTGATCGGTCATCATCTGCGTGCCGGTCATTGCCTCGCGGCGGTTTGGCCCAGGGGAGGACGTTCTTGACCTGGCATTGAGGATTCGACGAGTGTCGCCGTCGTAATGCGGCTTGGCCTAGTACGCACGGCGTCACGCTGTGTTCAAAGTTAATTTTACAGCGGTCCAACGTGCACCGTTTAAGAGCAATGTCCTAAGGTGACTGGGTGGCCCAGAGGTCAGACCACAGCTGAACCCGCTGAGATTCTTGGTTCGAATCCTGGTTTCAGTTGCTTTTGATTAAAATAGTTTTTTTTTTCCAGTGGAGTGTGCTGATGGTCTTAGCCTGGTGACTGATGACTGCACAAAAACAAACCTAAATATAAAATAAAAATGTTCAGACAATTCCGCTGAATGAAGCTATACATTTCACGCGTAGGCTTTCCTGACCGATATTATGATTCGTAAGAGATCTGTGGCTGTGTCGGGTGGAGGAGGGCGTACAACACACATTTTACTCACACATACGATCTAACCCAAAAAATAAATTGCGAATCAATGCCGCTCCGATACTCAACATTTTCAGTTGCATTCATTTCAAGGGACAATCCTTACAGACCATTATAAAAATGTGCCCATGACGGAGATTGTAAATTCAGAAGTGCTTCTGCAACGTTATGTTCCACGGCTGTTTTCCGACTCAGGGTAGTGCACTGCTAGCTGCCGAGCTCCGAATGGAAATTGTTTCGTTGTGACGCCGAAAGGGGAAATGGTAAATAGTTGGTAAGAATGCCAAATGAATGTGTTAAGTGAAGAAAAGTAGTGTGGAAATATCAGCTCGAGGTAAAAGCCATCTTGCAAACCCTTGCAGTCTGTTTTTCCACTATTTAACTAACCACCTGGCCACCAGAAAAACAACAACAAATTCAAACAAACGACAACAACAAATCGAGCATATATCTTGAAAAAGGGTCCAAGGTGTTGAGATAATAATTGCTTTGCGTGTACTAGATTTATATTCACACCCCCATAAGACTTATATTTGATGCCTGAATCGATGTGTTTCTAAAAAAAAAAAAGATTGGTACAAGTGACAGCCCTGGGTGCTTTCAACTCTCGGCCCACGCAGGTGAGTGACTGATTGGGTCATATTGCCCGCCACTGTTTCAGCTCCTGAGATATTGCAGTCCTTTTAAGCTTGCAGATTCCGCCCGTTGCTCTTTCGAACGTGTGTCTCGTCCACCGCGTATCTGTACACATTTCATGCGCCGCCGTTGTATTTTGTCTCACTTTTCCGAAAAATACCCCACTCTCATTTTTCCGTAATTCATTTTCTTTTCGCATTTTCACGTTTCGGTCGCCGCTGTCATTTATTTCACTCTTAATTCCCCAGTCGGTTGTTGTGGCAGTGACGTCCACGCTTATTGTTTTTTTTTTTGGCCACACTTCCCTGTTTTCTCTCAGTATTTCCGATGTAAATGTGCATTTGTGGCAGTGCGCTGGAGCAAAAGAACACGCACACCGATGCCATTTCATTTTTTACCTTTCCAAATATTGATATCCCGTAGTGTTTTCTGGATGGAGGTAGGCGGTACCTTTTAATGGTCTTGATATTGTTCCTTTACGTTTTGTTTTAATTCACAAGCGTTGGCCATGTTCTCACACGAATTGTATTACTTCGCGAGGACCGGTAGTTCTCGATAAGCCCATAGCGGCCGCTGCGCATAAGACCAGATCACCCTAAGCGCTCCCGATCTCGGACCTTGGAGGCTAAGCTGCGTTTAGCCTGGTTAGTAAATTGATGGGTGACCTTCAGTGCTTGCCAAGCGCTGTAGTAGCGGGGCCCGCAAGGTTGCCAGGAGATGGCAGTGCTGAGTAGCACCCCCTGCGTTTTCACCTGCGTTTTCAACTGCGTTTTCACCTGCGTTTTCTCCGGGTACTCCGATTTCCTCCCACAATTATATGTTTTCGAAGATCTCGTCCGATACGCCCGGGCGTCTCGGAACGCTTTACACGCGATAAGCAACATGACTCACATCGGTGCCCTTTCAAATTTTACATATTTGAAAGGGCACTCACAGCGACAGCTGTACCTGTGGGTACAAGGTGCCAACGGGTAATATTATTCATAATCAACGATTTTGGGTTTAGATCGCGTTATTTATAAATGTGTCGTAACCCTCCACCACCAGACACGACCAATCAGTAAAACGTGTCACGTTGACAAAAGACAAATAGTTCACTGCTTTAGCCCACCGGTGTGTTGAAGCGTGAAACCACAACATTTACAATTTGAGTACGACGTTTCGCTGGTAATTGCATCCAGCATCATCGGGCAATTCGCCAGAATACGTGTTAAACTGGGTATTATGATTCTGGCGGTATCGGGGGGGGGGGGGGGCATAATTGCTACGTGTGTAATTTGCGAGTACATTTTTCTAACTTGGCAAATTTAGACCCTGACAATAGCCTACACGTCGAGGGGGATCTTGAACGTCCACCGTGCAGCAGACGGTGCGTTCTATCGCTATTAACCAGGGCGGCCGCCAGGCCACAATCGGCAAACGCGATCCCGCTGGGCCCAAGTCACCGCCCCGGTCAAGCCAAACATTCAGAGTATGGGCAAAACATACGAATGAAGCAGCACCCTCCCGAGACTTTGGACTGGGTGAGGCGTCCCTGGCTAATCACAGGGCATTAATTATTGTGTTGATGTGTTTTTTTTTTAAAGTACAAATTAAACGTGGTGATTGTAAGGGCTGAAGGTAATGCGGTTTGATAGACTGTGGCTGGCCTCGTGTCGGGAATTTGGCGGAGCTAATGAAAATTGGTGCTCATCTTGACGAGCAATAATTATATGAGAGAGGCATAATTGGGAATTTGCTTCTTTTTTATATATCGGCCAGCAATGCCTTTAGTGCCTAATGGTAATATCTGTTTTAAAAGCAGCAGAAATATCGCTCCCAGCAGCGATTCAGATTCCACTTAAAGTAATGGCATCTGAGGGCCCCCACAGAGAAGACGTGAGCCACTCGACTGTTTTATTGTACCGTGCCGCATCAAACTGTGCAGCTCACATCCTGCAATTAATTTCTCTTTTATATGATGATGTGCAGATCTTTTTTGGTGCTAAACATTACAAATTCTCCGCAAAATTACATTGCTTAGATTTCGCTTTTTTTTATTGCCAATTGTGAGGTCTCGGCCGCGCGTGTTTATGTCCAATTCCGTACCAGCCCGACTGCGTTTATTTAATTAGATTGCCCATTGTGTTGCAATTCCAGCACTACATCACCACCATCATCAGCAGCAGCAGCCATGATCAATCCACTGGTGGATGAAGGACTCCCCAAGCTGCCGCCGCCGCCTCCTCTCGCTCTCCTGCGATGTTCACTCGAGATACATTTCATTGCTCCATCTCCACGGTCGATGTGCTCTGTTGGGTGCCACGGCCTTATAGCAACGCTTTACAATTTTGTATCTGACCTGCGTGTGCTATTGAATCCATTTGTTCGTCTTCCCGCCTCAATGTCGAGACTAACTACAGAGTGGCAGCCAAAGGAGAGAATAGAGTCAAAGATCCCCCGTATAGCCTATAACAGACTGTAGGGGCAAGTGCTGTTAGCGAGCACCTATGAAAGGCGGCACGGCACACGAGGGGGTGGGTGGCCAGCACCACCGCCTTTGTCTCCCCAGTGGCGATGTTTACACACCAGGTACTCTTTGAAGGCTGAGTCGACCTAGGGGAGGCCCATGATCGGTTCAGATAACCGCCAACTGTTTTTGAACCGTGAGCGGCGAATCGAACTCGTGTCGGCGGGTTGGCAGCGTGCGAACCGCTGCACCACCGCTCCCCCACAAAGGAGAGGAGGAGTCCCAGAGGAGACGCGCACTGCGAAGACGAAGCGATGAAATCAGCTCGCGTGTGAGCGCTCGATGGATCGTCGCATCGCGAGACCCTGAGAGATGGTGGACAGCCTGGGGAGGCCTTCATGCGGCGCTGTGTAGATCATGGCCGATGATGATGATGAGTGGGAAAGCGCTGGTCATTCCGCGAAAAAAGAACACATCACCTTTGTAACGAGCTCGGAGGCGGGCGGGGGTCACGCGAGCCGCGCATCTTGACCTGCGCAGGATCGTCCTTGCGTGCGCCGACATTATTGGTTAGGACATCAAAGGTCACCGTTTATAAAACTTCCTGTCATGTGAACGGAGTAAGAGAGACGCAGGCAGGTGAAGCAGTGGGGGGGGGGGGGGGGAAGGGGGGGCGGTGGTGTCCAGGCGTGGAAGTAAATAAATATTTTAAAAAAATAAACGCGACAAGTGACCGCGAGGAACAGATTGTCGTAATTACCTCCATAATTCACGCCATAACTCCGATAACTGTCAGGCACAGCTGCTACACAAATCGCGTTACATCAAATTACGGGTTGCGCCGCGCGGCGCTTCGCCGGGGACAGGAGGGGGGGGGGGTGCATCTGTCACCGGCTCGATGAAATTCGGCCGTGATATGTCACCTACCTGTTACCTCGAACGCGGAGCAAATCCTATTACGGGGAGTTGAGAGACAAGCAGTGGCTCCCTCCTCAAAGTCGCCTCGCCCTCGCCGTGCTCTCGGGGTCATGGCCCCGGCAGCGGGCGCGTTTGCTGTGCGTCCGTCTGTCTGTGTGGGTGTGTGTGTCTGTGGGTGTGTCTGTGTGGGTGTGTGTCTATTTGTGTGTGGATGTGTGGATGTGTCTGCGTGTGTGTGTGGGGAGCGGTAGTGTAGCTATTAGCGCGCTGCGCTATGAACCCAACGACCCGGGTTCGAATCCCGCTCACGGCCAACGCCGGTGATGATTATCTGTACCGGTCCTGGGCCTCGCCTAGGTGGACTCGGTGTCAAATATGAGTACCTGGTGCGATGTGTAAACATCGCCACTGGGGAGACAAAGGCGGTCGGGCGTGGTGCTGGCCACCCACCCCCTCGTGTGCCGTTCCGGCCTTCATAGGTGCTCGCTAACAGCACTTGCCCCAAACAGTCTGTTAAGGCTACACGCCGAAATGTCACCCGCGCAAATTAAACATACTCCACCACTAACGGCGTTCGATTACCGCCGGTTCGTGTTCATGCCGCGAATATTTGGTGGTGGCGCAATGATTATTATAATTATTATTATAATTATTAGTATACTAATTATTATTATAATTATTATAATATATATAATTATTATAATTATTATTATAATTAGCCTTAGCGTGCTTCGAAACGCGGCGGACCCCAGTTTGAATCCTGGCCTTGGCTCTCTGCATTGGCGAGCGGTGGCCGAACGAGTTGTCATCGCCATCATCGGCGGGGTCGTCTCGTTGTTCACGCCGTGCCTCCCATGCGGCATAGGTGTAGGAGCCAGAACAAAGGGATATTGAGACATCATTACCCAGGAGAGAGGTGATAAGGGCGCTGCGGGTCGCGAGACGTTAACTGCCTCGCCTGGTGTGCAAGAGGTCGTGGGCTCGATCCCGACCCTGACGCCTGCCGCTGCTGTATATTTGGAGTTCGCATGTTCTCCCCGTGGTTGCGTGGGTTTTTCTCCGGGTCCTCCGGTTGCTGCCTCCACATTTAGAAAAACACGCGTTTGGAGTATTTCGCTGCTTTGAACGTCCACATGATAAGCCACTTCGTTGAGCAATCATCTGTGGCCAGGTCGCTTATACTTGACCAGCATTCTCTTTTTTGTACACTTGAGTTTTGTCTCCCTCCATCTTCACCAACTCACGCTGACCAACGTGGTGAAGTATGGTCAAACAATCTCCCCAAGGAGCCACGCGGCAGTGGATTGACAACAAGAGGGGGCTGTAAAATATTAGGACCGCCTCGTTTGCCCGCGATGATGAGAAATCGGAAATCACGCGTCGCGTTGACAGTGTACCATGGGGGCAGGCACCTTAAATCATTCCATAATTGATTACATTGACAAATTTGTTTGCATGGACAAATGAGAAAGAGAGAAAATGAACCCGTTGCGTAAATCAGCGCTCGTTCGTTTTTGCCTTTAGGAAATTGTTTGCGATAAATTATGCAGCAGCCTAGGCTGCGGCCACAGGTTATTCTTAATAACGGCTCAGTGGTGATGCGCTAAATTGGCGTGCAGTGATGATCATTGCCAGCAAATCGTGAAGCAAGATTTAGTACGTTATTTATTTGTTTATACACTGCCTGCTAGAGGTGTCTTTATGATCCTATGGATTCTCTACACTCGGGATAACGGTTCGATTAGAGAAAAACGTGTATTACGTTGCGGTCAGTGTAGCGGTCTCTAGTGACTGGAGGGGACATGGAACACCCTTATACTCCACACATATAGAGTACAAATCGAAGCACGTCTGTTCTGACGCTTGATTCTATGATTGTAACCTAAGCTTAAGATTCGATGCTAATCGAATCGTCTTTCCAACCATGCTGCCCAAGAATGGCATCAGTTTATTGATCAAAACGCGAGAAGGCAAAGTCGCCACTAGCAGAGCACGTGGTAGACTGGCGCCCTCAAGGGCACCACCAGCAGATCACGTGGGAGACTGGCGCCCTCAAGGACACCACTAGCAGATCACGTGGTCGACTGGGGCCCTCAAGGGCACCACTAGCATATCACGTGGTAGACTGGCGCCCTCAAGGGCATCAGCAGCAGATCACGTGGTCGACTGGCGCGCTCAAGGGCACCAGCAGCAGATCACGTGGTCGACTGGCGCGCTCAAGGGCACCAGCAGCAGATCACGTGGTCGACTGGCGCGCTCAAGGGCACCACCAGCAGATCACGTGGGAGACTGGCGCCCTCAAGGACACCACTAGCAGATCACGTGGTCGACTGGGGCCCTCAAGGGCACCACTAGCAGAGCACGTGGTAGACTGGCGCCCTCAAGGGCACCACTAGCAGATCACGTGGTCGACTGGGGCCCTCAAGGGCACCACTAGCAGAGCACGTGGTAGACTGGCGCCCTCAAGGGCACCACCAGCAGATCACGTGGTCGACTGGGGCCCTCAAGGGCACCACTAGCAGAGCACGTGGTAGACTGGCGCCCTCAAGGGCACCACCAGCAGATCACGTGGTCGACTGGCGCGCTCAAGGGCACCAGCAGCAGATCACGTGGTCGACTGGCGCGCTCAAGGGCACCAGCAGCAGATCACGTGGTCGACTGGCGCGCTCAAGGGCACCACCAGCAGATCACGTGGTGGACTGGCGCCCTCAAGGGCACCACCAGCAGAGCACGTGGTGGACTGGCGCCCTCAAGGGCACCACCAGCAGATCACGTGGTCGACTGGGGCCCTCAAGGGCACCACTAGCAGAGCACGTGGTAGACTGGCGCCCTCAAGGGCACCACCAGCAGATCACGTGGTCGACTGGGGCCCTCAAGGGCACCACCAGCAGATCACGTGGTAGACTGGCGCCCTCAAGGGCACCACTAGCAGAGCACGTGGTAGACTGGCGCCCTCAAGGGCACCACTAGCAGAGCACGTGGTGGACTGGCGCCCTCAAGGGCACCACTAGCAGAGCACGTGGTGGACTGGCGCCCTCAAGGGCACCACCAGCAGATCACGTTAGAGACTGGTGCCCTCAAGGGCACCACTAGCAAATCACGTGGTAGACTGGCGCGCTCAAGGACACGGGTTCACCGATTGCGCCATTCCACCACGTCATCTGCTCGTGGTGACCTTGTACTCTCGTCCAGGCTGGCTTCGATATGTTTTACTGTCCCGGCTGCTTGAACGCAAAATCTGGTGAATTGGTTTGGGGTGGCAACTAAGCCCAGCTAAACCATAGCCACCCGCTGCCTATTAATCACATGCCATTTAAAACATTAACTTTACGTAATATATTACGTTTCTCCATCGCATACCTTTTCAACACATTCCAAAAGAGCGTTTTTGAAAACAAAGTCCTTTTGCTCAGCGTATTCATTCCACTAAGATTAATGTACGTTAGGGTTGTACGTTCGGGTTGTACGTTAATGTTTCCAGCAACAAGGGTGGCATGTTTCATATTTTAGAAGCGCAGAGCATTCAAAAAGAATCTGCATGTTTTAAAATGAATTTCTATGCTCTAATGAGTCCCATCGTTTAGTGTTTGTGAGAGCGTGCAATCATTTTTGTCGACAGTTGCAAGTTGTGCTGTCGCCTGGCGTATGGGGCAGCCTCACTGATTGCTTCTTTCATAACCTCAATCATGCACGCCGTGACTGCTTTCCGTGGATTTTTGGGCAGGGGCGGCCTGCCTATCGTCAGTCGCGGGCTACGCAGTCTGGTTTGGATCACCCAGCATGCCCTGCTGCTGGGCATGTGACCTGCCACTCTTTGATCCCATTCCATTCCAGCGTTATTTATTAGACCGACATTCCCAACCCTCATCTCTTCTCGAGCTCTCCGTCCCACCCCACCGTCTCGTTCCCTCCCCCACCACCACCACCACCACCCTACCCCACTGAGCCGCCCTTACCACGAACGCAGAGCCTAACCTTCACCCCGACCCTTAAGTACATTCTGAGCAACAGCAGTAATGCATTAATATACACACACACACAAAGACAACGATCCCCGTTTAGCCTTGATAGAATGTTCGAGGCAAGTTCTGTTCGTGTGCACCTATTAAGGCTGACCCACTGATGGGTGGTAAAGCTCGCACGATTCATGACCACCCTTTGCTCTCCTCAGTGTCGATGTGTGCACACCACACCCGGGAGCTCATTTGAGGCTGAGTCAACGTAAGTGGGAGCCCAGGGGGGAAAAAGGACACCCGATTAAGTACCACAAACCACTGACGTTAGCCTTGAACGGGATTCAAATACCAGGTGTTGTTCGTCAGCACCTACGAAGTGGATGGTGTGGCCAGCATCACGCCCGGCTGTCTTTGTCTCACCAGCACCAAGGCCTCGTTTGAAGCAAAGTTGACCAAGGGGAGACCCGAGGTCGGTTAAAATGTTCGCCGTCAATGCGTAGCTGTGGCCGGGAATCACATTTGAGTGGCCAGCTTCGGAGCGCAGTGCGTTCACCACTATACACACACACACGATAGTCAACGACAAAGACCCCCCCGTATAGCCTTTAACAGACTGTTGGGGACAGTGCTGTTTGCGAGCAGCTATGAAGCGCCGTACGGCACACGAGGGGGTGGGTTGGTCAGCACCACCACCACGCCCGGCCTTCCCCCAGTGGCGATGTTTCCACACCGCACAGGTGCTCATTTGTGGCCGAGGCGATCTCGGTGAGGTCCAAAACTTGTTCAGATAACAGCCGTCGATGTTGGCCGAGAGCAGGAATCGAACTCGGGGTCGCTGCGCTTCGTAGTGCAGCAGCGCACTCACCGCTGCACTGCCGCTCCCCACGCACGCACCAAAGACAAAGCTCCCCAGTATAGCCTTTAACAGACTGTTGGGGAAAGTGCTGTTAGCGAGCACCTACGAAGACCGGCACTGCACACGAGGGGGGGGGGGGCGACACAGCTCCCGGCCACCTTTGCCTCCCTCTGTGGCGATGTTTACATCCCGGGCACAGCCTTCTGCGCGCGCCCGGTGCGTGCGCGCGCGCGCGCCCGGTGCGTGCGCGTGCGCGCGCGTGCACCAACCCCACCGACCCCTCCACCCAGAGACGCTTTTGTTGCGCCGTCTCGTGATAGGGCACTGCTCGGCTAATCCTTCATGTTGCGGCGTGCGTATGTATTTTAGATTAAAATATCTTAGTTATGAATAACCCCCCCCACCCCCCACCCAGCCGTGGCCGCGCGCTGCAGCGACCGCTATTGCTTTCGGAGCCGCCGCTCCGCGCGACACCTCGTATGACGTATGGAGCGGGCCCCGTGTTTGTTTGGCGCGGTTTGTAACCGCAATTGTTCCATATTTTACGGGGGAATTTCTCTCCCTCGTCCTTTTTTTTTTCTTCCACGGGTCCGGTTTTTGTTTATTGCGTTTCACACCTTTTCTTCGGATGCATAAAGCACGCGCCGTGAACTCTTTTATACTTTGTGGACGCGTTATCTCTTTGTATGTTTGCTGTTATTATTATTATTATCCAATACCAGTACGGAACAGCTTACATTTTAAACTATGAAACTATTTTCTATCTTACCAGGTATGGCTCACTGAGCTGTATAGGTGTTTTTCAGAGGCTACCTGGCCACCAACGATGTCTCAACGAAGCGGCTCATCTCACGTAAAACTTTATTGCAGCCAAATACTCTAAACGCGCGATGTTGATTCTAACTGCAGTGGAGGGAAACACCGGAGGACCCGGAGAGAAATCGACGCGATCATGGGGAGAACGCGCAAACTCCAAACATACAGGCGTCAGGGTCGGCATCGAACGCACAACCTCCTCGATACCCGGCGAGGTAGTTGCCACCGCGACTTCTCGATGTGAACGCGTATCAAGGCGATGTACAGAAACAGCGGGCACATTTATGTTATGGTGAGAGGCAGGCAATCAATCGGTCATAGGTCTGTCTCTTTGTTGTGAGGCTGTGTGTCGGCACGTGAGTCGCGTGGAGGGGGTCTCCGTTTGAGTCACCGCAACACACTTTGGATTCGCGTTGCGTCTAAATGCAACCGCGTGTCTCAAGATGCTGCGCCGGAATTTCACGGGTGTATTTATTTTAAACACATTGCCGTTCACTTTTTGATTCTTTCGGTGAAGTCACGTAGAAAGAAAATACATTAAATAATAGAATACGACGTTTCGATTGCAAAACATGCAATCATCGTCAGGTACGAATTAATGAGAAGAAAAAAAACCTAGTAAACTTAGAAATATAATGCAATACGACACAGAGAGTCGGCTAACATAACAGTCAACACCCTACCTGGTTGATTAACGTTCTTCCAAAGATTGCTAAATTTGAGAGAGAGACAAAACACAGACACGGAGACACATAGACAGACACACAGGCAGAGAGAGACAACACAGAGACACACAAAGAGACACACACACATAGGCACACAGAGAAACAACGCCTCTGTGCCGAGGCCTTAAATATAGAGAGAGGGGGGCAGAGAGAGAGGGGGGGGTAAATAAATTAGCATGTCAATTAGAGATTTGGAGCTTTCGTGACAGCAGGAATTACTAGAGAAACAACACAGCGACATAGAGAGAAATACAATAAACTTAATAAAACAAACATTGCAGTTTAAATGATTTCGCTTGGAGCCTCGCATCGATCGCCCAGGGCAGACATCGGTACCGTCATCTTGACGAGTTACCGATGTATTCATACAGCCATCCATTTTAAATGGTCATCGCATAATTAACTGCTATTGGCCGCACGAAGAAATTATAACGACTACATTTGTGTCACCGCATGTGATACCAATAAGGCAATTTTCTTTTCTGGGCCCATGTACTACTGGACTCGAATAGGGCACAGGGAGTCGGCGGTACGGGTGGCTGGGAAAAGTTTTACATAATAATAATAAGATTGTTAATTTTGCAAGCTTGCAATGATATTCTTTTTAAAAAATTGCAAGCTTTCAAGAACACTATTTCAAGCTTTCCCTGTTCATCTTTGCTGAATTAACATATGCAAATGTCGCCGCTACGTAAATCACTAATTGATTGATAATGTGACAAGCGCTATACTTTCCGTTGAACTGGCTTGCTTTAATGAGGCAGAACAACGTATATCCCAGGCACATTACTAGACGGATAATTTAAAATTCCCTTTAGACCAAACTCACAGTTGCCTGGAAGGCCTGCACTAAATAAAAAGTCAACAGTATAAATATTCTAAATGATAGCACGTTATAATATGTAAAACAAACATATATCATCGCATGTTCAGGCTTTTGTCAGTCCACTGCTGAACGAAGCTCTCCTTGGTTCTAGATTTGAAGCTTTCGTGACTGCAAGGATTCATATTCTTAGGTTTTTTCGGTAAAGTCACGTAGGTAAAACATTAAAATTAATAAAAGTGAAATAAAATAAAAAATAAAAATCACGACGTTTCGAAGACGGAAGCTTGTGTTGCCTCCGAAACGTCGTGATTTTTTATTTTATTTTACTTTTATTAATTTTAATGTTTTACCTACGTGACTTTACCGAAAAAACCCAAGAATATACTCTCCTTGGTCATGAGGGTTTGTTTGACCATACTTCACCACGCAGGAGGTAGACCCCCCCCCACCCCTCACCGCCCTAGCCTCTCGGGCAAGCTGTCGGCTTCCTGCCATCTGGGTTCAGTGGTCCGTTGCATAAACTATCTTAAGTGATATTTTCCTCGAGTTTGTAAAGTGTGTGAGCGTGAACGAAGGGGGGGGGGGGTATTTAATCAAAGCAATGTGTTGTACCCGGCCCACAGGAAGAAGGGCACGTGGACGGTGGGGTCGCGTTTACTTAAAACCACTGGACGTGGGGGACAGACGGACAACTCCGTGCTCTCGAATGAAACGACAGCAGCGGTCAGGGTGTACGATCATCGAATTGCTCTTTTACCGCATGCAACGCGACAGGGCCTGCGACCGAATCTCCAGATCTCAGAAGCTAAGCGGGTTTCAGTCTGGACGGTGCTTAGACGAGACGGGTGCGACCGTCTGGAACGCTCTTCCTTCCGACATTAGGAGCCACTGGGAGATATGAAAACTAATTTCTTTAGAACTTATTTTCGTGTGTTTTTACTTTTCTTGTCCTCCCACTCCTCCGCACGTCCGATCGGCGCGGTTGGCAATGCACGGTGCAAAATAAGTTCAACATAAATACAAACAGGTCGCAATCAGCGTTGTGATTTGCTGGAAAGTGCGTTGATGGAGAGCAGCGCTGTGTCAAGCGGCTGCGGGAAGGGGGGTTGTTTACGTGTTGTGTATGTGTGGGGGGGTGGGGCTGTCTACGTGTTTTGTGTTGTGTATGGGGGAAGGGGGGCTCTCTGTATATTAAACTTCTTTTCCCACCGTCCACGCGCAAGGGCAAACTCCCCATTTGTTTCGTTTCTCTCTCACCGCGGTTATTCCAGAAACTCGGCGCATCGCGTGATCTAGCGAACTTGCGTAGCTACACCGCAAAGTTAGGTCGAGCATAAGATGTTGAATTTATCCCCGTAACCGGCAGTGGATAATGCGCTCGCCGATGCTACTGCGGCATTAATGACCGAATTGCGCTCGTGAGATTGAATCACGGTGATACAGGCTTTGCATTTCTAAAGCAGTGCGTGTTTCTTTTATTTTTAGGGCCTTCAAAGTCTGCGGGGCCCCCGGCCGCAGCCTCTAAAAAGCCCCCCCCACATTCCCTCCTCCCACCTTGCCCCCCCACCTTGCCCCCCCCACCTTCACCTCCCCACCTCCCCCCTCCCCCACCTTGCCCTCCCGCCCACCTCCCTGCGTTAATTCGGCCCTGACTCGCAAGGCCATGCTGCACGTGTATTTAAACACGGAGCGCCCATTCCGCGGGGAGTTCACTCTGAAGGCGGAACGCTTTCGCGGGGTAACAGTTGAATAATTTATTAACCTGCACTTGGGCTGCGCTATAAAACGAAAGCCAGCTTTGCGCCGATGAAATGTAAAGTTGCTTGTGAGTTCCCGTCGTCAACATTAATTTTAAGTAAATGTATTTTCGTACGTGATGGGGTTTTTTTTTTGTTTGCACGTGGAAAAGATATATAACGTGTGTGTGTGTCCTAGAGGTGTAGTTATGCATCGATGCATTGCTGAAAATGTATTCTTAGGCTAACGGTTGATACGTGTGTGCTGTTATAGATCCGTATGTTTTGTATAGGGGGAGAGGTGGTGCCGTGATTGGCACACCGAGTTCGTCACTCTAACCTGAGGTTGATTCTCGACCATGGCGAACATTGGTGGCTTGTCATATCTGAACCAGTGCTCTACCCCCCTCCCCCCTTCACCAATTCACATTGAGCAGTGTGGGGGAGTATCGTCACACGAATCCCATGACCGACACAATGCGGGAAGCCTTCATCCAGCATTTGACAAGAGGCTGTAAACTAAATAATAAAACATGATAATACGAATGCATTGTTAGGTACATGATGTACGTTTGTCTTTGAGAATGATGCATACAATGGGTTCACATTGCCAGAGTATTTTACGACAAAATTGATTCTTGAATAAAACCACGACCCGAAATGGACAATTGACTGGATCACAACGACACCCCCAACACGCGGCATCACCATCATCATCTCAGTCATCATCACCATCATCATCACCATCATCATCACCATCATCATCTCAGTCATCATCACCATCATCATCACCATCATCATCTCAGTCATCATTACCATCATCATCACCATCATCATCTCAGTCATCATCACCATCATCATCACCATCATCATCTCAGTCATCATTACCATCATCATCACCATCATCATCTCAGTCATCATTACCATCATCATCACCATCATCATCTCAGTCATCATCACCATCATCATCACCATCATCATCACCATCATCATCTCAGTCATCATTACCATCATCATCACCATCGTCATCTCAGTCATCATCACCATCATCATCTCAGTCATCATCACCATCATCATCACCATCATAATCACCATCATCATTACCATCATCATTACCATCGTCATCGTCGTCGTTAGCCTTGGTATATCGAGAACCATTGCCAGATGATGGCCTCTCAAAGCTGCCAAAATTCGATTCGAGAATATCATCGTGACCCCGAACCGCAGCAAGAAGCCACTGGAGGTATGCACTTTGAAATAATTTAGATTGAAAAATCACGTTTTTTGTAACAGTTTTTGCGTGTTTAACTGGTTGTCCCCCCTCCCCGCACCTCCGATTAGCGCCGTTGGCTACGTACGGTGCGAACAAAAGTTCAGCGTTCACACAAGAGGGGATGGTGGTCAGGAGGCAGGGTCATGGGGGGAGGGAAGGGGCGGCGGGGGGGGGGGGGCAGTGTGAATTGTTGCGAACGTACACCGACGTGAATTCTGCTACATAGGTTGCTGCTGCCAAAACAGGGCAGGCACGTTTGGTAAATAGACGCGCGTTACGGCCGTGATAAATCTCTTTCTGGTTTGGATTTAAAGAAGGAAAATGTCATTCGTTCCGTGTAGCGCACGCTTTCATCTGCACCGAGCTGCACTTTGGCTAACGCATCATTTATCTGCGCCTTTTTTTTCTTTCTCTCTCTCTCTCTCCCCCTCCCTCCATCTCTCTCCACGGACACGTGTTCTCCGGAGCCGCGGTGGCTGTCACACTGTTAATTCAGCACAGCACACGTCCGCACGTGCTTCAATCGTTCACTCCGGGGCCCTTGCCGCGTGTTCGAGCGCCGCCGCTTCTAAAGGGCGCCGCGGTGGCGAGGAGATGTTAACTACCTCGCCTGGTATACAGGAGGTCGTGGGTTCGATCCAGACCCTGACGCCCGTATTTGGAGTTTGCGTGCCTCTCTCACCGTGCTCGCGTGGATTTTTAGCTGGGGTCCTCCAGTCTTTCCCTCTACATTTAGAAACGTTCAGAGTGTTTGGCTCCTATAAAGTTCCACACGATAAGCTGCTTCGTTGTGAGCAGTTCACTTTAAAAAAATAGCTATACAGCTTAGTGGGTCTTACCTGATTAAAAATAAATAAACTGCCTAAGACAATTACAAATTAATGCTCCTCCGAATAGCACGGTTGGCAAAAGAAGTTCAACATGTATGTATGTTGTTCAACATGTATGTATGTTGTTCAACATGTACGTATGTTGAACTTCTTTCGCACCGTACGTAGCCGTCCGTGCTAATCGGAGGTCCTGGGGAAGGGCAACAAACTAAACGCACCAAGGGCAGTTCTGGAGAAATGGTGTGAGCAGGAAACCGCTTTGGAGACGAGTAAATCCGTCTTGAGATTATTAAGAATCTGGAAAAGACTCGATACGCTCTTCCACTCCTCTCATTGCAAATGGAATATTCCGAAATGTCTCATACGTGTATATAAATGTGCGTAGTGTCATTCCGTAAATTTATTAGACCGCTTAACATTGCACAGAAGGCATTACGCCGATTGGGAGCGTGGTAATAATAATAATGGACTCGTCCTGCCGTTTTAACACAAGTTATACATTTTTTTTTATGAGTTATCACTTCTCTTCATCGATGCTTGCTTAAAGAAAATATACATCACGATACACATACTGTGGCTCGTTGCAGTAAATCTAAATAAGATTTCATGATTCATTAACGCTAAGGATATATTTATTGTAAATCAAATCACAGAAGAGTTTACAAAATAAGTTACCCCCCCCCCTCCCCTCCTCCATCGCAGATTCGTACAAAAAACAAACGAACGGAGGTATTTTTTTCTAGAAACCTTCCGGCATCACATGGAACTGGATAAATGAGGATGTCTTGTCAGGGTTTTTTTTTGCTGTTGTCGGGGGGTTGGGGGGGGGGGTGAGATTAATAATCATCTGGCGTGTAAATCTCGGTCCAAGCACAACACAAAACTTTTGATGCCACTTATTTATTGTTCTCCATTTTGGGGTAAAGCTGTGGCACTGTGCGGTTATCACGCACGCCGCTGTGAACCGGGTGACCCGAGTTCAATTCCAGGCCACGGCTCACGTCAGTTGGCGATTGATATCTGAACCCGTGCCTGGGCACACTCTCCGCAACACCTTCACCAACCCCGCGCTGACCGGGCGCGGTGCAGTGCAGGTCAGACTAACCCCATGAGCGACACGGCATGAGGAGGCTTTCATCCAGCTATGGATTTGCAAAGGGGATGCAAGTGAGTATTTATTCCGCCGTCGTATGAATCAAATTGACATCTCGTGGGGGCCACGCAGTCCCGCAAGAGGCACGTCTCTTGAAAATATGCAGAAGCCGCTAATTTCATGAATCACGGCTTGACGTTTTTAAGCCTTGAAAAAAAAAATCCAAACAATTCGGACACGTGGATCTTTTCACCACGAAAATAAATTACTTATGAGTCGTTATTTTTTTCAGCTTCCTATTCCCATAGTGACTGAACAAACAGGTAATAATCGTATATCCTGGTGATTTTATGTCGGTGTTTAAATATATATATATTTTTTTATGTCAGTGTCCCTTTGCGCAAAGGAATGTTCGCCGGCGCTTTTGTCACTTGGCAGTCCGCAGTCAATCACAGAAAACCCCACATTTCTGTAAATAGCATGTAACTTAATAGAGACTAGAATCAGTTTTAGAATACAACAAATTTAATATTACGATGAGGAGTTTTTCTCAGCCTATGGGCTTCGAGGACGAATGCTTTTCATCGGCATCGGTTAAAGCAGGCCTGGGACAAAATCAACGGAATGCCGCCAATCTTGTCAGATCTCAAAAGCTGAACAGGGCTGAAAGCCAGATGGGTGCTTCGATGGTCAGCTATATCTTGCATGAAACAGGTGTCGTAGGCTGCTGTGCGGCTGCCTTGTGGGAAAACAAAAACAACCCTGTTCTTGTACTCTCCTTGTCTCCCACGCCTTCGCTGTCCGCCGTTATTCACCCGCACCGGCCAGCGTGGTGAGGTTTGGCCAAAGAAACCCCACAGGGAACCCACACCGTGTCGAGAAGCCCGCTCTTACAGCAGTGGATTGGCAACAACAACAAAAAAATGGGTGGGGTGGTGGGGGGGCCTGCGAATTTATATGCGTCCCAGAGACGTGCCAAAGCGCGGAGCCAGTTTTGACTCCCACAGTCTCATCCGCAGGGTTGTGCTCCATTAAGACGCCTGCCGCTGGGGGTGCAAGATGTTCGTGAGAAAGATCCGAGCGCGGGACGCACCGTGGGAACATCGCCGCGGCATCGTGCACAATTTATTACGTGCCGTCCCGGGCTGATGGCTTGGTTATAAATAATCAATAAAACACCTTCCGTCCGATCTATGTATTAATTAAGATTTTACTACGCGCAATCCCGCCCCGTGGACACAAGAGTAAATTGTATCGACGTCCGTACGGCTTTGGGAGGGCGGCGCCGTCGGCATCGCGTTGGGGCGCGCCGTTGCATTCCCGCGTGAGTGCGGCCTTGCCAGGGCGGTGTTCGTTCTCCGCGAGCGCTGAGATGCCGATGATTGAGATCGCCGAGATGACCCTGCCCCGGGGTTGAACTCGCGACTCCAACGACCGGAGCCCCGGCGGCTCTGAACCCACTGACCGACAAAGATCCGGAGCTCCGTCCTGGAGTAAAACGCGCAAATATTTGTGTGGGTTCTTTTTTTAAAAGTGTAAACAGAGAGACGCGCAGGGGGCAGTAAAGATTTTCGCCGGGGCCCAAATGACCTTCGCGAGCATTTCATCAGTACTGATGAGGCCAAAAGCATTACCGCCCGCGCGCGCTCCTTCTCCCAGCGTGAGGTTAATACGCTCATATTGTTTCGCTTGTAAATTACATCAAGGAGCTCGCTAAACAACGTAAAGGAGTGAGATAAATTGGACAATAATGCGATAATCACGCGCTTCGCGGGAAGATCTCCTTCGCGCGCACGGCACCCACGCCCCGTAACAAAACGCGTTTATATGAAAAAAAAGAAAAATAAATCGTGAAAACAACAACAATAATAACATTCTGTTGGAAGGCTCCGCGTGTCTGTTGGTGTTGTTGGTTAATTGCGTATGTCATTAATTGAGGCTGTGCTCTGCGTTTTTATGAAATGAAACAATTATCAGCCCACCATTGGAAGAAGGCCTCCTCGAACTATGGCGGTCACGTGGGTTTTTAGACCATACTTCACCCGGGTTGGTGAAGGGCAGTGCCAGTCCTGACACTACTTGCCAGTTGCCACTGATGCTCTCCATGGCTGGGAATCAAACTTGGGCCGTTGGGGGTTCATGGTGCAGCACGCTAACCACTGTACCACCGCTCCACTCCCTTTACTCTGTTAAGGTCTAGCCACTGCTTTATTAAGGTGCGAGAATTTAACTCTCTGAGTCATCGCATTCCTGGGGAAGTCGATGACGATTTAAAATCATCATCAGCGTCGTCTTTGTGTACAGCCCTTTCTGTCAATCCACTGCTGGATGAGGGTCTCCCCAAGCTGTCTGGGTCGTGGGGGTTATTTCACTGTACCTCGCCACGCCGGTAAGTGCACGTTGCTGCGGGAACATAGAAGCACAGTACAACGGTGGGTTCTGCTGCTCACAACGTTGCCCGTGTAGACCACGCGCTCACCCAAAAGGGAACGAGATTGCACTGCCGCTGCGATCGGAAAGCCAGAAAAAGGGCCAACGTTGTTTTGCATCGTAACTCGATTGTCATTCCTTTTTGGTGAGATGTCAACTACCTCGCCTGATATACAGGAGGCCGTGGGTTCTATCCCGACGCCTGTTGTATATTTGTAGTTTGCATGTCTCTTTCCCCGTGGTCGCGTGCGTTTAGCGTATTTGGCCGCTGTATATTTCCACGTAATAAGCCACTTCGTTGGGATATCATTTGTGGCCAGATTGCTTCTGAAAAAGAGTTATATAGCTCAGTGGCCCTTACCTGGCAAAATAAAATAAACAGTTAAATCGTAAAAAAAAAGTTGTATTGTGTGTTGTTGTTGTTGTTCTTCCTCTTCTTCTTTAATTATCTCAGGGTTAATTATTTCCCAATTTAAAAAAACCCAAGCAAGGCCATGAATATGAAAGCACCGGGGCAGAGACCGAGAGGCAGACCCAGGGTAGAGAGAGGCGGATGGAAGTGGCGAGCCGGCATTTGAGCGACCGCGCGTGTGGAGCGGACGTCGAGAGGGCCCCGCCACGCGGATGAAATGCGCCTTTCCAAATGTAAATGAGTTTTATTAATAATAAACACATCACTCGTCACGGGCACCTGCCACCTTAGCAGGGCGCAGTCCGGGTCCTCTTGCCACTTGACCCCCTTGACCCCGCACAATGGGACCTGGGGATCACTTCCCGCGGTCCGCTCTCGCCCACGCCCGCTCCTGCTATCGGCGTTGTCGGCCTTGTCATTTAAATCTCCTTAAGCAGCGCCATGCATGTAAAGCGCGCGCCCTATAGAAGGTGAATTAAAAGGCCGTTAAAGACTCCCCCCACCCCAAACCGCTTTGTTCCCTCCGCAGAGATTCCATCTCGGCGGGAACACGGCTCCGGCTCCCGCCATGAGATTGGCAGCGGGCGGGCGGGCGGGCGCTCGTCGCTTGTGTAGAACGCGGTGGGGCTGGGCTGCCATCTGGCTGCTGGTGGACAGACGAGGCGAGGACGGGGTAATTTGTTTAAGTGTGACGCGGAGGGGCGGGCGGGCGGGCGGAGAACGTGGGGTGGTGATGGGGAGTTTGTTATTTTTGGGGCGGGGAGGATGGTGGTGGAAGTGGTGGTGGTGTGTGCGCTTCGTGGTGGAGTTGGAGAGGAGTGCTGTGGTGGTGGTGGTGATGACTGTGGTAGTGGTAGCAGTGGTCTTTGCAGTGGTAACGGTTGCAGTAGGTTGTAGAGTTTAACACGTAGGCTTTCACGACCAATATCATCCATAATACAGGTTTGGTTTTTTGGGGTATTACAAAAAGTAGTGGTGATTAGCTTGCTGGTGGTGGTATTGGTGGTAGTGGCTACAATGGTGGTGGTGTGTGGGCGTAGAGGGAGAGGGGAGTGTGGTGGCGCTGGCAGAATTGATGGTTGTGGCTTTGGTTGCTATTGTGGAGAGCGGTCGTGTCGCGTTTTGCGTGCTGCGCTACGAACCCGGCCACCCGAGTTCGATTCCCGCTCACGGCCAACACCAGTAACAATTTTCTGAACCGTTCCTGTGCCTCCTCTAGGTCGACTCGGCCTCAAATGGGTATACCTGGTGCGGTACGCAAAACATCGCCACTAGGGAGACAAAGGCGGCCGGGCGTGGTGTCGGCCACCCACTCCCTCGCGTGCCGCGCTGGCCATCATAGGTGCTCGCTAACAGCACTTGCACCTACAGTCTGTTCAGGCTACACGGGGGGTCTTTGGTGTTGATGGTGGCATTGGTGGTGGCGTTGGTGAGAGTGGGCACCGGTGGTGCGTTGGTGCTGGTGTGTGCGTGCGTGTGGGGGTGGAGGGCAGTTTGGTGGCAGTGGCAGCGGCAGCGTTGACGATTGTAGCCTTAAATTTAGATTTAAAGCTTTCGTGACTGCAGGGATTCATATTCTTGGTTCTTTCGGTAAAGTCACGTAGAAGGGAAACAATAAAATAATTAAAAAACATTTAAAAGTGGCGGTTTTTTCTAATTTTCTTGCTGTGTTTTTCACACCTGATGATGATTGCTTGTGTTGCAGTCGAAACGTCGTGAGAATTTTATTGTTTTATATTTTATTATTTTATTGTTTCCCTTCTACGTGACTTTACCGAAAGAATCAAGAATATGATTGTAAGCCTTGGTTGCAGTTGGCATTGTTGGTGGTGGCGGTGGCGGCGGTGGTGGCGGTGGCGGTGTTGGTAGTGGTGTTGGTGGTGGTGGTGTTGATGGTGGTGGTGTTGATGGTGGTGGTGTTGATGGTGGTGGTGTTGATGGTGGTGGTGTTGATGGTGGTGGTGTTGATGGTGGTGGTGTTGATGGTGGTGGTGTTGATGGTGGTGGTGTTGATGGTGGTGGTGTTGATGGTGGTGGTGTTGATGGTGGTGGTGTTGATGGTGGTGGTGTTGATGGTGGTGGTGTTGATGGTGGTGGTGTTGATGGCAGCGTGCGCGCAATCGTCGCGCGGCGTCCCGACACGTGTCTGCTAACTGATTTACTGTCCCGGCAATTGAGTAACGAGTGAGTGAGAACTCGTCCCCTGCGAGTTCTTTGATTGGCGATGCTGAAGTCGAGAGTCGATTTAGAAGCAGCTGGGTTGGGGTGGGGGGGGGGTGTGGCTGGCCGGGAGGGTGGGGGTGGAGAGCGAAGTGGGGGGGGGGGGGGTAGCAAAGTGGAGGGGGGGGGAGCGAAGTGGGGGGAGGGGGGATGGATTTCGACTTCTCATCACCTGACCGCCGCCCATCATCTCCGCCGTGGTGACACAGGCCGCGGGTGATTGAGCAGACCGAGAAGATTCTGCGCACGAACAGACTTCCTCTTGCACCCAGGATGAGGATTCCCCCGGAATGTGAGCGGAGGGTGGCTGAGAGCTTGTGGACGACGTCGACGATGTAGACAACGTTTTAGATACGTTTCGCATATTTAGCAATTCCGTTCTGCAGCGGCAGAATTATTCGCTCCACTGATGGTTATGACGATGGTGATTATGGGGATTGTATACATGATGACGATGGTGGTGGATTATCAGAACACCTGGAGCAGTGCGGACTTTGCCCGATGAGTAAAACCACTCGAACTCAGGTGCCCAATCTGAATAGTTCCGTGCGTCCGTACGGGGGCATTAGGTGGCCTGGCGTGACGCTTGGCTGCCTTTGTCTCCACATTGCTGAGATTCACGCACTGCAGAAGGTACTCATTCAAGGCTGAGTTGATCTGGAGGAGACCCATGACAGGAACTGTTAAAATACCACAGACGTATACAGCACGTACCCCTGCCCTTCCCTTGATCCCCTTCCTCATAATCCCCCTTCACTCCACCCGTCCCCTCCCAAGACCCCCTCATCCCCCGTGCCCCACCCGCATGACCCCCCTCCCCCCTCCCTCCCTCCCCCCGATCCCCTTTGCGGCGGCGCACGCGCGCGCGCCGAGGAACAGAAGAATTACGCGATTAACAAGGGGATTGTGAAGTTGCTTAATTTCATTTTCGCAGTCTGGCAGGAGGGCACGGCGATGACAAGCTGTAATTACCAATGAATGTGCCGCGAGAAGGCGATTTGCATAACGCAATCGGCCAATCTGTTGATCTCCCGCTTAATCGCGTTACAATTGCGCAGAGCGGAGAACGCGGGAGGGCGCGTGCCGATCGCGTAGCTCGGCGTTGTTTTATATCGCGCGGCGGCGGGGGGGGGGGAGCAGGCGGTGTCTCTGCGTTAGCCGCGTCATTCCCTCCGTGTTCCTTGTTCATCCGTAAGCGCTAACGCGTGATCGTTGCATTGTAGAGCAGCGCTTGAGCACGCAACCTCGGGGTTTGTGACACTGGCCGGTGTTGTGTGTTACTCGCGAGCGGTTGGCGCGCTGACCTCTGAACTCGAGTTCGATTCCCGGCCGCGGCTCGCGTCGGTGGCGAGCGACATCGGAACCGGTCCGGCTACCCGCGCCCCTTCGCCAAACCCGCGCTGACGAATGTGCGGCGAAGTGCGGCCACGGACGCCACTCGTGCGGATGCCACGGCTTGGCGAGGTCCCTCATCCAGCGGCGAATTCACACAGCTTCTGCCATTTATATTTGTTTGATTTACTTTCCTAAGTTTTAATCGAATTATAGCACGTGAGACGCTGTACGAAACGTCACTCTTTCAATAGACTGTGCGATGTGGCACCGGGCGTGTTCGTTAAAAAAAACCTTTCGAGGTCACAGCGTGGATCTTCATCCCCGGGACCCCGCGGCGCGTCGCCAAATTCTTCCCCAAAACGAAACGCCGACAGCGCCTCTCAAGCGGCCACGAAACGTCGAAGCGGAACACGAACGGCGCGAAGGGCTGCTCGCCGCCGGCCGAGAGAACGAGACACCGTGAGAGCCCCCCGCGACACGGGCCCGTTGCTCGCTGGGCCACGAGACGGGCCCGGCCACTGGAGCGCCGAGGCCGCCTCGGTCAGAGGTCACCGGCCAGACGGCGAAACCCACCGCTAGGGCCGACGCGAGACCCGTGTCCAATAATAATAAAGTATTCCTGGACATCGTCGGGCTGAGCAATTTGCTCCGGCCGCCCGCCCGCCGTGTGCATTAACGGATCCCAGGGCTCCCTGGGCAAGAGTCGGCGATTGTGCGCCTGTGTCACAGTCAAATTAACGCGGCGCGATCAATAGGCAATAATCTCCGAGACAAAACGAATCGTCCTCTGTGAATAAGCCCTCGTGTGGCGTAATGAAGGTATCTCTGGTCCAGATGTTTCGAGTGACAATGCGTTCACATATATCAGTGGGCACTCCCATATATACATATATATATACAAACAAAGAACAAAGATCCCCCGTATATCCTGAACAGACTGTAGGGGCAAGTGCTGTTTGCGAGCACCTATAAAGGCTGCCACGGCACACGAGGGGGTGGGTGGCCAACACCACGCCCGGCCGCCCTTTTCTCCCCAGTGGCGATGTTTACACACCAGGTACTCATTTGATACTGATTCGACCTAGGGGAGGCCCAGGACCGGTTCAGATAATCGTCACTGGTGTTTGCCGTGAGCGGGAATCGTACTCGGCTTTCCAGGTTCGTAGCGCAGCGCGATAACCACTACACTACCGCTCCCCACACACAATGGAGCGAGTTAACACGAATCACGAGGTCGTACACGCGTGTACGTCCCTGTACACGTGCTGTGTTGAACTTCATAGGTGCACGCTAACAGCACTTTCTACAAAACTCTGTAATGGCTCTACGGGGGATATTTTGTCTTCGCATAACCGTGTGGGTGCGTGAATGAAACGAAGCAATGCGGTCGGCTCGTGTGGCAGCAGTGAGACGGATTGTGGCATCGCAGCACCGTGAGGGATGATGACAGCGTGGGGATGCCTTCATCCAGCAGTGGGTAAAGCATGGTTTACGATGATAATGATGATCATTACAAACGGTACATCGCATGAAAAGTGTTCAGGTTTTACATCAATTATTCTGCACTTCGTGGATGAATGGTTAGCCCACACGAACTCAACTTCTTTTTCTTCTAGATTTGAAGTTTTCGTGACTGCAAGGATCCATACTCTTTGGTTCTTTCGGTGAAGTCACGTAGATGAAAATGATAATAATAAAATGAAATGTAGTTATTTAAATTTTATTATTTATTATTTTTATTTTTCATCTACGTGACTTTACCAAAAGAACCAAAGAGTATCAACTTTTAGATTTTAGTTTGTTGCCCTTCCTGCGCACCTCCGATTGGCACGATTCGGTGCGTACGGTGCGAAAGAAGTTCAACATCCCTACACACACCGGCGTAATTCAGAGATGCACGTTTCGATTTTCCGTCCTGGCAGTCGAAAACGACGGGCATGTTTCTCACACCCCTCGGGCCCACCTCTGTCCACGCAGCAGCGCAAGTGCACTCGCCACCTCGTCGATCGGCAGGTCACGTGTGGTGGGGTAAAGTGTGGGTACCCCCACCTCGTCCAAGACGTCTGGGCACCGCGTGGAAGAGTAGGCCAAAATAGAAAAATTACCGTATCGAGGGTCTCCTCTGATGGAGGCAATTGCCGCCAGCAGGGGCGTGACCGGGCGGTTGCAGGGGCTGCGCTTTTTCCTTTGTGGTTACGTTTACTCAAAAATTTTTTTGTAAATAACCACTGCTTAAAAAAAAACAAATGGCACTTTTATTACAAAACGCAAAAAGATGTACTCTCCGTTATCGGAGGTAGCACTTTAATATTCGCAAGTTACAGCGCATCAACCGTGCACCGCTCTTTGCCCGGACACGTGTCTGGATTATAATGCGAAAATCAGATCGATTTCTGGAAGGACATTTTTCACATTAACTGAAAGCAGAGGGTCCTCTAATGTTTGATTACCATATTGCGCACGGGGAAAAAAGCTTTTAGTCGCAGAAAAGGCGAGTGCTCAGCGGAGTTTGTTGTGTGTGCCAAGAAATGCACGCTCCCCGCTTCCATATTTCATCTCGGTCATATTTTACACACATAACCCCGAAGCGATGTTTTTTATGCATTGACTTTAATTGTATCCATATTATATATATTATAATATATGAAAGTGGGGAGCAGACCATTTTTGTAAATATCTTGTGCCAGATAAATCTTTGGCGGCTTCATAATCCCGAAAACGGCAAAACATGTTATTTTTTTCCCCTTCGCCTTTTGCAGGTGGGAAGCGCATTTGGATAAATTCAATAAGGTGAATGTGAGGCGGTTGACCCGTTATTGAAAAATAACCTGCGAGTCGGCCAGAGTCATGAAAAGAGATTTATCCTTCCAACGCATAGCTTACTCAAATTACAGCCTCGCCAAAAGAAAGAAAAAAAACTACGGAGCTGACACAAAAAAAAAAACTACGGACAGAAAAAAATCCACGAAAAAAAAAACCCCGAAGAACAGGGAGAAAAAAATGAACGTGAAGAAGACGAAAAAAAAACACGCCCGAGCTTTGATATAAATCCCCGCATCGGGAACCCGCGACTGTCTGCACTCTTTACCAGATGTGCGCCTGGGCACGGGGGATGTGCCTGGCCGTGCGAGCGAGAAGAGCGAGAGAGAGAGAGGAGCAAGAGAGAGAAGGGGCGGCGGGCGGGGGGGGATCGAGAGTGAGTGAGGAGCGAGAGAGAGAGAGTGGAGTGAGAGTGCGGGGCGAGTGGGTTGGTGGACATTGGCGGCGCGTGCGTTAGAGCCACTCGCTCTTGCGGCCCGACACCTGACACTCGCTCCCCCAGCCCAGCCCAGGCCATCCGGGCCCACGCGAAATGGGCTCACTTCATCACGAACGCGGCGTAATGAAAATCAGACACGGCTACAAAACGTGCGGACAAAAGCGTTCCATTTATTGCTCCCCTTTAAGAAGACGAGCCGGTTGGAGGAGGGGCTGTGTGGCGCGGGGGGGGGGGGGGGGCATGGGGGTGGGTGGGAGGTTCGGGACAGAGCGGTGGGTGGTGAGGAGTTTAAGAAAAAAAATGGTGATGCAATTGTCCCACGTGGAGACGCGCGCTGCACGGGTCTCGCGACGGAGGGCTCGGGGCATCGTAACGAAATAAAAATAAAAGTGCAAATTGATGAACCTTGTTAAGTTGTGGAGGCCCTCGCTTTAAAAAAAAATCTTATTACGTCGTTGAAGGTCTGTGGAGGTGGTGGGGGTAGAGAGAGAGGGGGGGGGAGAGAAAGGACGCTGGGCTTGAGATTCCCTCCCTCCCCCACCCACCCCCCATCTGTAGCGGGCGTGCGAGTGACGTGTTTTTATTATCTCACATCTCAGAGCGACAGACAGCGCATTACGCTGCCTAATTTCGAGAATTGCTTTGTGATAAACTGTGCAGCGCGCCGGGACGTTGTGGGTGTCTGGGTGTCTGTGTGGGGTTTTTTTTTGCAGGCGTAGGGAGAGTTGGTGTGGTTCGCTTATTTAAATTCGCGTGTGTGTGCGCGCGCGTGTGCCTTTTCAACACTCGCTAAATAAAATAAATTAATTTTCAATTGGTGTTCGTGCAGCGCCGAGCGTTTTGATAAACGAAGGATCGCCGCTGCGTTCAATTATCGCTGCGATTGTCGTAATGATTAGTGACCTGTAAGAGTGATTGTTACGGAGAAAATCCATTCCCCTTTCTTCTTTTAACAAAGCACGCCCTCCCCAAAACCACTGGGCACATCCTTCACCGCTATCGGTTTTAGCTGTGAATTTTTCTCATTAATCTCCATGGATGTCATCCCTTGAATAGCTTCAATATTTCGCCGTGCCACATTAACACGGATCTGCATACAATAAAAAAAGTCACAGTACAGTAGACGTTTCTCTGCCCGAGTGTATGTGTGTGTGTGCCTGTGAAGCCCTTTCGCCAACGTGAAAACGTGTACAGTATTCACATTGTAATCTGCCCCCTCGCTATGTAGCACCATCTACGATTCTTGCAATGCCGAGTATTGCGCTGTTAATATCAAGTTTATTTAGTTTGAACCGGCTTGTGAGATCTCAAGAGACCAGGATGGGTCTCACTTGCAAGAGTGACCCGGGGCCATTAGTCTGCCAGCAGGGGGCGATGATTGCTGCTGTGTGCGTAACCCCGAGTGTGGGGTTATTTTGTGGGGTCATTTTCGAATGTTGACAAAGTTGGACCCTGATGTGGCGGCACGTGATGGCCTGACTCTTGCGAACGACGCCGTGAGAAGAGAGGGCGCGGGGAAGGGGTGGTGTTTAACGTCCACCGATGAAGCAGACGGCACGCATGCATGTATGTATGTTGAACTTCCTTCGCAGCGTACATAGCCAACGGTGGTAATCGGAGTCGTATTGACGCGGTTAATGCTCACGCAGTAGTAACCCGGGCGGCTGCTGGATTCGAACCGTGAACATCTGCGACCAGCGGCGAATGCTGAACCAATGGACCGCGTCACCATGGGCTTCCATGATGATGGTGACAATTACAAATAATACATCGTTTGAGAAGTATTCAGGTTTTCATAAATTGTTCTGCATGTCATGGTAGTAATTGTTAGCACACACACACACAAATTGAACTGCTTTTTAAGTTAAGTTTGTTGCCCTACCCCCATAACTCCGATTAGCACGGTTGACTATGTGCGGTGCGAAAGAAGTTTAACATGCATACGTAAACCTATAAACACGAACATGAACAAATAACCTCCATCAAAACTGTGGAAATACCCTCATCCAGCAGTGGATTGACAAAGGGCCATACATGTTTAATTATTCCACGTGTAAATATTCCTCCGTCAGCCTTATACTCTAGTGTTCTTGCAGCGAGTATTGTGAGCGAGTTTCTGCTGAGAGTTGGCAAGTTCCTATTATGGCGATGACGTCAGATCTGGGCCAGACACCAAATGCCACTTGTGCACACGGTCAGGAATTGAACCGAGGTCCCCCGTGTCTGGATGCAGAGCGTTTAACGCATGGACACATTTGCCATGACTTCCGGGTCGTACGTATGTTGAACTTTTTTTGCACCGTACGCAGCCAACCGTGCTAATCGGAGGTACCGGGGTCACTTCCCAAAGGCTCGGAAAATATGAAGGCATGAGCGCTGTCAGGACATGCACATCCAGGTGACTCCTACATGCGGGGAGGTAAGCGCATATGTTGGGATGAAACAAATTTTTTTTTACCATCCGTGCATTTATGTGTATACACCTGAAGAATTGACACGTTGGATAATCATAATAGTGGGCAATAGGATAGCGGACAGGACGCGTTTCCCTGTCGTATATTTGAGCGCGGTTCAGCCTCATTGCCAAGAGCCAAGGGACCGTGCCTCGTGGCGTTTTTGTCGCATTCGTCTCGCACACCAGAGCGCCCTTTGTCCTCTGCTTTGTCATTTGATTGAGGGCAGCGCTGTGGCAGGTGTCATCATCATCATCACAAACACACAGCATGCTCCATGTGTGTTCACTGTCACGTGTGTCTGGGTGTGTGCGCGCGTACGGGGAGTGGTGGCATAGCGGTTACCCTGCTGCGCGACGAACCCAGCCACACCCGAGTTCGATTCCCGGCCACGGCTAACACCAGTGGTTGTTATCTGAGCCAGTCCCGGGCCTCCGCTAGGGCAACTTGGCCAAAAAATGAGTACGGTATCTGATGCGATGTTTAAACATCAGCCCTGGGGAGGAGAAGGGGTGGCCGAGCTTGGCGTTGGCCACTCGACCCGTTCGTGTGCCGGTCTTCGTAGGCGCTCGTTAATATCACTTTCCCCAAGAGCCTATGTAGGTAATATAGAGGATCTTTGTCTTCGTTGGGGAACGTGCTGTTAGTGAGCACCTATTCAGGCTGACACACCAATACGGGGGATAATTGTTGCCTTTGTGCGTGAGTGTTGAGAGAGACAAAGACTTCTGAATAGCCGAGCAGACTGTTGGGGCATGTGCTATGAGCAGGCGCCTGTCAAGGTCGGCACGGTGCACAATCAAACGATGCTGCCAGCTGCAGTGTGTACACGTGAGCAGTGGGGAGACAAAGGTGGCCAGGGGTGGTATTGGCCACACCGCCGCCTCGTGCTCCGTGCCGTTCCAGACCAGAAAGAGTCAAACTTCTTGTCGTACCGAATCATTCATATGGTTAACGACGGTGAATTTTACTTGGTAACCCACTCACTTCAAATGGTTATCAATTCACTGCTGTTGATCACATATAGAAATTTGAACCGATAAATGTATGCCACCTGAGGTGGCACCGACGAGCGAACCACGTGGTGTGGGGCTCATGGACTAAAACAGCTGCTCGCGAACAGCACTTGCCTTGAACAGTCTCTCAAAGGCACGGATGGAGAGGGTGTTTGCAGGGGGGGGGGGGACAGATCTGTTTTCTGTGTGTGTGTTTGTTTTGTAGCTATTAGTGACTTATGTAAAGGCTATCGCATGAACACCCACAGTACCAGACATGCTCTGCTGACATCTTTCATTGCGGAGTGGCAGTAAAAACCAGTGGGGCCACCGTGGTCCTGCCGCGTGTATATATTTTTATATTTTTATATTTTTTCAGCTCTTCGAGGCAGGTCACGTCCTTTTCCCCCCCAACACGCGTGATTTACTCGGCGCGTCTCTTCAATTATCCATAGATATCCGTTTTCTGACGAATCCCAGGACTTTGTGATTCCAAGGGTTTTAAATCTGAAATGTACCTTCGGTAACCTTTTGCATATTTTTTCCTGGGTTCCTTCCGAGAGCTCTCAGCAGCAGCAGCGGCGGCGGCGGCAGCGGCGGCGACAGCGAAGTGATCGATGGGGGCTGATGTCATTTGGAAAAATTCGGCTCCTCCCGTCGACTCCTTCCGCGCTCGTAAAAACAATCGCGTAGAGCCACCGCGCCGCGACTTGCCGTGGCGTGCCGTGGCTTGCCGTGGCCTGGCGTGGCCTGGCGTGGCGTGCCGTGGCTTGCCGTGGCTTGCCGTGGCCTGGCGTGGCCTGCCGTGGCCTGGCGTGGCCTGGCGTGGCGTGCCGTGGCGTGCCGTGGCTTGCCGTGGCCTGGCGTGGCGTGCCGTGGCTTGCCGTGGCTTGCCGTGGCCTGGCGTGGCCTGACGTGGCCTGGCGTGGCCTGACGTGGCCTGGCGTGCCGTGGCGTGCCGTGGCTTGCCGTGGCCTGGCGTGGCCTGGCGTGGCGTGCCGTGGCTTGCCGTGGCTTGCCGTGGGTTGCCGTGGCGAATCGTGGCGAGCCCGTGGCGTGCCGTACCTTGCAATGGAATTAAGCGGCGGGGTTAGCGGGGTGTCACGTGGCATGCCGGAGATGTCTCAAGCGAATCTGCCACAGTCCGACCCGCTGTGCGATTCGCTTCATGTGCAGTTGAAAGGCCGTAATTTACCGCTTCCAGTAGGCTGCAGTTGCTACATTTCCCGGTTCGCGATGGTGAACTCGCGGACCGCTCCGTGTTCCCGAGTAATCGCGTCGGAATGTCCGGTCGACCGAGTCACCTGCAGCGCCGATGGTTGGTGCCGAATAGCAACGGTTGGCTACGTACGATGCGAAAGAAGTTCAACCATTATACGTGCGCATCGCACCGCGCTCGTTCCACCGCACGACCCACCGACCGCACCGCAAAAGTCGCTGCCTTCGTGGAAAGAAGTGTGCCCCCGGCAAAGCAAAAACAACAAAAAAGACCAATCGCCGGTAGTGATACTACTATTTTTGACGATCATAATGATTTGCATCTTAATCGGCATTTGCACTTGGGAATGCTCTTTGGATAAAAATTGGAGTTTTTTAAAGATTTTTTTTTTACCCAGGAAAAGCCGCAGTGAGTTGTCATGGTTTTTATTTCAGGAGGCTTATACAATACTTTGGAATGCTTGGCTAGTTCCTTGCTAAGTTATTGTTCATTGCATGCGAGGGGAGTCCAGAGTGCCCGGGCAATGCTTAAGCTTCCGATGGGGACAGCACTCGAAACACCGCTGATGTAGGTGAGAGGCCTGCTGGCTGAGAGCCTCTTTCCTACAGCCACACCCCGTGCAGAAAGTGGAAGCAGCGTGCGCGTCACCACACTCATCCCGGCGTGATCCACTAACCCTGGCCTCCAAAATTAGTTTTCTTAACGGAATTAAATGGGCATCGCCAAACACCTCTGGCTAAACAACAACAAAACAATCAATACAATTAAACTGTACATTGAGTGAGGTCAAGAAATTTCGGCTCTTGCCGTTAATACGTGATTGCCAAACTGACTCCCGCAGGGGCGCATGACCCATGATGACGACGGGGGTGGGGGCCCGGGGAACGCGCGGGTGGAGTGAGGACGATCGGGTGGTCCAAATGGTGTCGGGGGTAACGGGAGGGGGGCAAGAGAGGTCCAGCGATCTGAAGCTCCCGGCGATTACGCCTCAGCACGGCTAATGCCCGCTGTGACTCACCGCTCTCTCCGTGCCCATTCTCTCCTCCGTGCCCCCCCCCTCCACCAGCTTCCCATTTAGCGCTACGGCAACCCCCCCAAGCCCCCCCCCCTCCACCCTCGCCAGCTCCCACTGCCGGCGTCGCTAGCGCCACTGTGCACAGCAGGTCCCGCCGTCGACCGTAGGAGCCCCATTAGGGTTTTATATCGCGCCGACGCAGAGCCACCGGCCACCGCGAGTGATGGAGTGCGAGCGTTTAGCCGCCGTGTGGCCCCGGAACGGCTAATATCACCGCGGCGCGCGTGCCCCCCTCCCACGTGAAATACGCTGTCGGGATTTGAGATAAAATCGCGGCGGTTGAACGTTTGTCGTTGAGAGGGGTTTTGTTTGTTGTTGTTTTTATTATTCGCTGTGTGGTTTTTTGTTTTTGTGAGAGAGGCTGCTTAGTAAGTGTGTGTAATGATAGATGGCCAATGCGCTTTGGCTTGTGGAGTTTTGTGCTCCCGTGTTAAGTTGTTTTATGCGCTGGACAATCTTTTGAGAAAGAGCCTTATAGCTCATCGGATTCCTGCAGTATAAATAAATATTTACCGAGGAGCGTACGGCGCCTTGTGAGGCCATTACTGGACGTGGGTCTCGCCCGTGCATTGCCAGTCGCGGGCACTGCGTGACCATACTTCACCCAGTGAGGCTCCGGTTCAGATAATCACTCGCAACTGATTGTTAGTCGCGGCCAAGAAATATGAGGTTGGCAAATTGATAGCGCAGTGCGCTGACCATTGCACCATTGGTCCACCCATTTTTTTTAAATTATCTAATTTATTTTTGGGCTACGGCTGATGCGCAGTGAGAAGCTCACTTCACTATGAACCTGGTGACGACCCTGGGGCTCGATTCCTGGCCACGGCTGGCATCAGTGGCGAGTGATATCCTAACCCATCCTGCCCCCCCCTCCACGCCCGCACTCCCCCCGCACTTGACGAGTCTACGTTCAGAGTTGAGAGCGTTGTGTTCCTGATGTGCTGTTTTGGACTCGCCGTTAGAGCGGGACATCTTGAACCAATGTGGAATGTTTTGACATCGCACTCTCCCAACCACAAATACATCAGATTACCAACATCCCACGATTGGCACGCTCACCAAATCATGTTTCGTTTACCCACGAAAGTCTCGCCGAGTCTCAGAACCCTGGGATTGATTTCTCCCTCCAATTTCTTAATTGGGAATATGTTAGCAATCGATACGGCACTATTATGATTATTACAACCATTGATTGTAAAAAAAAAGAAAAGGGATAATGTTTAAATGAAACAATCCACAGGGTTTAAAGGTTTTGTTGTTTTGATATTTTCACCAAAGTGCCGCTGTAAAAGCAGAGCGCATCGAACTGTTATGATACAAACGGAATGACATCTGCACAGTACTACCTCTGCCATTGGGTTAACGGCGTCCTCAGAACCGGGCACGGACAATTCCTGCTCTGCGTTGTATAACACCCCCCCCAACTGCCCCCCCCCCACCGCTCCCCTCCCAAAAAAAACCTACACAAACTGTGCAGCAGCTCAGCCAGGCGAGGAGGGGGGGGGGGGGGGAGCACGGAGGGATTAAGGGGGGAGAGGATGGAGGCGGTTTGGAGCGGTGAGAGTTGGTTGGCGGAAGGGAAAAAAATGTTTTGAGTGTTTAAGCGGCATGCCCACAACGTGCGCTCCAGTGTGTTCTAGCGGGTTTGAGGTTAATGAGCAACATCCGAACTGGGGGTTTGGCAAGAGGAGCGGTGGTTTCACGCGTTCCCACCTGGCCTGGAATCGCACCGAGACTCCTCGAGGTGGAAGGTGAAGCCGCTGTCTGCTGTTTCCGCACTTCTCTTCGTAATTAATTGGATGCGCATCTCCCCGCGGTTCGCTGGAGCCTTTCAGGAGGGGGATCTCGTTTGCGCAAAGACTTGGCTCGTCACCTTGAGCTGGGACTTGCCGGGGGAAGGGGGAGAAACAAAAAAAAACAACCCACCGCGGCTAATCACCCCGCACAGATGTTGCAGCTGTGTGCGTACGGGCACCACCCACGCGTATGCGCATGCGCGGTGTGAGTGTGTGCGTCCTTACGCCGTGTGCGCCTGTGTGGGGGAGCGGTAGGGTAGCGGTCAGCGCGCTGCGCTCAGAACCCGGCGAGCAGATATGACGATGGCTTTGAGAGGCAGCAATCAATCGACGTGCTGATCTTATCGCTCCATCCCCGCGATGGAGGCCCTCCTCTCGAGCGCGTTCTCCTCCGTCGGCTGCCACTCCGTTGTTAGTCTCGACCAACGGCCATCGTCCGTTCCCGCGACGTGTCCTGCCCAAGCCCAACTCGCTCTTCCTAATGACCATCACGATGTCTCCAACTTGTGTATGTTCTCTGATCCAGGCGTTCCTCTCTCTCGCCGTCTCTAAGTGTCATTTGAAATCGCGCATCTCTCCACGCTTCTTTGCGTGCTTTTCAAATTTTCCTTAAATTTTCTTTGTCCATGTCCATCTTGCTAATCCGTAAGTCATACGAGGTAAAAGTACGCTAGTTAGACACGTTATTCTTCGAGGCACATGGACACGATGCTTTTTGTTCTCAAATGCAGGTTCATAAAAGAACTCCGGCGCTTTATTCAAGGGTAGAGATTTACAGCATTTACGTGGGGCGCAGATTCCTCAGCAACTCCAAGTGCCTCCTTACATCACATTTCATCTCACCCATTCCATCATTTCGATTCCGGTCCATCTATAATGACTGCCCTAGGTGCACACACTCTGATGCGTTTTCCAGTTGTATCCCTCCAACAGATGTCTTCAATCGCTTAGCGCGCGTCTTCGTGTTTGTGTGTGCGGGGAGCGGTGGTGCAGCGGTTAGCGCGTGGCGCTACGAACCCGGCGACGCGAGTTCGATTCCCGCTCACGGCCAACGCCACTGATGATTATTTGAATCGGTCCTGGGCCTCCCCTAGGTCGACTCAGCCTCAAATTAGTACCTGGGGCGGTGTGTAAACATCGCCATTGGGGAGACAAAGGCGGCCGGGCGTGGTGCTGGCCACACGACCCCTCGTGTACCGTTCCGGCCTTCGTAGGTGCCACTCGCTAACAGCACTTGCCCCAACAGTCTGTTACAGGCGACACGGGGGATCTTTGTCTTTTTTTTGTGCGTTGGGGGAGCGGTGGTGCAGCAGTTAGCGCGTGGCGCTACGAACCCGGCGACGCGAGTTCGATTTTCGCTCACAGCCAACGCCAGTGACGATGATCTGAACCGGTCCTGGGCCTCCCCTAGGTCGACTCAGCCTCAAATTAGTACCTGTTGCGGTGTGTAAACATCGTCACTGGGGAGACAAAGGCGGCCGGGCGTGATGTCGGCCACCCACCCTCTCGTGCGTCTTGGCGGCCTTCGTAGGTGCTCGCTAACAGCACTTGTCCCAACAGCCTGTTAAGGCTACACGGGGGATCTTTGTCTTTGCGTGTGTGTACATATATATTCACTGGCCTAAATGGGTAATCGTTGACAGCGCTGGCCCCTACGGTTGATACATCTCAACGGGGGAATCCTTTGCTATGCCCGCGTGTGTCCGTGTGCGTACGTGCTTGTGTGTTTTGGAACATTCTGCACGTGTGAGTTTTCTTGTTTAATTTTTTTTTCACGTAACCTCTGTCTCGGGGAAAACACGTGTCCTGTGACGTATACCTCCCACAGTGCGCGTACAGGAAGGCGTTCGTTTCAACATTTAACCGACTCGATTATTGATGGATTACCAATGAGCGCAACTCTCTACCATCGCTCGCGCGGTAATGGGAATATAAGTAATCTGTTGACGAGCAGCTGCCCTCGTTCCGGCCTCTGCAGCACGTGTTGTAAATTAATTACCGCGTGCGTGCGTGCACGCTTTCTCTCTCTCTCTCTCGATTGAAAATAAAACAAGAATCGGCTTTGCCCGTTCTGGCAATGAAGCGGGTGTTAAAGATGTTTTAACGCGTAAATAGATGGATTTTAAATCTTGACTGAACGCTATCGTGACTGTGGGAATTCATATTGTTTGGGTCCTTTCGGCAAAGTCACGTAGATAGGTTCAAAGAAAATAAGCAAAAACTACTAAACATTTATCGTCGTATTATTGTGTTAACATTTTTTCGAAGCACCCTCTCTGTGATCGAAACGTCGTAGTTTTTTATTATTTTCTTTGAACCTTTATTTTTTCTTTAGAATTTGTTCCATTAACGTGACTTTACCGAAAGACCCAAAGAATAGATAGACATACCTTTGTGCGAGGCATTAAGTCTGCATTAAGCACACGTGCGTTTGTGTCAAAACGTGCTAAACCGTTGGCCTCGTGGCGCTCTCTGGTCTCGCACTGGTGGTACGAGAGGGCCCGGCAGACGGCCGTCTCTTGGTGTGGCCCAATCCGTTTCAAAGACAATGCATGCGTATATGCGGTGCTTTCTAGACAAAATAAAAAAAAAACACGCTTTAATTAAATGTACCGTACTAGTAATGGAAGAACTCCACGACTCCAGGAAGTGGCCCCGAAGCTTGCCATAACATAAGGGGCCGTGGCCAATTACAGCCAACGTGAATTGAGCGTGGACAATTCGAGCCAAGCCGAAACATAACATGTAAAAAATTCTGTTTTAAAATGTATATATATTTTTAACGATAGAATATAGTATTGCCATCAGTATGACATAAGTATACCAAGTTTGCAGTCGATACCACATTGATAAGTGGGTAAAATTGAGTTACAAGATTTGAGGATACAACAACAGAGTTCATAAAAAGCGTGAAATAATAATTACAGAGGTGCGCAGCACGGGGCGAGAAGGGCGTTGGGCCCTTTCTGTGCCACCTAAGGGCTGGACGTGTTTACTTAGGAAAACAAATATATAAAGAGGCCTCGATTGAGCCCACACGACGCCAAAGCTAAACGACGACGCGTGTTGGAATTATCGAACGTAATTTAAGTTTTCTTAGGTTTTTTTCGGTAAAGTCCCGTAGGTAAAAAAATAAAATTAATGAAAGTCAAATAAAAATAAAATCACGATAGCTGTACCAAGCGAGTCACTTGATACAGCTATCGTGCTGTGACGGTTCCACCTGAAGACGGAAGCTTGTGTTGCCTCCGAAACGTCGTGATTTTTATTTCATATTATTTTACTTTTATTAATTTTAATTTTTTACCTACGTGACTTTACCGAAAACCTAAGAATATATATAGAGGGTGCTTAAAATAAAATGTTAACACTTTTGATAAATTTGCAACAACACCACGAGAAATGCGCCTCCGGGGCTGTGGAGACCACCTGGAGAAGATTCCAGGTGGTACTCTTCCACTCGTGGCGTACGAGTGGGAGACTATTTGACCTTTTGAAGCTATTAACATCACGTTTGTTATCGTGGTCCAGTGTATTATCCGTTCTTTTCCCATTAAAAACAATAGCGCCATATAAGTGCGAACATATTTTTGAAGCACCCTGAATCATCAGAGCAACACGCACGCATGCAATAATCCGGTGTCATCGCCGCTGCTTGGGCTGCCGAAAGCCGCCGAGGTCACGGGATTCCGCGTGACTCGGCGTCGAGAGGCAAGTGCCGTTGCCCGTGTCGAGGCGTACCCTGGCATATGCTCGTTCACTCTCAACAACAGTTCATTGGCGCTCCAGCACGAGGGCTCTTTCAAAAGGGCAGGGTTTTGTTTATTTAATAGTCACGCTCCAATGTGTTTCTCAAGAAAGCCTCCCGTCACACCCCTCCTCCCCACTTTATCATCACAGCGATATGCAATACTCGGCGCCTAAGCGTTTATAACGCTCTGAATACTGTATCAGAATTTGAATATGTATTAATCCTAGAAGAATCCGATGAGCTATTAAGTATTTTTCGCAGATGTCCAGTAAGGGGTAGGGGTCAAACATTATAGCTACGGTATGTATGAATATGGTTACGAAATTTAATTTTCAACAATTACAACTAAACAATGGGGTAGCACATTAGACATGTAGCTATTCGCCGTGCGCGACTCACAAAGCGGGTCGGAGCGATTCAAACCGGTTGCGGTTCGGGCTTTAAACTCCCATCGCGGTTTTTGTTTCTCGATTGTTGGTACAGATGTAAGCGCCCCGTTATCGGCTGCAGGGGTGGGGGGGGTCGCGTGAACCAATTACATACAACACAACATACCGTACCGTGCACGCGTATAAACACACACACACATCGATTATTGTACGTGGCATTACATGTTGCACCTAACGGTCGATATTAATCGAATGCGTCGTGGCCACGCGGGCCCGGCAGGTGATTTCGTTGGGGGACTTTATTGCTTTTCTCTTTTCGTTGCCTTCGAGCCGCGCGTGCAAAAAAAAAACACAACCAACTAACTCAGCAGACAATGCAAACGGCACGCGGTCTCGCCCGCACGCACGCAGAACGACGGCCGTACGCTTAATGGGGAAATGAACGCGACCCGCGGTTTTAAGGACACCGTGGGACTCGGTAGATATTCTAAGGGCGGGGGGGGGGGTCCCCCCCTCCCCCTCCCCTCCCACCCAGCGTTCGAGAATTATTACATTAATTTGACGAACAGCAACAGTGCCTAATCGGTGACGGGTGAGTTGGTGGTGGTGTGGGGGCAGTTGGTTAGGGGCTGGTGGGTGGGGTGGGGGGGGGGCATTTTAGCGGGTGGCTTCACATCTTTTTCTCGCGTCGCTAAAGTACCACTCGTTCAAGTGCAAAACCCCCCAAGAAAGTGAGAGCAAAGCCTCTCCACCACCCCCCACACCCCCTCTCCCAATACACACCTCCCCCCCTGCATCCACCCCCCCTCCCACCCCTTTCGCAACAGACGATGAATAATTTAAAGGCGGAGCGTTTTGTTGGGGAGAGCCGTCGTGCCAGCTCTCGGCTCCATTTCCCCCTCCCCTCCTCCTCCTCCGTTCCCTTCCTCTTCTCAGCGACATTCGCCATCCATCACGCGCGCGCGCACGATGGCTTGCCCGCCCGCCCGCCTGCCCGCTCGCTCGCTCGCTCGCAGCAGCTGCAAATCGTGAGCGAATTTACGGCGACTGAGCCGGAGCCGCAGGAGGACGGGACGGAGGAGCGGGCCTCCCGAGGCGAAAGTAATCTTGCGTGATGGATGCGGCCAACCTTAGACCCCCCCCACCTCCTCCTCCTCGTCCACCCCACCTTTGCTCTGGCTGCAACCGCTCGCGTCTCGTGCCCGCGTGCTCTCTCCGCTGCTACGCTGCTAGGACACCGGAGGTGCAGTCGCCGTCGGGGGGAGTCACCGGTCAATCGGTTATCCCGTTTCCGCTTTTGCTTTAGACATTTTTTTTTTATTGTTGTTGAGATTTTGAAAAAAATATTTTTGTTCACGATTCATTCGTTGTGTTGAGATGTTGCCGTGTGGGTTCCCGCTGCCTGCGTGGAAGTTGAAACGACGGGAAAGTTTGTACGACCCAACCCCACCCAGTAATATAACTGCGTTCACCACAATTAGTCCATCGGCAGGGCGTGCGTGGTGGGCTAAAGTGTGGGTATTTCTATACCTCTTCCAAAACTTCTGGCCGCCGGTGGCGAGCTGTTAACTACCTCGCCTGGTCTACAGGAGGTCGCGGGTTCGATCCCGACCTTGACGGCTGTTCTATATTTGGAGTGTGCGTGTCTGTCTCCCCGTGGTCGCGTGGATTTCTCTGCGGGCACTCGCGTATTTCCCTCCACATTTAGAAACTCGCGTTCAGAGTATTTGGCTGCTACACATTTCCACGTGACAAGCCACTTCGTTGAGCAATCATTTGTGGCCAGGCCGCTTCTAAAATATAACTTTATAGCTCAGTGGGCATTGCCTGATATTTTAAACGAGTTACTTTGTATTCATTGTGTACTGGGGATCGGTAGTGCAGTGGTTAGCGCGCTGCACTCTGAATCTGATGACCTGTGATACATTCTCTTTGGTTCTTTCGGTAAAGTCACGTAGGTAGAAAAATGAACAATAGATCACGACGTTTCGATCGCAACGCAAGCAATCGTCATCTTCCGCCTGATGACGATTGTTGCGTTGCGATCGAAACTTCGTGATCTATTATTATTTTTCTACCCACGTGACTTTACCGAAAGAACCGAAGAGTATTGAGACCTGCAGTTCACGAAAGCTTCCAATCAAGACTGTGATACATTGTCGGCCATGGGCAACATAGGTGGTGACATACATCTGAACCGGTTCAACGCGTCCCTTTCATTTAAGCACGACCGAGCAGCGTGGTGAAGTATGGTCAAAGAACCCCCGTGACCGACACGGCATGGAGGAAGCCTTCACCCAGCAGTGGCTTGACCAAGGGCTGTAAATGATCATC
Organism: Lethenteron reissneri; assembly: GCF_015708825.2. Lineage (NCBI taxonomy): Eukaryota > Metazoa > Chordata > Hyperoartia > Petromyzontiformes > Petromyzontidae > Lethenteron > Lethenteron reissneri. The sequence continues at coordinate 6,616,602 of NC_083795.1, forward strand.
GTTATTATTTACTGCGTTTGCGTCTCTTGGAATCTTGTCGAGAGATTTTAAACGCAAATTTGTGTCCCCAAAAAAATACGTCGATGTAATATCAGTGCACCACCACCCCCTGTTAGGGAACGTCCATAAATGACGTCACGCACCTAGGGGAGGGGGGGGGGTCAGACATTTGTGACGATGTGTGATGGGGGGGGGGGTGTTTAGAAATGTGACGTCACATCAAAATGCGCAACTTTAAATAAATATAGAATTGTTATAACAACACTCCTACAACATCAGAGTGCAGCGCCACATTAAATACGCACTACAATGACAATAGTTTAAAGCGATTTGAAGCACGTTTTATTTTCAAAATTGAAATATGGTTTTGGGGGGTGGGGGGCAGAGCTTCTTGACGTCATTTGAGGGGAGGGGTCTGACTTTTTGTGACGCCGTGTGACGAGGCGGTCAAAAATCGTCCAAAATCGCGTGACGTCATTTATGGCCGGCCCCTTAGGGAACGTCCGCGGAAGATGCTGTCACGAGACAACTTCTCACGCCACCTATGAGTCGGCTTCTTTAGCCACACGAGGGCCGGAGGCTCGACTCTCCGTGCCGAGCGCTCGTTGCGTGCCATTCAATATCAAATATTGCAGGAAGGAACAATATGTTCCACACTGCCTACCAGGGATTTTTTGTCTGTCTGTCGTGCATAAATAAATAATATAAACAGCTCTTTGATTGGTGGAGACCTACTGCCGGGTACGGAGAGGGGAGGTGCCTAAGGGAGGAGGGACAGGGGAGGGGCCTAAGGAAGGGGGGGTCAGGGGAGGGGCCTGAGGGGGGGGGGGGGTCAGAGGAGGGCCTAATGGAGGGGGGGGGGGTAAGGGGAGGGGCCGATAGTGAAGGGGGCTGGCTACCTGGCTGTCTGCCTGGCTACCTCAAGTCACGTGATCTTGTACACAGGTAGGAACAACAGGTTCCACACTGCCCACCAGGGATTATTTGTCTGTCGTGCACGAATGCGCTGTCCAACCAAGTTCCTACCTGCCCGCTCGGAAGGAACGTGTTGACGCCTCCGAAACGTCTGTGTGCGTTGAACTTCTTTCGCACCGTACGTAGCCAACCGTGCTAAACGGTAGGTGCGTTGGAAAGACAACAAACTTGTACGTCTCGGAGCGAGAATAAAAATAAAAAAACACACATTGAGACGATTTTTTTTTTAAATACCCGCAGTCATCGGTAATCGGGATGAGGGGTATCGTCAACTCGATTCGCTCGGAATCGGAAGTTGAACCACGTGCGCCTGACACGTGGTGGTCTCAGCACCGGGACCGTGGCAGCAGCAGCAGCACGCCGCTGTTGCTGTTTCTAGTTAGACCTTATTGCAAGGGGCAGAGTGTTGTCAACCAGGCAAGTGGTTTGTAGGTAGTAAAACAAACTCGCATTGTTAATTCAAACCAGAATTAGTGTGGATAATGAAAGGGATGAATCCAATTTGTACGGCTCCTTCCAAAGATCTGATCGTATTTACAAAGGAGCACGGTGACACAAAGTAAACACGGTCCCCAAGAATATGAATATAAACACGTCCCTTGTATGCTGTCAAAGAACGACAGTACAGATTAAGTTAGAACCGGGACGCTTCTGTACGAACAACGCACGAGTCGGTCACACGGTACGCGACGCGGCCAGTGGCTGTGAAAGCAAAACAGTTCACCCCCCCCCCCCCCCTTTTGGGCAACGATCAGTTGCCCAACTTGAATTAACTTCGTATTCGAGTTGACGTGCCCCCTACCCCCCCTCCCCCTTACCCCCCAGTCCCCCCTCCCCCTGCCCCCCCAGCCCCCCCTCCCCCTGCCCCCCAACCCCCCCTCCCCCTGCCCCCCCAACCCCCCCTCCCCTTGCCCCTCCTGCCCCCAGTTATTTTCCGCGACGTTTTAACAGACCCCCCCCCCCCCCAGGCCGCGGTGCAGTCGGCAAAAGGCGATTCGTGGATGGGCCAAATTCCTCGCCGAGCCTCCCCCCCCAGTCACATTCTTTCGGCTGCTTTGGATGAGATCTGGTGTATCTAGTGGAGAGGGGGGGGGGGGCAAAGCACCCACGCGTATGAGGAGAGAACACACCATTTATTGGGTTTTTGAACCTACTTGCTGTACCGCTACACGCACACCGCCTCGATACATCGAGTGTGCCTCACGCACACGTGCACACACTGTGGAACCTGAAGCCGAATCGTCGGAGTTTCTGTTTACGCGACAGCATCGATGCCACGGGCGAACGCGTCTGATGAGTGCCCCTCATCCGTTTAGTTTGTGTGTTCCAATAAGCCAGGTGCCATTTAAACATTCGGGCCAAGTGGCTTTGATTAAGCAAAAACAACACTTTGCTTTTCCAAAAGCATTGCAGCTTCTGAGTCAAGGTGGGTTGGGGGGGGGCTCGGCTCGTGCCAGAGGAGGTGTAATTGGAAGCAGACCGCAAGTTGCGTCTCCGTGCGCTGCGCTGTTCGTGTTCCTTCTTTGTTACCGCTCTGAAATGTTTGCGTTTGTAAAAAAAAAACACGTAAAACCCATCCCATCTGGCTTCGCCGCACTCGAAATCACACAGCATGTGTTGCCAGTGGAAGAAAGGACAGCAAGTGATGATAATAATAAACAATTTCAACTTGTAACGTGCCGCTGAACGGCATTCGCTCCTCGCTCCTCGTAGAGACGGGGAGGGAGAGAGAGAGACGGCGACTCCAGAGGCGGCAGGAGGAGCAACCACCGACGAGCTGGAATGCGGCAGCAGCGGCGCTACCAACGATTGCCCAAGCTCTGCGGTTCTGTGGGGATTCCTCCTGGCGCTGTGGGTTTCCCGCACGCCGCTTGCTTGCACGTACGCACCACTCGATTGAAGTCATGTAGGTAAAAAAATAAAATTTAAATTAATAAAATAAAAATAAAATAAAAATCACGACGTTTCGGAGGCAACACAAGCTTCCGTCTTCAGGTGGAACTGTCACAGCACGCTTGCTGTATCAAGTAAATTTACTTGATACAGCAAGCGTGCTGTGATGGTTCCACCTTACTTGATACAGCAAGCGTGCTGTGAAGTAAAGCAAGCGTGCTATGACGGTTCCACCTGAAGACGGAAGCTTGTGTTGCCTCCGAAACGTCGTGATTTTTATTTCATTTTTATTTTATAAATTTTTATTTTTTACCTACTTGACTTTACCTAAAAAACCCAAGAATATGAATCCTTGCAGTCACGAAGCTTCAAATCTAGAACTCGATTGAAGGAATGGGAAAATGAGAAGTTATAAAAATGGCTTCTGTTTTAAAACTGCTTCGGGGCTCATTGAAAGCTGTTTCGCGACGAAACGAATTCGTTTTCGGGTCGTGCCGCCGCGTGGCATTTGTTCGGCGTGATGTTCGACGTTTCGCTCCGCATGCCTGGGATCTTCTGCAGGGACCGCGCTTGCATGGCCGAGTCGCCCTTGAACAAACATTTCCTTGGCTCAGTGGGCTTCACTATGGGAACAATACACTCCTGATTCTCACTATGCAGAAGCTCCCAGCACGTTCGGCGAAGCGTCGGACAAACCCGAATTCACAAATTAATGTGGAAAAATGGGAGGGGGTGGGGGGTGGGGTGGGGGCGGTGGCGAACATGGTTTGATCAACGAGCTACGGACTTGGCAGGCCTGAAGTTGGATTGCCGGCCAAGGCTTCAACGTCAGCGATGGGTGGGTCTCCGCACCAGTGCCGGCACTGCTCCCTTTACCGGCCCGCGCCGAGGTGGTGAAGTATGGTCAATCGGCCCCCATGGGCGACACATCATGGTGAGGTCTTCATCCAGTAGTAGATTGACAGGGGGCTGGAAACGATCGTGTGATTATTTAATCAGCCTCGTCTACGTATGCACGTGGAAGTCATAGTGTGTACTTGTGCAGTATATAACCAACTGTGCCTTTGACCAAATAGCCTGGGAAATGTGCCCGACCGAGACAAATCTTGAAAGCCAAGCAGGTGTATTACTGTTATTTAAACCTCCGATTAGCAAGGTTGGCTAAACCACAAAGCCCTGAACTCAATCTCGAACTCCTAAAACTAAACCCAATCCTAAACGCCTAAATCCTCACCTCAGTCCTATACCCTAACCCTTAAACAGTAACCCAAAATCCTATAACTTCTCTAACCCCTTGACCTAAAGTTTTTTTTAAAGGTCAATTTGTGCGCGCGCGGTGCCGCACGGGTTCTTGCCGAGGGGGACACCAAGGCTGCGGGGCCGTCCTTGCGTGCCAGCGCGCAACTTCCAACACCGCTCGGCAAAGTTTCCAATTATTTCCTGAATCTGTCCGTCGGTGGTTGTTGGCTTCCATCAGCGGCGCGCACGCCGCGCGCGGTGCCGCAAAGTTCGCGACTTCAAAAGAAAGCGGCCGCGGCGCATCCATCGCTCCCTGACAGCCTCCGTCCGCGGAGGGGAATCGGGACGGCGCCCGAGTTCTGCTGTGCACATGGGCGTCGGCTTGCGCGCACGTTGAACCTCGTTCGCGACCGCACGTAGACAACCTTCGCTCGTGGGAGGCGTGCGTGGGGGAAGGACAACAAACTAAGCACGGATAGCAGCTCTGAAGAAATACGTTGTCAATCTGGATTCACGCAAAACAAGCTGCGAAATCCTCTCCAATAAGAGAGCCTCTGAGTTTTCGAAGTTAGTCAGAGGGGACATTTTACCCTGACACAAGGCCAAAGAGAACTCTCAGATAGCTTTGTGCGGAGCTGCACATCAGCGCACCGCTTCGTCACTTCACTAACCGCTCGAGGACACTTCCAAGATGCCCTCGTGAACACAGCGTTGCTGTTGCATCACCGGACATATTGGACCTCCAGTGCCCGATTAGTGCGGCTGTGGTGCTTGCAGCTTCGCGGGGTAGGGGGGGGGGTTAGGCCTCGTGTGGCCGTGACGAGAAGTCGAGGGTCGTCTCAGCTTGAGTTTAGGGGTTTCCCTATCACTCGTGCGTTCGTGCACAGCCATCGGATCTATACCGTCACTCGCGTGTGTTCAAGCACACGCGCACGTGCTCAACGCGCTGGTAACACAGAATGTTATTTTTAAAGTTGATGAAAATTCTATTTTTAAATTGAAGAGCTTTCCTGCTCGCTTTTTTGTTTGTACAGATCTGGGAAATTGGTATCAGTTCTGGAGCTGTGGGGTCACTTTTAGAGTGCGCCTGCGTGGATGGTTTTGTAATTTTCGTGAATGCATTGAAATCGTTCTCGACTGACGAACAATTAACATTTCCCAAGCGGAGCAATGAATGGCATGTTTGGCTGCCCTTCAACACACAAATGCCGGGCAGAATAATCATAATTAGAGCTCTGTAGTAAAACAGCCGATTGGTTCTCAACGTGTCTTCGAATTGTTTTGGCGGCGGGTAGGGGAATGTTTATTTTAAATGCATTCTTTGCACCTGTAATCGTACTGCTATTAAAAATAATCTATGCCTTGAGTTGCCTGGCTGGCTGCTGGCTGGGCTCCTCTCTACTCCCACAATGACTCTGCTGTGAGTGAGTGCCTGCGGGCCGTTGCCACTAAAACTAGCTGGGTACTGGATAAATAGTTTTTTTTTTCCCCCCGTGTAACAACTTAACATTGAGTTGAATTGAAACGGTGAAAGAAGACGTTCAGAAGATAAAACAATAACTAATGATGTAATAATAGATCACAACACTGAAGTGGAGGGAGTACCGAATAGGGAAGACTGGCCACACGGTTCGTTTGAAATAGCTTTTCCATTTGTGCTCCTATATTAACGTACAGTAAAACCTCGTTATTTCAGTATTTGATCATTCGCAATTGGGGATACTTCAGCACGGCTGCGTTTTCGGCATATACACAGCATTAGTAATTCGCCGTGTGCCGAATTGCCGTAGCGAATGGTCCAATTTCGGCATGCACGTGGAGCGACGTCTCGCGCCACGACCAAAACAACGACCCGGTCGAGTGGCGGCACGCGTGGTGAGCGTCAGTGCAGACCCGTCGCCGCTTTGGACTCCACCTTGTTCATGTGCACTCTGTGCAAGCCACAACCCTCTGAGGAATGTCGCCGACATCAAGAAGTGATAGAAAGGGACTGAAGTATACATGCCTTAGTCTGCGAGACAAATCCAAAGTTTTGGATATAATTGATGCAGCTGTGTCAATGCGTGTGGTGTGTGAATAGTTTGGAAAACAAATTTTGAGAAAAAATGTTTATTCGGCAAGGCCAGAGCCCCATATGTGTCGATTTAACAAGGGTTTACTGTAATTGTTTTTGCTAGAATAGTCTGTAAATCATACAGATTATGAAAAAGAAGTAACTCACAATACATATTATCTTGGTATTTTATTGTTACATAAAACAAAACAGGTAACTTTGAGTGCTCCGAGTACACGAGGATTATGAGAAGAGCATGGAAATCACAGCTGTCTCTTTAAACTTTAAAACTATTTTTTTATTTGACCAGGTAAGGCCCACTGAGGTTTACAGCTCTTTTTCAAAAGAGGCTTGGCCATCAGAAACGATAGCTCAACGAAGTGAATCATCGCGTGGAATTTATAGGAGCCAAACACTCTAAACGCATGTTTCTAAAGGGAGGGAAAACCCGTAGGAGAAAAATCCACGTGATGACGGAGAAAGAGAAGATGCAAACTCCATATATACAGGTGTCAGGGTCGGGATCGAACCCACAACTTCCTGCACACCAGGAGAGGTAGTTAACATCTCACCATCATTGCAGAGCAACTATAAAAAAAATTAACTCAACACTTGTGTCAATAGCGTCGTGGCTTTATAAGGAAAAGTATATCATAGGCGACTTTCGAATAATGACCCTTCTGCATCGCACACGGAGAGGACCAGAGCGGTAGACGCCACTGCCAATGCAGCGTAGGATCACCAAATAATTTACTCGGTAAATACCTTGACACAGACGGCTGCATTTTGTCCTCTCTGCAAAGTCATTTTTTTATTATGATTTACGGCTTCACACAAATATTGACAACATTTTATTAGTTATTTTCGAATGGGAAATGTAAGTATTTGACTAATTGGTATAAATCGCCACTTCATATATAAAAAATATATTTAAACAGTGTAAGTCAGAGGAAATGTGAACCTTCAAAGAGTTCAATGAAAATGTTTACGCAGAGAATAAGACTGCAGAGGATTCCGCCTGCCCACCCGGTTGGATCGGTGGCCAGAATTTCGGGTTGTGATTCAGGAACGCGATTCTATTTGAGAATCTATATATTTTAAAAAACATTGCACTGAATGATAGCACCTCCGGTGGCTGCAGGGGGGATGTGAACCCACGGCTTGTGTCGTGCACGAAGTGGTTATACGTAACGACTTACCCGCCTACACCATTGGAACCTCATTTGCCAGTAGCAAAATTTGATAATTGTTTTTTTACCCTTTTATCTAGCGACAAAACTGACACTTTTTTTTTACAAGGAGTCATGTTTGCATTGACCACAATACCTGCAGTCATAATGCAAACAAAAAAACATAACTCTGATAATGTGTGTACCTTTTGGCGTCATCTGGTCCAACACCATGTGAGACTAGGCTCTAAGGAAAGCTGTCTCGGGTGTGGACCAATCAACTTCAAGGACAGTGCACACATTATCAGAGTTGTGTTTTTTGTTTGCATTATGACTTACCCGCCGTTTAAGAATCGATAGGAATCTCTGCATCGCTTTATCGCGAGTACAGCTCACCCCATTAATATATATATATATATCTTTTTACGAGCGTTTGCCCGAGATTAAAATGCATCCCGCTCGGGTGATTACTGCCGAATCTTAATTCCGAGCAAATTTTCAGCACGCTTGTTTCATCTGCGCGATGACAGCGGGCGTTATTGGGCTGGTTAAAAAACCATTTCCTGCACTGTTAGTAATAACATAAAAACTGAAGGCACATTCGAATCAATCGCCGTCGAGATGAATGTGTTTGGGAAAAGGGAACGGGGGGAGAGAGAGAGAGAAAGAGAGAGAAAAAAAACATTTCGCTAAAAAGAGAGCTTTCGGAAGATGAACTACGATGCCTCGATCACTCCCGGGGCTGTGGCATCTCTGGCGATTGGCCGGACGGCCGGACGGACGGCCAGTCGGTCCGTCCGTCGGTTCGTGGCAAGCGGGGCCCGCGGGCCGCACTCGCCGATCACCAGCTGTGGCCCAGCCTCGTAGCGCCAGACACTTCCAGCTGTGATTGATGGTTGAGATGGAGCCACGGCAGCGCCATAAATTACTCCAAACCACATCGCCCGCAGAGCGCCGGCCGGTGTGAGGCTCGGCACCGTTAAAACCGTTTCCAAGTGGCTCCTTTTGCTCCGGCTACGTGCCGTAATAATTTTTTTTGCCTGCCGCGTCTTCCCCCCCCCCCCCCCCCCCCTCAATCTCTCCTTCTCTCTCTCTCTCGCTCTTCGCTGCGTTATGCAAGCCGTGTCCGGCTAATGTGTTTTATGAGGTCCAGCAGAGCCGATCTGCAGGACTTTGCTCGTAAAACCCCCAAACGTGGTGGTGACACGAGTCCGCACGCGCACGGGGCTACGATACAAAGCGGCTACAAAGGCAAGCCACCCCCTCCACCATTCCCCCCCCCACCAGATCCGCACTCCGCCCTCCCCCCCCAAAAGAAAAACACAACTGTTGGGTTACGGAAGCACGTCGTGCTTTGAACTTTCCGCTGCAAAATCCGACCGTGGGAGGATTTCGAGGCATGCGTATCGGCGTGCCCGCGAGAGAGCGTAACAGCATCGGCCTTGATCGATCAATCCGCTGCCTGATGAAGGCATCCCCCAAGCTGGCGGCCATCTCTCAGCGTCCCACGATGTTGTTGGCAATCCATCGAGCTCCTGCACACACGGCTTGATTTCGACGCTCCATCTCTCGGCAATGGACGAGCCTCTCCGTGTGGTTTGGAACCTTTGTGGCCATCGTCCGTGCTCGCGACAGGTTCTGGGCAAGCCTACGAACGGTTCTATACGGCAGTGGTTCTCCACATTTGTTTTGGCTACTGTACCCCCCCCCCCCTTGTTGAATTTAGTTCCAACCGAGTAAACCCCCTTGCCTGACCCAACATGGTTCTGATTTTTTAAAAATCCTTTATATTAAGTTCGCTTGCTTGCTTGCGCGCTTACGACCGTGCAAATATTTCGGTCGTTTTTTTAACCCACTTCCCATGATCCAATCGAGCTGACATTTTGCACACAGACTCGTTGTGCGTGACAATTTATTTTCGTGCAAAAAAAATTTCCAAAATTTTCCACTTTTTAGGAAAAAAAAATTTCAGATTTTATTTAAAATACCAATGTGATAAAAATGAAACTCTTACTCAAGAAAAACAGAAATGAATAATAAAATAAAACCGATGCCACGCATATAAAGGATTTATTGTGAAAAACTTTGTTTTTACGGGTAATTTTTTTTACAAATAATGAACAGCAATATTTCAGCAAATTGTACATTTTGCGAGGTATCCTAACTATCTAAGTAACTGCAAGCGAATAACCAAAAATAAATCAACGCTCTTGCATGCGTGACGTTATTTGTTCCCGCTCGCTGCTTACTCTTGGAAACCCGCCATTGTTTACGATCAGTGAGTTTAGAAAGGTATTTCAGATCGTTTTAGGTTACCGTATGGATTTAAATGTTATCGTTATTTTTCATTGGCAGATTCATACTTGATCATTCACCGATGACTTTCATGTATGGAATAATTTCACACGTTGATAAATCAGCTCACGTAACCCCGTGGGGCATTGCCACCTAGCCCCGGGGGTCCGCGTAACCTGCCGGTTGAGAGCCACTCCTCTCAACCCCCCTCGACAGAAACCAAACGCATCTCGGTCTCAACATTCGAGAACCTTTGCAGCTTCGGCGAGGCTGTGGAACGGCGCCCGTGACCTCTGTCTCGGTGTGTGCCAGCTCACCTCGGTGGCTCGTACGATAATAATGATGATGATGATACGTCGTGCTTGAGGCCCTTTAGTTTTGATCTGTTGGAGGGGGACGGGGGGGGGGTGGGCAGCGAGCTGACGGCCACCTCGATCGACGATCAACGTGCATCGTATTAAGTTTAGAAGTTTAGTTTGTGGTGGACGGTTCGGTGGGCGTGTAAAGATTGAATCGGTTGACAAGCGACATATTGAGCATTTATTCCAATGGTACATAGATAAACTGATTTCTTTAGAGCTGCTTGCTGTGGTTAGTTACCCTCCCCCCCCCCTCGATTAGCACGGTCAGCTGCGTACGGTGCGAAAGAAGTTCAACGTACATACGTACACAAGGCATGGTCATGTGACGTTCTGTAAGGTTCCAGATTTTTTTTTTGTTACCAACAGCAAGTGCAGTGTTTCTTCTTTTCGGGGCCGTGTGACTAAGTCAGCGATTGCAAAATAGCTTTTATAAAAACAACTAGACCGTTCGTCCACTGCGCTCGGTGGATACACTAAACTGTGGATGCAGTGACGTAGATTTGATTACTGGCCACGGCTAACTGATAACGTCAGTGGAGGGTGATCTCTAAACTGGTTTTGGCCATCCAACCTAAACCTTAACCAAGCCACACCGACCACCGCGGTGAAGTATGGTCAAACGATTACCGAGACAACGCGGCAGAGGCCTTTATATTGTAGTGGATGACAAAGGGCTGTAAATTCGGTTTTGAACAACTATAAAAGAACGTGAGCGTTCTTCTTCGCAACGAGAAGTTGCCGGACGCATGCGCACATTGAGGCCAAATCTCACACGGACGCCGCAGTGTTACGGTGAAAATGTGGCACTTATAGAAAGTGGCACTTGAACTTTTTAAACCTAATCATCTAGTCAGAACCGCTGGGTAGCTTTTGTCGGCCACATGGCTGCGTCTGCCCTTCTGGACTTGACTTTTACACCGGGCTTGGAGCCAATATAAATTTTAACACCTCTATTTCTTTGTTTCCCCTGAAACTAACTTACCGTGACATCGCGCGTACGCGCTGCGCGTGTGCGCGAGCGAGTTCGCGCGGACGTGCGCGCTCGTGCGTTTATCCCATGATTAAAGCTTTTCGCGGCGGCTTTCTGATGTCACCTGTCGGAGGGCGTCTCGATCTGTTCGTAATCCAGTTTTCGGGGTCCCGTTTTTAGAAAGTCCGCAAGGCGAGCGCAGCGCCATCGCGTAGGTCTTCCGCCGGCTCCTTAGGAGCGCGCACCGGACAAGTTCACCGAAATGAATATTGGCAGCGAAATTGTAAGAATTTCTTTGGTTACATTCCGAGTAAACGCACGCCGTGATTGACACTTTTAGAAATACCTGCGCTTGTTAACCGCGCTGCTGTGTTTTTCCGCTTAGCTCGTAGCGAACGCCGACAGAATACCCGCATGTCTAAACATGTTGGCAGGCGGGCTGAGATGCCACTTCGCCATGCCCTGCCATTCGTTCGGCTTCCAGCGGCGGTGGTGTCGGCGGTGTTCTGTAATTTGTATCTGTGGTCCCAAGGAGCCTTGGCCCCAGCATCGGCAATCGGGCGGCTGACCTTCCCGCCTCGTAGCGGAGTGAAATAGCGTGCGACGGACCGAGCTCCCCATCGCCGGGCCTGCTCCGCGCGGTTCAAATGTCACGCTAACTTTCGCGCCCCCGCCTCTGACAGCTATCCATCATGGCAAGCGGCTCCTCTTATGAACACCCGCATGTTGTTTATTTTTTTTATTAATTCCTTCCGAATTTTTATCGTCGTCGTCGTCAGACACGATCAATCCACTGCTGGACGGACGACTCCCCAAGCCGCCGGCCACCTCTCGCGATCCTACGATGGAACCATCTGCCGAGCGCCTACGCACGGCGAGGCGAAGTATGGTTAATCCCCTCTCCCCCCTCCCCCCGGAACGACCCCGATGCACCAAGACTACGGCCCCGCGCTGGTCCACAGCAGCAATGGAGCCACCCGATGTCATTTCAACTTTATTCTTTGGCTTCTACTCCGCGAATCTCCGTGGCCCCCTCTTCCTAACCTTCTCCTCTCTGTACTTTTCCGTACTTGCGCCCTGCCCGCTATCGCCTTGTGCCCCCCCCACCGCCCGCCCACAATTTAGAACCTGACCAGCTCGCTATTTGCCAGCGCGGCCCAAACCAGACCGACCGAGAGAGCGTGCCGCCCCTGTCACGTCGCGTGCGAGCACGATCGCCGATTGCTGACGGAGAACGGGCCTGGCACATGTCAAGGATTTCATAAGGCGAGGCGCTAACTACACGCCTCCTGTAGCCTCTTGACAGGGCTGCGGAGTTAATGTGGGGCTGCGTCCTGCGCATCTGGGCAACCACGGAATCCCATCGCACTCTCCACCTCCGAGGCTCTGAGCCACCTCGTGCCTGCCCCGCTCATCGTCTTCATCGCTCCCCCCCCCCCCCCGGCTACCTTGTGGTCGCTCACACGTTTTGATATTTTAATCTAAATTATTCTCAGGTTCTCGATAGATCCTTCCACTCGTTCTGACTGCATTTACCTCTGTATTCCCTTCCCGTCTGGTTGCGCCTTTGTCACGGTTCATCTCTCTGCTCTGTGTGTGTGTGTCTGTGTGTGTGTGTCTCTGTGTGCGAGTGTCTCTGTGTGTGTGTCTCTGTGTGTGAGTGTCTCTTTGTGTGTGAGTGTCTCTGTGTGTGTGTGTCTGTGTGTGAGTGTCTGTGTGTGTGTGTCTCTGTGTGAGTGTCACTGTGTGAGTGTCTCTGTGTGTGTGTGTCTCTGTGTGAGTGTCTCTGTGTGTGTCTCTGTGTGTGTGTGTGTCTGTGTGTGTCTCTGTCTCTGTGTGTGTGTGTGTGTCTGTGTGTGTCTCTCTCTCTCTGTGTGAGTGTCTCTGTGTGTGAGTGTCACTGTGTGTGTGTGTGTCTCTGTGTGTGAGTGTCTCTGTGTGTGAGTGTCTCTGTGTGTGTGTCTCTGTGTGTGAGTGTCTCTGTGTGTGTGTCTCTGTGTGTGTGTCTGTGTGTGTCTCTCTCTCTCTGTGTGAGTGTCTCTGTGTGTGAGTGTCACTGTGTGTGTGTGTGTCTCTGTGTGTGAGTGTCTCTGTGTGTGAGTGTCTGTCCATCCGTTTGTCTGCCCGTTTCTGTCCAACAATACGTGTGTTCGTCTGGCTGTCTGAATTGTTTATTGACGTGTGTGTGTGTATATGTAAGGACGTCTGTGTGTGTATTTGTCTATCTCTCAGTCGGCATATCTATACCACATGTGTATCTGTCTGTATGCTTACACGTCTGTTTGTCTATATGTCTAACTGTGTTTACCCCTCCCTACCTGTCCACGAGTCGGTCTCACCCCTCTTCCCTCTTGCCCCACGCGATGTACCTACTCTGTGTTCTCTCTCTCTGCCCCCCCCTCCTAACTCCTCTCTCCACCTCACCCCTCTCTCTCTCTGGGAGCAATTGTGGCCCCTCTTAATGAGAAACACCTGACTTGGCAAAATGCGGTCATTTGACAGCAGCCAGGCACTTAATCGGCTGGGGTCCCTGACTAGAAACGACGGCGCGCCCAGGCGCGGGGACTCGCGGCCTCCGTGTGCTCGGAGAGACGTTTTGCAGTCCGACCTTTTGACCTCGGGCGAGCCAGATTTCTTAATTTTGCGGTTAGCCGCAGTCCTCGTGAGCGGCACTTGTGGACCAACGACCTTCTGCTCCCCCCCCCCCCTTTCCTCCTCTCTCTTTCCCTGCTTCTCTCTCTCTTTCTCGGCTCTCCGCAACAAAAAAAGGCCTCCCGTCATTTGCCTCCGGGTGTCAGAGGTGTTCGAGCGTCAGGACGGGACGCCGTGAATTGATCAAGTCAGGCGGTTTGCTCTTTGCACCGCTGGGGATGAAATGATGAAGAAAAGAAAGAAGAAGAAAAGAAATCCGAGCAATTTCATTTGGAGGAATGTGTTGGGGGGGGGGGGGGGCTAACGTTCGCGGGCCGTCAACGCACAGCGGTTGAACGCTCGGATTTTTTAGTAACGTTGACTTATTTGCCCGGCAGCGTACGGATTTGCTTTTATTTGTTCGCCTAAATGTGCCGGCTTCTCAAAGCGCCTTTTGGAACACGAACAACAGCAATGCAGGTCACCTGGATGGGAAGGGGGGGGGGAACTGGGGGGGAGAAAAAAATCTACTTGGTAACTTTTGAAAAACTCCGAAATGGTTTAGTAATGTTCTTAGTTGTGTTCGTAATTGGCTTCTCGGCTGTGATGTGGTTAATGCTCCTGTTAAATCATTGCCGCCTGTTTGATCTTCAACGCACGTACACACCGCGTCCTGCGACGTTCAATAGTGGAGTGACGGTGATGATGACGATGATAACAACGATGATGATGATGATGATCATGATGATCACCAGTATCATACACGTTTCGATGATGATGGCGATAGCAACGATCGACATGAAGTGACTGACAGTGGTGATTATAATCACCATAATCATCAGCATCCATATGATGATGACGATTCCGATTATGATGGTGATGAACCTGATCGTGATTATCATTACTCAGGAAACCCTTCCCCAAGACTAGCTTGCCAGGAGGGTACTGCTCCAAATGTCTGATCATTTCATGTACCTTGAGTGCTCTGCTGTGTATGCTTAAACGACACGCGCTCTTAGTCACACATCACCTCCGCATCTAAACTTGAGAAGAACAAAATCCCCAGCTAATGTCAGCCGCGCTGCTTGACGCTCCCTTGAATTTTCTCTGCGCGTTGATAATGGCAATTAAGGGTGAGTTAGGGGGTGGGGGGGGGGGGGGTTTGGCAGGGAGGGCTAGGAAAAAAAATCACCCCGTAATTTTGTTCCACGAACCTCACAAAGCAACATGTGTGGAGACACGGGAGTTTGTTCCATGGGGCCTGTTGCCGCAGGCCCCGTGGAAAGGAAGGGAAGGAAAAAAAAACCCCGAGCTGCTCAGCCCCCGAAGATTTACAATTTCTCAAACAGCCTCGTGTGTGCTTAGCCCGGCTGACCTGTGCAGGTGGCTGCTTCGTAACGCGAGCCAATTCCAGAGCTCTGTCGCTGCCGTTCCGAGCAGGGGGTGAAAGCAAATAGACATCTTGAAGGATTGTTCACGAGACGATGCTCGCCGCTTAGGAGTTCTACGCAGCGACGTGGACGAAACGCTTGCAATGGTGGCGAGATGTTAACTACCTCGTCCGGTATGCAGGAAGTTGTGGGTTTGATCCCAACTCTGACGCCTGTATATTTTGAGTTTGCGCGTTCTCTCCGTGGTCGTGTGGATCTTTCTCCGTGTCCTCCAGTTTTTCCCTCTACGTTTAGAATCAACACGCGTTTAGAGTATGTGTCTGCTTCTTGACTTAAAGCTTTCGTGACTGCAGGAATTCATATTCTTTGGGTCTTTCGGTAAAGTCACTTGGATAGGTTCAAAGAAAATATTTTGGCTGCTTTAAATTTCCACACGATAAGCCACTTCGTTGAGCTATCATTTGTGGCCACGTCGCTTCTAATATATAACTATATAGCCTTACCTGGTAAAAGAAAAAAAATATGTTGTAAAATTGAGTTTAGTTTTAGTCTCGCTCAACGTGCTTCAGCAGGAACTGAAGAGCAATGCACAGTACAACCCGGACAATCGGATTATAATTATTCCCAACCGTCAGTTCAACTAAAACATTACAGGAATCAGGATTAGAGCACTTTGACTGGAGACTCTGGAGTTCATATTTTTAGCTGTGGAGGTTTCTACAGCCCTGTAAGATTAGCATCGTGAACATTTTTTTGTTTCGAGAGTTGTGTTTGGTTTCTCGCGGTCAAAATTACCGCTCTGTCGGCTCTGTACAACAATAATTTCATAACACAAGTGCATGCCGCGACTGACCGGCTGACGCAAAATAAAAATATTTAAATTCACATAGCATGAATTGACGCACGCATTTGACGCGTGCGAATCGATGCTCATTGGCGAATCGGCGCGGCGTTACACGCTTCGTAAACGGTGAGATACACTGAAAGAAGGTCAAACACCCCCTGTGAACCACAGGGAGCGGGCAGGCCTTCATCCAGAAGTGGGCTGACAAAGGGCTGTGCATTACAAACGGCGAGACAGTCTGCTCAGATAGTGACATTAAAGTCGAATTGGAGTCCCTCCAATTATACGCCACAGGCTTTTTTTCCACGTAGTATGCCATCACAATGGCATTTGGACGTATTGGCAGTACATCAGTGCAGCATGACACACCGGTCCTCATAAAAGTCTATAACGAAAATTTGAACTGACATTCGCCTTCCGACTGCTTTGACATCACGATAAGTGATTTTGACGCACCACCACCTCGTAAAATGTTCTGACCGGGGTTGCGAATCGTGGGAAAATAAATAATCATTGTGAAAAATGTGCTCCTTTTTTTTTTACCGCACACCATAGTACCACCAACGCGTACATTTTCAGATCTTCCATTCTGCATCTCCACGGTGCATTTGTCACCACGGTGGACGTCCTGGTGGCTGTCAGGGACAGTCGGGGGGCTCGGCCACCACTCGCCAGGGATGATTGCTGGCGGCAGCCAAAGTCTAGGAATCTTCTTCTTGGTTCTTTCGGTAAAGTCACGTAGAATGGAAATAATAAAATAATAAAATAAAACATTATAAAATAATTCTCACGACGTTTCGGCCACAACGCAAGCAGCCGTCCTCAGGTGAAGACCAGGTCTGTCGTTGTAGCCGAAACGTCGTGAGAATTATTTTATTATGTTTTATTTTATTATTTCCATTCTACGTGACTTTACCGAAAGAACCAAGAAGATGAATCCCTGCAGTCACGAAAGCTTTAAATCGAAATCTAGGAATCTTGCCCAGAGATAGAGCTGGAACGGTGAAAAATACGCTCGCGTGCCGGGGCATAGATTAATTGTTGCGTTGCGTGACCCTGAGAGAGAGAGAGAAAGTTACGGTTTTTTTTTGGGAGGGGGACTTCGTCCAGGATTGGATAGATCAGAGCTGATGGCGATCACATCCACCCAATAATTTCCCAAATGCCAGTTGGCGCAACACTCCACGCTCTTGGAAACTCACCAGCGAGCCCGCAGCCAGTTTTGCCGCCGCTGTCCGCCAAAGCACGTGACGTTAGTAGCCTTTGACGCTACGGCACATTTGCCAGGGGGGGGGGGGGGCACACCGGGCAAGGCGAGACCTCTACCCGCCACTTCTGCCTCTCAAAACGCACAGCGAGTGGCACGATCGGTTCTCGCGGCTGTGCGGGGGCGGGGGGGTGGCAGGACCCGAGCGGTGCTTAGCGGGGCCGTGGAGGTTGGTGGGGGGGGGGGGGTTAGGCTAAATAAGTTGAACCCGGCGCACGCACGTGCGCGGTCGAAATGGCTCCGGCAGAACCCCGCGCCGCCGCTGCGAGTTGGCCGCTTGGCACCGACGTTCGCACCGTAATTGACTCGAGCATTCCGAAGCGTTCCCCTGCTTCGCCGAGGCCATCCTCGGCCGCGCCGGCGAGAGCGTTTGCAGGTCCGGGCACGACTTCCGTCCATCTCTGCGCGAATAAATCATGCGCTCCTTTCGTCGGCAGAGAGAGAGAGGGGGGGAGGAGAGGGAGACGGGCAGGATTGAGGAGTGCAGAGAGAGAGAGAGCGAGCTGGGGAATGAGCTAAAGTCACTGGAATGGCCCCTTCTGGAAGCGGTTTCCCACTGTGTTTAGCCACTGACCTGGCCTACCTCTTGATCTCGTTTTAGAAAAATAACGGTGATGTCACGGAGCGGTGCGATCTGGCAATCTCCCCAATTCTCTTCCTTCGCTCTCTCTCTCTCTCTCTTTCTCGTTTGCCAGCTCCCTCCCCGCCTCTTACCAAGTTCCCTCTGTGTTGGCGTTAATGCGATAAAAACTTGTATCTCATTCATTTAGCTTCTCCCTGCGTGAGGCTTCGCAGAAGAGGCGTAGCAATTCAGGTTCCTCCACCCGGTGATTCGATGAATTGTCAAGTTTCCTTTCAAGACTCTGTTATATGTGTTTTTTTACTCAAGTGGTGAATTTAATAGTGACTGCTAATGGCTGCACAGGGGCACACGTGAATAATTCGAGTACTCATAACGCACCATCACCGGACATGATCTGCCCACTGCTGGATGTCGGCCTACTTAAGCGGTCACCATCTGACAATATCGCGATGCAGCGGCCCTTAGAGCACCTGAATGCGAGATGCTTTCGTCGCTCCATCTCCGCGGCGGACGTTCCCTGCTGGCCGCATTCCATCACCGACGGCTGCCTCTTCATCATTAACCACGACCACTGGCCGTCATCGCTTCTAGCTCCGTGTCCTACCCAAGCCCACTTGGCAGCGCCGATGTTGTCGTCTCGCGTCGCTCTTCCCGCTGCCATCGAGCTCACCCCCCCTCCCCCCACCGATGCCCTCTTCCCCGTCGCGGTGCCAGGAGATCTCCACTTCCCGTCGTGCTGCCCCTTTGCTCGATGATCTCGTCGCAGGGAGCGCCGCCTCTCGCCGTAATGTTCCCAGCGCGCCGAACAGCAGCGCAACCGCGACGGCGTTCAGGATCAGCCGAGCGGTTTTTTTTTCTTTCTCATTACCGCAAAATTGCTCGCGAAAAGCGAACGCGCGCCTTGTACGTCTTCTAAATTGCACGCCGCGCACGTGTGTGCATGCGGGCGTGCGCGTGTTACGTAAAAAAAAAATACAAACAATAAAAAAACTCGCCGGATTGTTATTGCCAGGTCTAGCAGGGATATTTCTGTGTATCTCAGTGTTCTACGCAGAGCTGTAACCGCCTTCTGTGATATGGAGCTTGCTGCTGTTGTTATTGTTGTTGATTCCGGTGTAGTTACATTGCCACTGTTGTTCAGCGGGCAAGCCAGGCTAAGGCGCTAACAATTCATACACGGCGATAACGTTAATGATGTATTGCCCCCCCTCCCCCCCCCGTTCAATCCACTTCTAGCTGAAGGCCTCCCCCAAGCTGTGTAGTTGACGGGGGATGTTTGACCATACTTCCCCATGATGGTAAGTTGTGGGTGCGGGATGGCAAAGAGGGCGCCCATGACCGGTGCAGGTAAAAACTCGCAACTGACGATAACCATAAATAATAATAATCATGAAAGTTGGATCGCTGGTTTTATACCAGAGTAAACTAACCGCTGCACCACTGCTCCTCCCTGCTTTAACCCTCACAACTTATATTCATATTCTTGTTTTTTTCGGTAAAGTCACGTAAAAAAATTAAAATTAATAAAAGTTAAATAAAAAAAAAATCACGACGTTTCGGAGGCAACACAAGCTTCCGTTTTCAGGTGGAACCGTCACAGCACGATAGCTGTATCAAGTGATACGTGACTTTACCGAAAAAGTGATACGTGACTTTACCGAAAAAACCTAAGAATATGAATCCTTGCAGTCACGAAAGCTTCAAATCTACCCTCACAACTTACTCATTGCACTTACGAACGATTTTTTTCCCTTTTGGGAAACTACGTTTTAATCTGAGCCCTTGCACCGCACACAAAAGCTTACAAAACATCATGGGGGGGGGGGTGTGGGGCTTTTATATATAACATCGACTTGTGCTAAAAATAATCATAATGAAGGAATGAATGATTTGGTGACCTTTATTTAGACCTTTACACGAGAGCCAATTGAGACAAAGAGCTGCTTCATTCCTTGATGAATGATCTGCTTTAGGCGTGTATCAACTCACTGCCCCCCTCCCCATCACCACCACGCCTCCCCCCCCCCGCTTTCAGATATTATTTAGACAACCGTTGTATGTTGGCTGGTCATTTTTAGAGATGTTCTACCATCAACGTAACGATTCCTGCAGTCAGCTTCAAATAAAGATTGATTAAATTAATTCACGAGCATTTATTTTCGCGTTGCTCAATATAGGAAGCCTCGAACACCACGTGGTTGCAACGAAAGATTAAGTCGCGTGCCATCAATTCCGTTTCACGGAAATGTACTACTACCCCCCACCCACCCACCCACCCCCACCCCGGCCTGCGATTAGAACCCTCAAGGAGAACCAAAAACCAGGGCCGCCGCCATGGCCGCTACCTCCGTCTGCATTAAATCTTTACAACAACAACATCAAAAAAACACAAACGGAGCGCGCATTCAAAACCTCGCCGCTCGCTTTCGGGAACCCAACGTACGCCGATCCACGTCGCTCCGCAGGTCAAAACGTGGCAAAGGACAAAGTCACTGCGTGCACGAGAAAGAAAACAACCTACCCATCAATCCTGCCCGATCATCTCTCTCCCAAACTCTCTCAGTAACTCCTGACCTCGCCCGACCTGTCCTCGGCCCGGACGAGACTTTTTAAGAGATTGCTCAGCACCGTGATATGTCACCTGGCATTTCCTTCGGGGTCACGGGGTCGTGGGTCAAGGTCCCGAAACTCCAAAGACCTGTCAAGGGGGGAGGGAGGACATGGGAGGGGGGGGGGTCAGCGATGGCTACGTTAGTTTTGTTGTTGTTGTGGATTGTGTGTTTGTCTCTGTGTGAGTGTCTTTGTCCGTGTGGCGCTCGTTAACAGCCGTTGCTGTTCATAGGCGTACAATAACAGCACTTGCCGCCAACAGCCTGAAGGGCTATATGGGAGATTTTCAACTTTATGGGTTTGTTTATCTTAAAGTAGTCTAAGTAGTATTTTGTAGGGAGAGGTAACACAGCGATGAGCAGACTGCATCACAAATTCCGCAATCTGTGTTCCACTCTCAGCCACGGCTAACATCAGTGGTGATTATCCGAATCGGTCCTGAGCCTCCCCTGGATCGACTCAGCCTTAGAGGAGCACGTGGTGTGTTAACATCAGCGCGGGTTGGCGGGGGGGGGGGGCAAAGTGAAGTCAGCACGAGGTCGTGGTTATGGTCACGCCACCCGCTCGTTCACAGTTCCGATCTTCATAGGTGCTCACTAAACTATTCCACTACCTTTTTTTTTACCATGTAAGGCCGACTGAGCAATATAACTCTTTTTCAGAAGCGACCTGACCACAAATAATAGCTCATCATGGGAATGTACACCAGCCAAATACTCTCTCTAAACGCGTGTTCAGTTTAAATGTGGAGGGAAAAACCGAAGAACCCAGAGAAAAATCCACACGGCCACGGGGAGAGAGACACGCACACTCCAAATATACATCAGGCGTCAAGGGTTGGGATCGAACCCATGACCTCCTGTACACCAGGCGAGATAGTTAACATCTCGCCACCGCTAACAACCCTTGCTCCCAACAGCTTGTTAAGGCTACACGGTGGTAGTGGTGGTAGGCGGGGGCGGGGGTGGGATCTTAATCATTCTTTCAGTTTTTTTTTCCACCTTCCTGTCGGCGCTGTCTAGCAGCGTCTGGGGTTTGCGTGTCATCACCTCAACGACGACCGCTGCGCCCTCGCCCGTTAACTGGCGATCCATCGCGCGTTTCCCCGCACGTGCACAAACAAGCCGATGAATCTTTCAGGAGGCCTCTCTTTAACGCGCGCCGCGTTGGGACGCCCCGACCATAGCTCGCTCGCTCGCTCGCCACGTCACGCGATAAACTTTGAAAAGTAGCTTTGCCTCTCTCTGTCTCTGCCCCCGCTTTCTGTTCTACTCGCAAGTCGATCGAGCTCCCACAACTCTCCCCACCTCCTCCACGACCTCCCCCTTCACCAACCCACGCTCTGACCGGTGTGGTGAAGTATGGTCAAAATCCGCGACCATTGACCGCGGTATGGAGAGAGGTCTTCGTCTAGCCATGGATTGACGAAGGGCAGGATGCTATGGAGATTAATTTTGGCTTGTCATCACCATATCATTGCGGCAAAGGCTCACATTTCTCTGTGGAAATTAGAAGATAGTGTAGTTCCTGTGTGGAGAGGTCTTCATCCAGCAGTGGAGTATTGGCAAAGTGTTACAATTACTAATTAGTTATAGTCAACAACAAAATATAACAGCGCCGGTGAAAACTTAAAAAAAAAGTTTCGCATCGCTGCTGTGTTTTTCAACGGTGCGGTACTTTAACGCATTAATGACCATAAATATGTAATAATATCCAAACGGAATCCCCGTCTTAATTATAACAGTGGAGTGCTGCCAGCACAGATGGGTTCGTCGGGTTGCGCGCGGAGCATTTAGGCAGATTTCAGCAGCTCCGCGTAATAATTGCGCTCATTAAACATTACTCAACGCGAGTTGAAATTCTCCAAAGTGTACTTCTCTCGAAAAAAAAACTAACCCGTGGCGGCTTTATAGCAGTCGTTGGCAAGAGGCCAGCTGATTTATGGTTTGGGTCCTAGAATCTTTCGGCATCAAGCGCGCTGCTACTTCAAACGCGCAGCTGGGAATTTGGTACAGCCATCGTTCTAAATGAAATCCCCCGTACATTCACCAGGTTCTCGCCACCTGGTCGCTATTTTACACCACGTCTCGCTTGGCGTTTACCGGCGCCGCCGCCGCACGCCGACCGTTCTCCGCAATGTTTACTCTCGTTTACGTAACCGCCGAAGCCTCCACTTAACCTCCGGGTGACCTTCGCTCGATCGATGGGCGGGTCGCTCCTTCTCTGCCGCTCCTGCTGCTGCTGCTGCTGCGCGGTCTGGAATGCCCTCCCCCACCCACTCTGGCCGTCCGCTCTGCAGAGACCCCTGACTCTGTTCATGACTCTCAGTTCTTTCGGTAAAGTCACGTAGGTAAAAAAATTAAATTAAAATTAATACAAATAAAATAATAAAATCACGACGTTTCGGAGGCAACACAAGTCTCCGTCATCAGGTGGGACCGTCACAGCCCAGATTTGCTGCATCATGCAGCAAATCTGGCTGTTTTTTTTACCTACGTGACTTTACCGAAAGAACTGAGAGTATGAATCCTTGCAGTCACGAAAGCTTCAAATCTAGAATCTGTTCAAGACGTTTGCCACTACCTCCGACTTTGTTTATTCTCCACGGCGTAATGTCTTCATACACAGCCACACCACGCTTTTGTTTTATTTTCCTCGCATGACAAAGCCACCCCGACCCCTCTCTCCCCTCGTATTTGCTCATATAGCCTACAGAGAGTAACGATAAGAGACAGAGAGAGTCAGTGCTCACGGCTCAGTGATTTAGCCTTTAGAGTACTCGGAGAATCGGAGAACTGCCGAAGCGCACCGCCCTGGCATGTATGTCGCAAACATTGGGCTCGCGCTTAACCGGATCTGTGCAAACCACGAAATAGGTGGACACCAAATGAACAGGTGGACATTAAGAGACTCTCTCTGCCTGTGCGCGACTGCAACTACAAACTCCAAACCCATGGGCCTTGTAACTTTGTACCGCAGCATCTTACTCTTTGCGCAGCGTCTTGAAACGCGGTGGAATTGCGTTGCAAAAGTTGATGCGGATTTCCTGCGATTTACGTGTTGCCGTCACGTCCGTAAAGGAGTGATAGTTGCATGTGATGTTATTTATTACTTGTTATTATATAGATAAGCAATGTATTGCTTATATTTAGTGATCTGATTACCTGTTTCGCAATGTTGCACCCCTATCGTGTGCTTTGATTTTTTTTAACACGTTCCTTCGGGGTGGGCAGGTAGGAACTTGGTTGGACAGCGCATTCGTGCACGACAGACAGACAAATAATCCCTGGTGGGCAGTGTGGAACCTGTTGTTCCTACCTGTATAAGTGTAGTGTATAGTGTAGTGTGTAGGTTAAACGTGAGGTTTATAAGGGCACCACGGGGTGACCAGCCCCTCCCCACCCAGCCCCACCCAGCCCCTCCCCACCCTCCCCGCCCCACCCTCCCCACCCAGCCACTCCCTCCCCACCCAGCCCCTCCTCACCCTCCCCTCTCTACCCAGCCCCACCCTCCCCTCCCCACCCATCCCCTCCCCTCCCCATCCAGCCCCTCCCCACCCTCCCCTCTCCACCCAGCCCTACCCTCCCCTCCCCATATACACGACAGACAGACACATAATCCCTGGTGGGCAGTGTGGAACCTGTTGTTCCTACCTGTAATATTTCATTTTCTCGCCAAGTCGGTAACCGCCCCGTGATTTTTTTAAGGAGCCTGTCCAGTGAACAAAACTTAATAAATAAACAAGTATATTCTTGGTTCTTTCGGTAAAGTCACGTAGAAGGGAAATAATAAAATTATAAAAATAAAACAATAAAATTCTCACGACGTTTTGATTGCAACACAAATCGAAAAGTAAAGAAGTGTTGCTGAGAGCATCATAAACCTCGTGACTCACGCTGGCAGACTCGGGTGAGGATTCTAGGCCAATTCTTTCTTTGATGTATGGCACATTCTCTTTTGTATTATTATTACACGCTTTTATTTAGCTCACTCTGTCTGTTGTTGTCGTTGTTGTTGTCGTATCCTCAAATTTTGTAACTCAATTTTAACACACTTCCCAATGTGGTATCGACGGCAAACTTTGTAAACGTATGTCTTACTGATAACAATACCATATTCTATCCTAAACATTTTTTTAAACAATCTTTTTACACGCTTTTTATTAACTTACTCTGTTTGTTGTTGTTGTATCCTCAAATCTTGTAACTCAATTTTAACCCACTTCCCAATATGGTATTGACTGCAGACTTGGTATACTTATGTCATACGGATGATAATACTATATTCCAGAGGTGTGGACTCGAGTCATGTGACTTGGACTCGAGTCAGACTCGAGTCATGAATTTGATGACTTCAGACTCGACTTGGACTTGCATAACAATGACTTTGTCCCACCTCTGAGGTGTGGACTCGAGTCATGTGACTTGGACTCGAGTCAGACTCGAGTCATGAATTTGATGACTTCAGACTCGACTTGGACTTGCATAACAATGACTTTGTCCCACCTCTGCTATATTCTATGATTAAAAATAAAAAAAATGCTGTAAACATTCTTTTTTATAGGTTAGATGTTTCGCCTTGGCTCTAATTGTTCACGCTCAACTCACGTTTGCTGTAAATCACTACAGTCCCTTACGTTATGGCAAGCCTCGGGGCCACTTCCTGGTGTCGTGGAGTTCTGCCATTACTCGTACGGTACATTTCATTAAAGCGTGTTTAAAAAAAGTAGTTTTAAATATCACTTATTAAATATATATTTAGCAAATGTGCCAAAGGCTGGAGTGATAAGTCAGCGGGCCTGCTTTGCTTGTTTTGCAGCCATCTATGGAGTGATAAGTCAGCGGCCAACGTAGTTCGGTGTTCGTAGTAAACATCATAACAACAACGACAACAACGACGACGCAATTTGTAACACGCGCAATATTTCACAGGTGGGAATGACAGTGACTCTGGGGCACGGAGCCAAGGGCAGTGTCGTTCGAAAGCCGGGAGGGAAAGTGGTCTGCGGGGGGGCCTTTAAAGTGTCTCCCTCCTAAAGGAGTTGGAGAGTGAACGCCGCTGCTGCTGCTGCAAATGTGCAAGGAGCATTGAGACGGTGATGGCTGCGTTCCAGATGGCTGGGGAGAATGGACGCCCCCGGTCGTGACAGTCCCTGGTCCTGGGTGCACACATGACGAGGGAGCCTCTGTGAGTCACGCCCGCGTGGAAGAGTTCTGCCGTGAGTCGATGGTGGATGTGGTGCGAGTGCGTGGCGGCGCGCGTCTTGACAAAGCACAACTTCCTTTACGGTAAATATGATGTCTCCGATTCGGATTTTTTTTCTCTCTTCTCTGATCCATGTGTTCCGAGTCTATCCGCTCGTATCAGCAAGGGGAAAGCAAGAGACGTGTTGCATTAGTAGGGTGGGTTTTTTGTTTGACGGGACGCATGAACGACTTGCAAAAGAAAGCCTTCGCGTTTGTAGGGTTTTTGCTGCCAGCGTTATGATTTACGATCGATTATTTTTTTTTTTGGGGGGGGGTGGGGAGTTAGGCCACGTGACGATGTCGTCGCTTCAATCTGTGCCGTCGGGAATGCTCCACCACCCGACAGAGCCAAGCAAATTCACCGTCACGTGGTGTACGAGCGTTTAACGGCGTGTCAATTATTCTCGTTACAGCTCACCGCCGGTAACTTTCAGAATCACCGTCACTCGTGGCAGCATTCATGACGACAGTTATTCGCACGTTAAAAGCTTTTGCCCATAATTGATTCGGCCGTGTTAGGTGGTGGAGGGTTCCTAACACTCAATTACGAACTTTGAACGAATAGAGAATGTCAAACTTAAGTGTTTAAAATAAGGGTGTTTGAGGTAGCAGTGATACTCTAAGAGTCAGGGACTTCGATTTTCAACAAAAAATCTAGAAAAGAATCCCGGGTGGATGCGTAGGACGCCATGAATGTTAAGTCCAGTTTAATCAACATGTAGGTTTCATAATAGACCGTGGCCAGAAATGTTTTGCAGATGTTGTCGATAAAAGGAGAGTTTTCTTCTTCTTCGTGTGGCTGCTGTTGAGCCCGGATGATTGCGTCCAGCAGTTGCGGGAGTGGAGTATCGCATCTGTGACGATGCCTCCCTTCGTGTCTGTGAATAGGAGGAGGCTACGGTGTTATTATGCATGATAGCGGAGGTCAGGTCATGTAGACAAGCATCGAGGGGTCAGCGAGCAAGGGAAGGACCTACATTTAGATGGTGCTAAGGATGAACCTGCAATGGTAGACCACGAAGGGTCCGGTGTCAAATATTCAACAACTGCCGGATCGAGCATGAGAAGGGAAGCGATGGTGAGCTGTGGTGGCATCAACGGCATCGCGCACGTATGTTGAACTTCTTTCGCACCGTGCGTAGGCGACAGTGATGATATAATCGGAGGTGCGCCATTAGTCCCGTTGGCCTCTTGATCTTGAGACGCAGATTCATCGACGCACCAAATAAAGTTGTTTATTGGTATTTTAATCAGTCTACTTATAATTCAAGAGGGTGATATACTGTACAAATGTTTGTAGCCTAACGGCACGAACGAGACAGAATAAACCGGACGGAATTATCGAGACCGACGTTACAAGAGAGAGAGCAAGGGAAATCAGGCAAATTAGTTGCCCAACGTGTTTTGGTGGAGACCTTCATTCTAAAAACTATTTTTATTTCCCCAGGTAAAGCCCGCTCAGCTACGTAGCTCTCTTTTTATAAGCGACCTGGCCACCAGTGATAGCTCAAGGAAGTGGCTTACCACGTGGACACTTACAGCAGCCAACTACTAAATGTGGAGGGAAAAGCCGGAGAATTCCACCTGACACTCCAGGCGTCAGGGTTGGGATCGGACCCACGACTTTCTGCATACCAGGCGAGGTAGTTAACATCTCGCCACCACGGCGCCCCATTAATCACTGGACTGGGCTGAACGTTGCGTGAATTGACTTTGGCTTGCCGTCACAAGACTGCGTCATTGTGGCAGAGACTCAGATTTGCAGAGGCTAACTAGCGAAATGAGAACACAGCCATCGTGCCAAGCACAGATGCATGAGAAGTAAAGTGTTTTGATCAACAACTTCGGTGTGGAGAAGTCTTCGTCCTAGCAGTGAATTGACAAAGGGTTATAACAAATAATTAATTGTATTCAGCTTGTAACTATTATTTCTATCCAACAATAAGAAAATCTGCTATCGTGAGTGTCCCGGGCAGTATTAGAATCATTGATGGGGTTTGAAGTTTCTAAAACATTTGTATTATTCTCCCTATTTGTATATTTACGTATTTACACGTGCGTTCTTAAACACACGTAATTTGTTTGTTTGTTGTTGTTATAGTGATGAGTCAAGAAAAATCTAAGGCTCCGCTCTCCTATCGCCTGCCTGGGAAGTGTTGGGGCCCATGTCCCCTGCTCAATCATCTTGCCCAGCTGGCACAAAAACTCACGAAACGATGAGCCGAAGTATGAACAGAGCCCAAAACAGGGAGGAAGGGGAAGAGGGGCTGGGAACTGGGGTGGGGGGATGACGCTGTCTCACTTGTGAAACAGAAATCTGGTTTTCCTCAACTTGTTGTCATCAATATTCCCAGCTTTCCCATGTGTATCCATTCTCTTCCGGTCAGTTGCGGTGGTCACAGAGGGCCTCTTCTTGCCAGTCCCCAGCGTCAAGATGATCGCTGGACAGTCTGCTTCTGCGGATAGAGATACACGCACACGCAGGACCAAGCTACCTGGATGGAATCTGCAGTGCAGCGTACCACAGAACTTTTTAATGTCAAGTCAGGGAAAAAAATGTGCAAACAATTACCCAGTGTTTTAGCATTGCAGCAATTTATCGTTTTCGACCGCATCTTTTTTTCGTATCATTTTGTCTTTTTAGAGTTTTTGGCCCTTTGTCAGTCATTTTCTTGTACCAAGTTTGGTCACGTTGGTGTGTTTGACCATACTTCACTACTCTGGTTAGTGCAGAGTTTCATTTTACGGCGTTTAAATCATCGTGGTCCTCGTGTTGCCTCTCAGTGTAACGTCATGCATGCGCCACATCTTTATGCATCTGGACTCACTTTTCAGACTTTGTTACATTTTCTTTGTCAATGCCCATGATTCTGATCGGTATCTCTTAGCCGGACATCGCCTGGATAACCTATAAACACACACAGCAAAATCCCTCGGCAGTTTGTTCCACCATTGAAGATGGTTACATTGGCGTGTTTTTAGAAAACATCTACTAAAGCCACTAAAGCCATCAAGATGAGAATCTGAACTGAGACATTTTCATCTCACAGGCTATTTTTTTTCTCTTGGTTAAATATCCTCCCGGTGTGGCAATTGAAACAATTGGGCAAGTTTCTACGATCCCATAGCCTCTGTCCATCCAGCAGGACAAATGGGTACAACCACAGTAAGTCGACTGGCAGGTCGCGTGTGCTGGGGTAAAAGTGTGGGCACTCCCGCTTCTGACTGGCATGGAGAGTAGGCCAAATGTGCCGCTAGAGCAGTGGTCCTCAACGTTCCCGGACCACCCGTGTACCGTAAGGCCGTGGGGGAAGTGGTCCGAGGAACTGTTGCAGACGCTACTCTTTCAGAGTCGTTTTAATTTTAGAGACATTATTGGTGCATGGCGGTCTGCGAAAAATGTTTGTGGCGGTTGGCAGTGGTCGGCGGGGCCAGAGAGGTTGAGGACCTCTCTAGAGCTCCTCAAGCAGAAGCCCTTCCGCCAAAAGCGGCGTGATACTGCTGGGCCTGCACCTTTACCGACCATTACCGCCGTCGCCAAATCTCATCAGCAAAAATGAGTTAAAAGAAACGTCGAGAAGAGAGCTTTAGCTCGTCGCTGCGTGGTTGGGAGCGCGGGCCCCCGTCGGCGGGAGGTTGCGCCTGCCGCCTCTCCGATGTTTCCGCGCCGCGGCGCTGGAGTCCACGATTCGGTGTCGCCGCGGGGGTAGAAGTAGCAGAAAAGCGCAACGCGATCTGATTTTCTTTTGCCTCGGAGAGAAAAAAAAAACGCCGCGGTATGTTGAAGTGAGACTGTAACATTACGGTGTTAGGCGCCGGACGATATTTCTTTTCGACCGCAAATCTAATGCGGCAGCGTCGAAAAGGACGGAGCGCGAATTACTCAGAAGCGTATACTTATTCCGTTTAACTTTTGTTTTTTCAAGTAATGCTTCCGTAACGGAGTTATGGTGTGGCGTGCAATGCGATCGTGCCTTTCAAAGGATTTTTGGAGCGTTTTCTGTTTTTTACTCTCCCCCCATTATAATTTTCTGCCAAAAGATGGAAAATATCTCATAAGAGCGTAGTTTTACAGTCATCGCCAATATTGTTGAGGCATTTGGCCATGGCGGCCGTAATGGCGGCAGTGGTGGCGGTAACGGTGGTGGCGGTAACGGTGGTGGCGATGTCGATCGTGATTGTTGTGATGCCGATGTCAGCAGTGGTGGCGGCGATGTTCACGGTGTCAGCGGCGGTCCTGGTAACGGCGAGGGCAGTCCGGTGCATTGGCGATGTGAGTGGCAGGGGTGGTGTGTTTTTTGCATTTATCCTGGTTGCATGTCCGTACCGCGGCAGAGTTTTGGTATCAGTGGTGGTGGTTGTGTTATAATTGTGGTTGGTATGAGTGGTGGTGGTGTGCGTGTCATTGCCGGTCGTATCATGTTGTAGTGTCAGCGGTGATGGTCGTGGTGTTCAGAATCAGCGGTGACGGTTGTGTTTGTATCGTTAGCAGTGTCGTTCCAATAGAATCAGCACTGATAGCGGTTGCGGTGGTGGTGGCGGTTGTGCAGGTGGTGCCGGTGGTGCCGGTGGTGGTGGTGGCGCCATCGGTGGGCCCGAGGTCACGTGGCCGGTCGAACGGGGCGCCCGCCGCCGCCTCCCCGCGACGCCTGCGGCCCCTCGTGGCCATGCGCCCAGCGCGGGGTGGCGCATTCACGACCGCGCTCACGACCCGTGTTCCCCCTCCGCGTATTTTTGGCGCCACGGTGAGTGACTCTAACAAATGCTAAATGAACAGAAATAAAACCGTGCCCCCCACCCCCCCTTCTTACCCGCCCGCACCCAGGCCCATTCTGTGCTTCTGGTGCGGCAACGATTTTATTAACAGATTCTTCGTTGGGTTTTTTGTTGTTGTTGTTGTTGTTACACAATGACATCAAATCTTGCCTGCTGTCCTGGGTGTTTGCTATCACTAAGTGGGTTCTACTTGTAAAGCCCTCTGTGTCTCTCCATCTACGTTCTTTGATCTAAAACTATTGCCACATTAACGCTGCATCAAACTTACGTATATATATATATTTTAAATCCACGTTACACGTTTTGTTGCTGTATTATCACGTTGACGGTAAAATTAAAGAATTTATTCTTTAAAAAAAATGTTTTATATACATCTGTAATTGTTATTAAAATCGACATTTTGGCTCGTGAAATAATGCAATGGAAATGTAAAAAAACCCGATGCTAATATCTTGCTGATGTTGAGCCTTAAATATGCACGTGGATATAAAGGGTATATATGAAGGTATCATCTATCATTTAATAATTATAGCTAGACATGTATATATGCATGTTGAACTTCTTTCGCACCCTACTTAGCCAACCGTGCTAATCGGAGGTTCGGGGGAAGGACGACATACGAACACAACAGAAATATTTTGCAAGGACTCATGTCTGAATTAACCGCACACACTTGCGGTGAACATGCAAACAAAAACATGCTCTGGTAATATATAAATTGCCTTTGAAACTGATTGGTCTACACCAGAGACGGACCTCTGTTTGGTGTTTGAGCATCTTAACACCTGTTTAATTGCCAGAAAGCGTAACACCTATTCTTATACTCTGATACTGGTAACAAAGGTAATAAAATTGGGCCGGTCCTGGCCCATCCCCCTCCCCTAAACCAGTATATATACGGGGTGGGTAGTATCCCTTGGAATCTCTCATTTACTTGATTACAGCAAGCGTGCTGGGACGGTTCCACCTGAAGACGGAAGCTTGTGTTGCCTCCGAAACGTCGTGATTTTTATTTTATTTTTTATTTTACTTTTATTAATTTTGATTTTTTATCTACGTGACTTTACCGAAAAAACCTAAGAATATGAATCCTTGCAGTCACGAAAGCTTCAAATCTAGAAAGGTCACGCAAATTGAGTTTTCAATCGAGATGATTTAAAAGTGTATATCGCCAGTGGCTTTTTCATATCAGAAGGAAGAGCTTGCACAGCACCACGACACACACGCACTTGTTTGTGTGAAGATGCCACCGTCTGAGTCTCCACGTGTCCGTCTTGGCCTTGGTGCAACACAAGTTGTGTCAGAATGGGAGATAGCGCCGGGAGTTGGCCGCCACAGCGGCTGCGATTGTCACGAATCCTTCCATTGTTTTGCGCTGCTGCAGATCATTTGAGCTTGGCAGTAACAAAATAAAAACCTGAAGTATACAAGAAATATCTTGCCTTCATATTAACCACGTGGTTCAACATGCCGTCTTGATTAATATTATTTTTACAATGGATGGTACCTTCATGGGACACGTGTACTGTCTATGTTTCGTGTCATTTATGTCTTGAAGGTTTTTTCTAAGAAACTACTGCTAAGACTGTCTGGTGCATTGATCCCACGTTTAAATTCGAGTGATTTAAGACGATACTCAGATTTCCCATGTTACGCCCCAAGAGCAAACGCTAAAGTTAGAAATTGTTCGTTTGGTCAAGATGTGCTCCTCTTACGGGGAAAAGTGTCGCATCTCGATTATATTTACGAACTAATCCTTCCCAGTAAATTATAAATACACAATCAAACTCATTACTCTGTCACTTTTAAACCACACACGACAGAGATCAAATATTTCCTGCAATTCAAGTAATGCTTTGAAATGTAACGTTTTCAAATAGTGTTTCGTTAAATGTTGAATGTTTCCCATACGGCTGAAATGTACTTCATTCGGATTGGAATGACACTTGTGAAAAGTGACCCTTTCACGATCGATCGTTGAATGTTTTTTTTTATCGCAATGAGCTTTGGCGATGCTGCGGTTGACCGTTAGTTTTGCATGTGCTGTACATCGCATCGCTTCGTGATCCAGGTCTCGCTTGAGAAAGACACATTTTAGTTAACGTGGCTTTCACCTGGTTTCAACAGAGTTGATTAATTAATCTATTAATATTGTGTGAACAGTGATCACATTATTAAGCACATCAAAACGCGCGAATTCTGGGTTGTTTTTCCATCACGATAGCCGATGTTTAGATTGACCTAAAAATAAATGAAACTGTCAAAAATACAATTTACCAAACAAACAATCATTAGCATGCGTCGCAAGGCCACTCAGAAGCCCTTTTTTTATTGCGCTGTGCCGAGGCGAGATTATAAAACGCCTAGTTTACACAGTCGCCGGGTAACAGGGTGGGTAGAAATGAAAGTATATAATGTATATAATGATCTATTATAGTAAATTGTGGCTTGGACAGCCATCGCCACGGGGTTTATGCAAAGTGGCGCTGTTGCCTGCAGCTGTCCTCGATGATGCGTCCGGCCCGCGCTGCCGTGTAATTGGCTCTCGCGCGCGGCCCGGCTCACGGCAGGCCCAAACGCACGATTTGCAAACATCTCTCACATTTCCTCTCCCCCCACCCCCCACTCTTAATTTGCGAATGTATACGGTGACATCAAAAGTGGACCTTTTCAGCTGACGTCTGTGAAAAGCATTAAATGGGTTCTATTAAAAAAATAAAATATAAAAATGTTTTGGGGCGGGGGGGGGGTCTGGAGGTGCGGGTGGGGTGGGGGCACAGTGGTTAGATTCATAGTAGTGTGCTTCGCTATGAATCCTGCGACTTGAGTTTGATTCCTGGTCAGGGCTAACGCCGGTTGGCGACGTGCTGTCCTTCAATTCAGGGGCGCTGCAGTGGCGAGATGTTAACTGCCTCGCCTGGTACACAGGAGGTCGTGGGTTCGATCCCGACCCCGACGCCTGCTGCTGTATATTTGGAGTTTGCGTGTCTCTCTCTCATCATCATCATCACGGTGGCTAGGAGATGTTAACTACCTCGCCTGGTGTACAGGAGGTCGTGGGTTCGATCCCGATCCCGATCCCGACGCCTGCTGCTGTATATTTGGAGTTTGCATGTCTCTCTCTCCCCGTGGTCGCGTGGATTTTATTTCTGGGTCCTCCAGTTTTCGCCTCCACATTTAGAATCGGCATCACGCGTTGAGAGTATAATCGGCTGCTGTGCGTCTCCACGTGATGAGCCACTTCGTCGAGCAATCATTTACGGCCAGGTCGCTTCTGAAAGAGAGCTACGTAGCTCAGTGGGTCTTCGCCGGTAAAATAAAAAAAAATGTTTAGTTCAGCACTGCCCAGTGTTGTGAAGCATCGTCAAATTACCCCAATGACTGACAAAGCATGGGTTGGGGGGGTAGGGGGCTTCATTCAACAGCGGATTGACAGAGGTCTCGAAGTTATTATTGTTATTATATATATACATACGTGTATAACATTTCCACTGTTATTTACAGTCCTTTGGCATTCCGTTGCTGGATTAAGGTCTTTCCATGCGTGTCAGTCATGGGGGGGGGGGGGGGGGGGGGGTGGCGTACCCGTACCCTACCCGAAATGAGTGACAAACGGTGACTCACCAGTGACTCACGGCCTACCCGTACCCGGCCGCACCAGGGTCGCAAATGGGTAGCCGGGTATCGGGTAGGGTACGGGTATCGGGTACCCGGTTACGACCTCTGACTTCACCGGTCTTTGGGTGGTTTGGCGAAGGGGGCAGGGTCCAGGCCCTGTGCAGACACTTGCTCGCCACTGAAGTTCTTTATCAGCAGGCGGCGGGGAATGTAACTCGCGTCGCCGTTGGTGTTCAGAGCCCCCTCGGCACGCGCTAACCACTGCGCCACCGCTCCCATCCTGTCCACCGA
Source organism: Lethenteron reissneri (assembly GCF_015708825.2). Taxonomy (NCBI): domain Eukaryota; kingdom Metazoa; phylum Chordata; class Hyperoartia; order Petromyzontiformes; family Petromyzontidae; genus Lethenteron; species Lethenteron reissneri. The sequence continues at coordinate 6,650,815 of NC_083795.1, forward strand.
TAATGTTGTTGGACGATGCGAGCGTTGGGGCAGCTGGCCGGCCGCTCCTGCCGGCACGTCCGCCACGCAGAGCCTCTTCGCACCGATGTGACCAGTGGACTCTGGTAATTACCGCGGTGGGGGCGAAAGCGCCGTCTGCAGCCGAGTAAACATTAACGACTCCGTGGAAACATTTGCAATGGTGTGGTGGGTGGGCGGGCGCCAGGGTCGGCCCGAATTTGAAACTTCCTTCCTAATTTCGGATCTCGTGCCCAGCATTCTCGGCTCTGCTCCGACAAAATGCTGGGCGACAGCAGAAGCTGCGAATGAGCACATCGCTCAGGAGCAATGTCATGTGTGCCTGGATGAGAAGTAGCGCGCCGGTATGAAGAGAAGCCCTTTGCCATCTGGACATCAGTAGAGCTTCATAGCTCATCGGATTCATCCAGTCTAAATAAATATTTTAAAGAAAGTTTCTAATTCAACTCCCCACCCCACCGGTGTAATGTAAGCATGTGTTGTTTTTATTAGAACTGTGCTTATATAGTGTGTGCTTATATCTATAATGTACTGAAGCAAGAATGAAGGCGGTGATGTGGCCTAGCGGTAATGCTTTGCCGCTTGTTGCACACGTTCACGGCTCGAACCCAGCGGCCGCCCTGATGAACCCTTCGTGGACGTTAAAGGTCCCGTGATGTCATTCGCAAGCGTCGACCATTGCGTGTTGGTGTCATGGTCCGAATCTGCCAAAGTTGGAAATTTACGCCGCAAATCGCAATCGTCACCCCCCTCCTCCCCTGCCCCCCCCCCCCCCCCCCCCTCAAGAGAAAACGTGGCACGTTCCTCGTGAATTAAAGAGTTGCGAGACTGGGCGAGACTTTCCTGGGTTAAGCGAGTCGAGTTTGATCCTCGGTTCTCGATGCATGATTGTACCTTCTCTTTTGATGCTCCCAACCTTTGGAGCTCCCTCCCACTCATCTTCTTGGTGCTTTCGGTAAAGTCACGTAGAAGGGAGATAATAAAATAATAAAAATTAAATATAATAGAATAATACAATTCTCACGACGTTTCGGCCACAACGCAAGCAACCGTCCTCAGGTGAAGAACAGGTCTGTCGGAAAGACAGCGTCTCCCTACCACTGTCAGCACGATCTGCCGGTTCATTGGCCGTGTTCAAACCACATCTGAAGACATGTCTATTCAATGTAGGCTTCTAACAATGCAATAAAACATTAATATGGATATACATTTGAGTCTAAATTTGCTATGTTTAAATGTGTCAGATATTCTGTATACATTCGAAACAACTTTGATGTAACCCCAGGTCGCCCTGGAAAACGAGGCAATGCATCGTGTTTCATGCGTCTCACCTGGTCTACGTTTCATCTCTCGGGTTAAATGAAGGGCACTTAATTTATCAGCAATGAGAAAGAGTAGATAACAGCCGACGTTTCGGGAAATGGCCCTTCTTCATTGCCCCGAAATCTCCCCTTATTATATGCATTGCTTGTTAAGGCCACAGTGTTATTGACAAATGTGTTGAGTTATGTTTGTTGTGTGTGCTTGTGCACCACAGCTAACGGAGCAGCATCACCACCACCACCACCACCAAATAATGTGCTGTTCGAAATTGTTGAATTTGCCTCCTGTCCGTCTTGTTTGATGGTTGCTGCGTACTTTGTGTTTGGATTGTTCACCACTTTGTGAGGCATTTGTCCCCATATAAGTGCAATGGTCTTGTTGTTTCATTCGGTCATTGAGTCACTCACTTCTTCTCTATTGTTGGATTTGAATGCCAGGTGAGAGTCAATTGAGACTTAAAGTGTCTTCTTATTCAAGGGAGACCTGGGTTAGTAAGCACTGTGCCCTCGCTGTCCATTGGACACAAAGTGATGCGGTGTGCATGTGCCAGAGCAGGCTTCTGTGTGAAGCAATGCAGAGTTAGTTCTCCATATGACGCCTCGGGCTACTTTGTATTCTATATACACACCTGTATCTCATTTTATACGGCAATGTTAATGATGACCCACAGTTACTTCTTTTTTGTTATTCATGTTTGTGCATCTCCATACAATATTATAAATACAGGCGTATATATATACAGTATACAAAAACGACAACAGCAAAAGTCATACTACTCACGTAAATTAATCTTCCTTGCAGAAATACAACCACGTCCCAGCGGGTGTCCGCAAGGTTATACAACTAAAAGGACATTGAATTCAACATAATTCCGCCATGGTTGCAGTTTTCACACACACACGCACGCACGTGTATATATTATTATTTCTACATTCACCCCCACCACCACCACCACTCAGTAACCCTCACTCAGCTCGGCACAGTCGCGATGTTCCTTCCTCCTCCTCCTGAGTGCCGCTGCGTTGGTTGCTGCGGATAATGAGCGGCCGCCTTGACGGGCCCGGGCTGACGCCTCTCAGCGGCACCGTCACCTCCGGGGGGGGGGTGGTGGTGGCCGGGGTCACTCTCCCGTCACCGGTGTGGGGGTGCAGGGGGGGGGGAGCAGTTGAGGGTTCGTGGGGGGGGTGTGTGGGGGGGGGGGGGGCAGCTCCTCACAGCCGTCCGACACCACGGGAGAGGGGAGGGAGGGAGGGGGGGACCCAACTGGACCGTCGAGGTCACGGCACCACGGCGGGTAGGCGACCGGAACCAGGCGACCGAGACAGGGCCAAAGACGGGGGCCGCTATCCCCCCCCCACATCCCCCCCACACACCCCCCCACACACAACCCCCCTCCCCCCCCGATGGCTGGCGAGGGTTCGCCGCCTCTTATGCACGGGGCACGGCTGTTCCCCGTGCCCTGCGCACCTGCTCGCGAGCCCGTGGTGCTTGGGGTTGGTGTGGAATGGGGGGGGGGGGGGGGGGGGTACGGGTTTTGTGGGGGGCGGGAGGGGGCTTGGCAGGTGCGGTGTGACAGCCCAGGAGGGGCCCTCCACGGCTGATTCGAGTGGGAAGTGCGCGCCGAAGATGTGAGGTCTGTGTTGCGTCTTTACGACGAAGGCCAAGCTGTATTTTGCAGGGGATTTCTCAACATACTCTTAGGTTTTTTCGGTAAAGTGACGTAGGTTAAACTAAATAATGAAATAATAGAAATAATAAAATAATGGAAATAATAGAAACAAAATAGTTACTTTATTATTTTAAAATAATTACTTTATTATTTTATTTCTATTATAATATTTATTATTTTATTATTATGATCATTATTATTTTTTACTCCGTGACTTTACCGAAAAAACCTAAGAGTATAAATCCTTGCAGTCACGAAAGCTTCAAATCTAGGATTGCTAAACACCCTAAGTGTATTCTTTGGGTCTTTCGGTAAAGCCACGTAGATAGAAAAATAATAGACTTATCACGACGTTTCGATCGCTATATTTTTTTCACCTGATGACGATTGCTTGTGTTTTGCGATCGAACCGTCGTGATAATTGTATTATTTGTTCTATCTACGTGGTTTTACCAAAAGAGCCAACGAATATGAATTCCTGCAGTCACGAAAGCTTTAAGTCAAGATTCACCCTACGTACGGATGTTGACCTTCTTTCGCGCCGTACGTAGCCAACCGTGCTAATCGGAGGTGCGGGAAAGGACATGAAACTAAACACAAAACGCCGTCCTAAATAAATGAGGTTTCAATTCAGATTATTTGAAAGTGCGTAGCCCCAGTGGCTTCCTAATACCGGAAGGAAGAGCGTTCCAGACGGCCACATAGGCTCATCTGAAAGCGCGCGATACGGCCACCGTCTGTCGTTCGATGACCCGCCAAACTCCGCTGCGAGGAAACGCGCACGCGTTCCTGTGTCACTGGCAACTTTCACAAGCGATTCTTCGTCTCAAGAGGAATGCGTGCGTGGCAAATCGATGTATCTTCCAGTGTACTTGGACAGTCCCGTTGCGGGTGGAGTGGTGGCACATTGGCTTGCGTGCTGCACTGTGAATTTTCGAGGGCAGCAAGAACAAGCAAGATACATTGTTGGTTTTGATACTTTACATTTTGTTGCCCAGATAATACAACTGGGCGATTTTAATAAAGTTAATAAAAAAAACATTTTGGAATTGGCACATGTTTTATTCTTATTCTCATAGACACTGAGTACAGAGGACACTGATGACAAGTAATCAAATATGCACATGACCTGATTCAAATAAAAATTATCACACGACTGAAGAATTGCATTGTTGGAAAGTGAACAATGCCATGATGTATATATTTTCACCCACCTTTGATCTTTAAACTTTTTTTAATTGAATTTATGCACATATATACAACATGTGTTTACAACTCCGTCTAATAATGTGACATTTCCATAGAGTATGTAAATGTGTCACCGATATGTGGAATTAAAGTTTCCCAGTCCTCTCAGCACATCGCATTGTAAGACGCTCAGTCTCCAGCTGTGTCACTGCATCTGTCAGCCCTTCCCTCCTCTCTGAGGGAGGGCCATTGCCTAAAACGTCAACGTAAAATAGAATATTTTTATAAAAATAAATTTTTACTGTTTTATTTTTATTATTTTATTACTTCCCTTCTACGTGACTTTACCGAAAGAACCAAGAATACGAATCCCTGCAGTCACGAAAGCTTTAAATCGAAAATTTAAAAAGTTAAATAGAATGTCCGAGGCAGTGTTTTCGGTGAGCGGTTGTGTAGTGGTTAGCGGCACTGCGACATGAACCCGGAAGACCTGATCTCGACATTCTAGATTTGAAGCTTTCGTGACTGCAAGGATTCATATTCTTAGGTTTTTTTCGGTAAAGTCACGTAGGTAAAAAAATCAAATTAATAAAAGTAAAATAAAAAATAAAATATTTTTATTTTACTTTTATTAATTTTATCTCGACACCCCACCACGACTACCATCAGTGGCAGCGAACATCGGGAGGAAAGTTGCATCTCAGCCGATCCAAGGCACCCCCACTTCACCAAGCAGCACTGACCAGCGTGGTGAAGTATGCCCAAACTACCTCCACGACCGAAGCGGCATGGGGAAGGCTTTATCCAGCAGTGGATTGATCATGGGGTTGTATATTCCAAAGTACTGAGTGACATAACTTACTATTATTGTGATTTGTGCTCGTACGCCACTACCAACGCAACGCCTCGATATTATATTTACATTGCAACACACATCATATTCTTTGTATGCACTCCCTAGTGGAAAACTAAACCACGTTTGGGCGTGATTTAACGTAATGTAATCTACAGGCATTTCCAAACGAATTGAAAATATATTCCTTTTCGTGTATACAAGGAGGAACACAATTTGGAAACTCAAAATTACCCTACCACTTTTAGGCAGGAATACAACTTAAAATTTGGTTACGTGACGCATTTGCATTTTTTTCCTGCGAAATATTTTTTTACGTAAATTTAGTTTTTAACGTTAGCACAATTCTCATGACGCCCGAGTGTTCATTGTCACGGTACAGATCGTCAGCGAAATGCGTCTCAAGGGAACCCTGTACTGTGTGTCCATTTACCCTTCTGAGCAGTCTTCCCAGCGTGAAAGAGTAGGCCAAGTACCCCATCTCGAAGGGTCTCTACTCGAGCCAGGAGGCCCCTTTACCGCTAGCAGCGGCGTGAGTGGGAAATAACAGCGCTGCACCTTCGCCCATTTAATGAGTATGTACATTTAGGTACATGGCCGAAACGTCGTGAGAATAATTTTATTATGTGTAATTTGTATTATTTTATTATTTCCCTTCTACGTGACTTTACCGAAAGAACCAAGAAGAAAAATAATGATCTTGCATGTTTTATGTCTTATCTAAACTTCTAATGTTGGTTGATGAAAGATAAAATCTGCCAATATCAGACATATGTGTGTGTGTATTTACATTGACGTATACACGTCTACGTGAATAGATCAGCCTTGGAATGCACGCTAAGCTTGTAAGTGATTTCCCCCGCCTGATCGACGATGACTAAATGACGAGAAAAACCCCGAAGCCATTGATTGATCTAACGCATCGGGTCTATTTTTCTGTGCACTTTCTAAAAAACTATTTCCCTTCCAACTCTCGCGTCGCCGTTGGCCCTTAGTCCATGCCCTGTCTCCCCTTTCAACTCTCGCTCCTCTCCCCGTGTCTCTCACACAATGTGCTGTCTTCCTCCCTCCCACTTCAGATTCATCTCATTACCTGCTCCTTTCTTCATCTCTACCCCAGCTACATGGATGCAGCACTGGGTCCTAGAGGCCCAGGCTCTTGCAGGACCTTATCCAAGCCATGTACAGTGTATAGTAAATACAATGATCGATGTGTATTTGTTTGTGATCACAAACGAGCACATTGCTTGTATCGGTCTGCCAGAGCCGATTCCAGGAACAGTGTAGAGTATGGACTGCATCTTACACCTGCATCCAGCAGTGTATTGACCATAGCTAATGTTGATTCTATTATTAAAATATATTTCTGCCTCTCGCCCTCGACCATCCCTTATCCCACTTTCACGCTTCTCTCTCTCCCTCTCTCTCCCACCATCCCCCCCCCCCCCGCGCATCCTCTATTCCCCTCGCTAGCCCACAAGTCACACGATGGGCTGACAGGAGCTGTTCATCCGCTCCTCACCCACCACGCCGGAGAGTGAGATGGCACTGGGGGTGGGGGTTGGAGAAGATTGGGCTCCGTGGCTCGTGTGGCGGTGCGGGTTGTTGGAGGGGTATAAGTGGGGACAGGAGGGTGGATGGTGGCAAACCGGGGGGGGGGGTGAGTGGATGGGGGGGCCTTTGTGGGAGGTGGGGCTCGGAGGTGTAGGGGTGCACCGGGGCGGGTGGGGGAGCGGTTAGGCGGTGGGGGTGGGTGGGTGGGCGGGAGAGAAAACGACGCCGTAGTCCATCAACGCGACACATCCACTAATCACCAAGGTGGCTAAATTAACAACGCAATTAAACGCGCAAACATCTGCTGCTCACGCGGCGACGCGAGCGGAAGCCGCGTTGCCTTCTCCCGACAAACGCCGGGGTCTCTTCCCCCGAGGGGCGGCGGTGTGGGTGGTGAAGAGGGGGTGGGGGGATTGGGTCCGGGTGATGGGATTGGATGGCGGGGGGCAGCGGGGGGCAGCGGGGGTTGTGAGTGTTTGGTGGGGGGGGGCAGTGACGGATTGGGATTGGTGGGGGGTGGGGGGCAGAATGGGATGGCTGCGGCGCTGGTTTATTGCGGTGCAAAGGTTGGAGAGCGAGGGCTGTGGGTGAGGATGGAGGAGTGTGGAGGGGTGCGGATAGTTCACGCATCGACGTGATGCTTAAATGATTGATTCAGAAGCGAGAGTCGGGGATGATGGGTGGAGTGGCGTTTGGTGTCTCGTACACTTCGCGATGACGATGCCACGCCCGATATATGTTCGCGATCGCGTAGATGTCGAAGATCGCCGTGAATGGACGACGCACGCGGATTGCGATACCTGATGGTGATGTTGGAAATGGTCATTGTAGAAGTAGTATTGGTATTGTTGACCATGATGGTGATTGCGACATCGGTGATTCGAATGATGATTGTGTTGATGTGGGTAACAGCCAGCCAATTAGGGGTAATTACACCGGTAACAGAGTTGCGTGATGTGTTCCCGCTGCCTTGACGTATGGGCAGTAGAGACGATAATGATGCCGATGAAAGGCGATGAATAATAAGCGTAGGGATGCTGATGATACCGCTAATCAGCAGTAGTACCTTGATGATTATCATAATTGGGGAATTGTACACAATGCTGCAAGTGATCATGATAATGAACCACAATATTTCATGATGTAAATTATACCGCTGCTAATTATCACCAGTCGCAACATCAGCCTCTGTGGGCTGCTGCTGCTGCTGAAGACAAGCAGCGACTGTCACTATCTGCCACTCAAGTCACTAATGCAGGACACACGTGTCAGCCCGCACGAACAAATATATGCCCGCGGGGCATCTCATTGTCCTCCGGACACGCTCCCTGCGGGCGCCTGTGTCCGCCCGCACCTGCACGCGTCTCTGTGTATATACGAGTGGGGAGCGGTGGCGCAGCGGTTAGCGCGCTTTTTCCTCAGAACGCTACGATCCGAACTCGATCACCGCTCACGGTGACAATTTATCTAGACAGGTCCTGGGCTTCCCCCCATGGTCGACTCAGCCTCGACTGAGTACCCTAGCGCGGTGTGTAAACATCACCACTAGGGAGACAAATGCGGACGTGCTGCCGTGTGCGCTGGCTACCCACCCCCTCGCGTGCCGTTCTGGCCTTAATATAGCTTCTCGCGAACAGCACTTGCCCCAACAGTCTGTGAAGGCCATACGGGGGATCTTTGTCTTTGCTAGACGTATGCGCGCGCGCGCGCGTCTGTACGTGTGTTTGTGTGCGCGCAAGGTCTTCATCCGTCCAAGTCCCCTTCATCTTTCCCCGTCTCCATCCCGTCGACTCGACCCACCCACCCCCTCACCCTCCACCGCCTCCACGGCCCCCTCCTCCTCCTCGGCCGTAGCCCCAGTGACGGTCGCCTGCCCCGCGCCGACACCCGCGCTCGATGATGCGATAAAGCGGCCGATGATGAGACAAATGGAGCGAGGGCGGGCCCCGGGCGCGCCGAAGTAATTAAGGCATGTCAGCACGCGGATGATGGATGACTCTTTTTGCCGGCGCGGTTGCTTGCAGCTTCAGACAATGCCTGCGACTCGAGCGGGGAGGGGAGGCGGGTTGGTGCTGGGGTGGTGCTGGGAGGTGTGGTGGGTGGGGGGGCAGGGAGACGAGCCTCCCAACCCCTGCTTCGCACAACTACCACCACCACCAAAGACAAAGATCCCCCGTATAGCCTTACTAGACTGTTGAGGCAAGTGCTGTTCGCGAGCACCTATGAAGGCCGGAACGGTACACGAGGGGGTGGATGGACAGCACCACGCCCGACCGCCTTTGTCTCCCCAGTGGCGATGTTTACACACCGCACCAGGTACTCATTTGAGGCTGGGTCGACCTAGGGGAGACCCAGGACCGGTTCAGATAATCGTCACTGGGGTTGGCCGTGAGCGGGAATCGAACTTGGCTCGCTAGGTTCCTAGGATACGCTGCCGTTCCCCCACCACTGCAACCACAAAGACAAAGAGTCCCCGTATAGCCTTAACAGACTGCAGGGGCAAGTGCTGTCAGCCAGCACCTATAAAGGCCGGCACGGCACACGAGGGGGTGGATGGACAGCACCACGCCCGACCGCCTTTGTCTCCCCAGTCGCGATGTTTACACACCGCACCAGGTACTCATTAAAAAACTGAGCCGAGCTAGGGGAAGCCCAACACCTGGTTGCTGTGAGTGGCAATCGAACTCGGGATTTCGGGTTTGAAACGCAGTCCTCCAACCACGACATTACCGCTCCCCACACTTCCACCGACACCAGCAGATCGCCACCGCTGCCACTACCCCACAGCTCTATAGCCTCAGATACTCAGCTCATCGTCATCACCACCACAGTCATCCTTATCCTACAACCAAATCGGCTTAAATGTGCCAATCTGGTCAGGTGTGGGTGGTTAACGCGGCTGGGGGGTGGTTAACGCGGCTGGAGGCTGGTGAGTTTTTGGATGATGATCGCCAGGGCTTGCCAGGTGTTGTAGGTTGTGTGATTGTTGATGAGATGGCAGTGCTGAGTGTCCCTCCCCCCACCCACTCCTCACCTCGTGTGCGTGGTCGCGTTTCGTTTGGCTCCTCCGGTAATCTCGCACGCGACGTCAATCAAAACCACTTACTCGAATCTACCAAACATCCCAGTGGAGCAGGACCCGCCTGAAAGAGAGACTTGAGACTCGGCGAGGCTGTGATGCGGCACTGCGGAGGCAGCCAGGGTTGATGGATCAAACAGAACCCCCCCCCCCCCCCCCCCCGTGGACGAGGAGCCACATACCGTGGTGGTTTCGTAGGGGAAGGCGATGGACAAAACTTACGTGGACGAATCTTTATCATCTCTTCCGTCTGTATATGGGATAGAGAGTTGTCCTCTCGCACGCGTGTAAAGTTTCTCCGGGTTTCTCCGGCGTTCTCCCGCTTGTATACACACCGAAAACACCTTAATATATAGAGGACCGCAGAGCTTGGGAATTTGTTATTTTGCACCGGCTCACCGCCCGCCTGCTGCCTTTCCCCTCGTCTGTTGTCGCTCGCGCCTCTGAGCTGTCCGCTCTCTAAATCTTCGAGAGTGAGCGAATACTGCACAGCGCCTTGCAAGTTGACATTATTAATTACTGTTATTGTCATCTTCATAATCATCAACTCGATTCACCTCCACCACTATCTCCCCCCCCCCAGCCTTAGTCCCAGCAACGCGTCCCAATCGTGATCACCATCCACACTCTGCTCAGCCGCCAACGCTGCAGTCAACACAAGTCTCTTCCTCGACTTTCCTCGCACTTCTGCGGCCGTCTGGAACGCTCTTCCTTCCGATATTTATGAAGCCACTGGGAGCTATGCACTTTTAAATAATCGAGATTGAAAAACTAATTTATTTAGATCCTGCTTCTTTGTGTTTAGTTTGTTGTCCTCCCCCCGCACCTCCGATTAGCGCGGTGTGAAAGAGGTTCAACAAACAACCATTCATACTTTGGAATTGCCTCTCCAGTGGCGATGTTTTCACACACCGCACCATTGAGGCTGAGTCGACCTACGGGAGGCCCGTGACCGGTTTCAATAATCGCCACTGGTGTTGGTCGCGAGCAGGAATCGAACTCGCTTCCGCTGGGTTCATAGCCACCGCTCCACCACCAACATCATCATCACCACCATCATCAACATCATCACCATCATCACCATCATCATCACCATCATCACCATCATCATCACCATCAGCATTGATGGACAGCATTATCATCACCATAATCAGCATTATAATCATCATTATCATCATCATCATCATCCACCCTCCACTTGCTCGCAACACATCTCCCCATGAACACTCCCTCCCCTTCTCCCCCGCCCCCCACCTCCCCCTCTATTCCTCGAATTTGATTACACCACATGAAGCGTCATGCGATTGGAGCAAACTTTGCGCCATCGCTGTGTTCCGTTATTTTTTGTTATTTTAAATCAATAAGCTCACCTCTGTCGTTTGTTTTGGTGGGTTGGACCGCTTTCATGTTAGAGTATAAACGGGTTATGCGGTTAAATTGAAATGTTTTCATGGGTTTTTTTGTTGTTGTTCGTTGCACCTGTGTGTTTGTATTACGTTCTGAGATGTGGGCTGTGAATTGACTGCGCAGTATGCTATGTGTGTTCTACAGTACACTCAGCGGTAGTGGAGCAGATAGCACGCTGCGCTACGAACCCGGCCACCCGAAATTCAATTCCGGCTCATGGCCAACACCGGTGACGATTATACTGTGTAACAACTTTTTTTTGCTTCTCTGTAGTAAGTGTCATTTCCTAATTGCTTATGCCTCAAATGTACAGAGAATGGCTATTATTCCCCACAAACTTTGCTTTTGTAACCAGGACAGTGATATTTTTAAATGTACTTATTTTCAATTCGAAAACTGGCGAATTTGTGTCTTTTCGTTCACATAAAGTAAAAAAAACAACAACATATGAATCGAAATTAACATTTATTTATACTAAAGTAATAAAAAAAATACTTAAAAGATTTATTAGTGAGTAGTTTTTCGAGATTTACGATTATACTGTAAATCACGTTCACAGTACTTGCCCCAGCAGTCTATTAAGGCTACACGGGGGATCTTCGTCGTGTCTATAGGCAGATTAAGCTAGTAGCATATGCTATACAGGGGCCCTAAATAAAATAAAAAACACTTAAATATTAAAACACAAATGTTTCACTTGCATAGTAAAGTAATTGTATTTTTTCATATTATACAGCCTGATACTACGACAGATCGCTAACCTTAAACTCCCAGTCGTTCGTAAAAGTTGAAGGCGGTATAGTACTTTTGTAATAGAGCAAGTGCAGAATCATTGAACCGGTATTGATAGCTTGAAAGCATTTAGCGCGGGGCCCTTGAAAGTGCGGGGCCCGTAGCTACATAGGTAGCTACTTGTGTTACTGGGATAAACCGACACTGTCTATACGTGTGCACACGTACTGTCGTGGGTGTGGAACAGTGGCCACGGGTGGACAGAAAGGGCGTTGTGCTACGAACCTGGCCGATCTGAGTTAGATTCCAGGTCACGGCTAACATCAGTGGCCGACGATGTCTGAACCGCCCCTGGGTTACCCCTTCAGCAAACCCGTGTTGTCCGGCGTGGTGAAATATGGTCAAACGACTCCCACAATCGGCGTGGGCATATCTACATCCAGATTTTGGTTACATGCTGTAAACATCATTAGTTGTTATTATTACATCTGTTTTAAATGCACCGTGTTGGCAAATCTACTCGCATGATTACGTAAGACGTACGCAAACCGTGCTGTGTATTAATAGATGTGTTTACGAAAGTGTTGGGAGTAGCGGTGGCTAGCGCACACCGATGTGAACCCGGCAAAGCCGAGTTTGATTCCTGGTCACGGCTAACATCCCTGGCGAGTGCCCTTTCACGCACCCGCAATTGACCATTGTGGTGAAGTATGGTCAAAGAACGTCTGTGGCCAGCATGGCTTGGGCAGGCCTTCATGCAGTCGGCGATTAACATAATTATTTTTTTAACTGAGCAATTTATTTGTATTTTTTAAGTGTTTTGTAAATTCTCAACGTCTTGAGATTCGTACGCATGTAGATGTCATACGAATTAAAAGTTGCATGACTTATTCTACTGAATGTATTTACCTCGACGTCTGTGAGAAGTGCGTGAGAGTGAATTGTGCTTTTTCAATCAGCGCCTAATTCATTGCGACAGCCGAAATAAACTCGGCTTGAACGGTGCACGGCAAAGATTAGGTTATGTATTTTTTCTCATTCTTCTATGGGTAAATAATTCACATTATTATCATCATCAAGTGTGTTCTCAAGATGCTTAGTAATTATTCAATTGTTATCACGATGCAGTCCGGTAGGGGAGATCATACGTTAATCTAGAGGCCTTATTGTAGCAATATATTATTTATGTACATCAACGCGTATTCTACAGAACTTCTTAATTTACCGACAGTATTTTCTTTGAACCTATCTACGTGACTTTACCGAAAGACCCAACGAATATGAATTCCTGCAGTCACGAAAACGTTACGTCAAGTATATAATGATTTAATAAACAAACGATGCAACCGTCTGTTAGCCCACTGTTGCATATGAAGACCTCCCATCACTGGTTCGGCCACGGGGGATGTTTGACCATACTTCACCCGGCCGGTTCCCGCGTGGATTCGTGAGAGCGAAGCCCGGGACCGGTTCAGATATCACTCGTCCACTGATGTTATCCGTAGCCTGGGACTCTTTAACTCCGTGCGATGCATGTGGATATCCGCAATGCTATGAAACATACACAGTGACATATACATGCACGTGGGGAGTAGCTAAATTTAATGTACAATCCTTAACAAAGAAACTCCAGGGAACGTTAATAGAGGCATATACAATTCTACAATTATAATTCACTGCGCTGTGTCAATCCATGGCTACTGGATGTTGGCCTCTCCACGGCAGTACGTGTGCACGTATGTTAGACTCCTTTCGCACCGAACGTAGCCAACCGTGGCAGTCGGAGGTGCCGTCTCACTCATGTGGTTTGTTCGGCCATAATTGAGCACGCTTATCATTTGCGGGTTGGTGAATGTGGGGCCCAGGACCTCTTCAGATACCACGGTCGGCTGTGTATGGTACGAAAGAAGTTCAACGTACATACCACCGGCCACTGATGATACGCGTGGCCGTGAATCCGACACGGCTCGAGTTCGTAGTGCAGCGGGCAGCCAACTACTCTGCCTTATCGCTCCCTCAATGTATTTACATATATACACTATACCGATAGTAATGAGAAATATGTCCTATGCAGATGCAATTGACTTAATTCCACCACAATGCCGAGGCCAAAGACTCATAAAGGGGCCATCCATTTAGGACGTGCACATGGAGGGGGGAGGTGGGGGGGATTAACCCAAATGCGTACGCTTGCGTATGGGGGGGTCTACTGACAATGTACGCAGAGGAAACGGGGGGGGTGTGGGTGAAGCCTCGATAATAATTTGTCTACATTGGCCTTCAAGTGAGTTAGATTGTCCTGGCGGTAGACTATCTGTTTGCTTAAACACGTTGATATTATTAATCCTTGATCGTTTCTGCGTGGATTAAATATCGGCCATTCTATAGGATTCGGGGGGGGGGGGGCGTCAGGCTGTACGTACGCAGCTGGGGGGGGGGGGTGTAAAAAGTCCGCGTGCGTACAGGGAGGGGGGGGAGGGGTCAATTTTGACAGATTTTTGCTTACATACTAAATGGATGGCCCCAAATGATATTGGTCAAACATTCGAATGCAGGCCTCACTGCAAAAATGAGTCTTGGGACTCAATGACGCTTTCCTGGGTAATCAATTGTCATCATGAGCATAATGCTGGGGCGCGTGGAGTGGTGGCGTCATGGAGAGCGCCCTGCACTGCGAACCTGCCCACCCGAGTTCAATTCCCGGCCACTGCTGTAACGTCAATGGCGAGTGATGCATCAACTCCCCTTCGATCCCCCTTTCCCCCGCCCCTCTCCCACCCCTTCCCCCCCGGTCCATTCACCAACTGAGCATATTGACCCAGGTCGTGAAGTATGATCAAACAAACCCCTTTGAACCCGGCAAGCTGAGGTTGACTTCCCCGTCACGGCTAACGTCAGTGGCAAGTGATATCTGAACCGGTCTCGACCCTGCTCTCTTTAACCGCGCACGCTGAACAATGTGGTGAAGTATGGTCAACAGCCCCCCACGACCGAATCTTTCAACCGGCAGCGGAGTGATGCACGTTGCAGAAAAAAATATTGTTTTTAAAATGTTTTACCCTACTGTTATTATATAATGTGCATATATATGTGTGTGTGTATCGCTGTGGTTATGATGTGCATGTGTGTAGTATCATGATGCCGGCATGGGGAGGCCCGCATCCTACAGTAGGTTGACAGAGGCCTCTCTCTCTCTGCATGTTCGTGCGCGTCGTTCAGCAGGCATCAACTTTCGTGCGTCCTGCCTCTCGTTTTCTTTGAAAATTTGAATAAAATATTGACGAGTTTGCTCCCCTCATATTGTCATCTGAACGTGTCGTCACGACACTCACAACAGCAGTCGGAGCACGAGCAGCGAGACATTCACGACACAATAAAAACACAATTCACAACACAATTTGACAGTACACACAACACTCACAATAACCTAACACTCACAAGAACCCAGCAAAGACAAATATCCCCCATATAGCCTTAACAGACTGTTGGGGAAAATACTGTTAGCGAGCACATATGAAGGCCGGAACGGCGCACAAGAGGCTGGCTGGCCAGGACCACGCCCGACCGCCTTTGTTTCCCCAGTAGCGATATTTACACACCGCACCAGGTACTCATTTAAGGCGGGGTCGACCTAGGGGAGGCCCAGGACCGGTGCAGATAATCGTTACTGGTGTTAGCAGTGAGCGGGAATCGATCCCGGGTCGCCGGCTCCGCAGCGCAGCGCAGCGCTCTAACCGCTACACTACCGCTCCCCACAACTCAACTCAACACACAGAGAGAGAACAGGCAGGTGGTGTGCCCAGCGAGGTGCACCCACGCGCCACGTGTGGAACGGGCGGGCAACGTCGCACGATTGCCGCTCTCTCTCTTTCTCTCGCTCTCTCTTGCGCGCGGCGCGGCCCGGGCCAGAGCCGCCCTGAGACAATTCAGACAACGTCTTCGGTATTTGGTTTCGTCCGTATCTCTCTCTCTCTCTCTTTCTCTCTTGTGTTTGGTTTTGTTTGTGTCGGCGCCGCCACACACATTGATTTATGTTTATTGCCCGCGCAGGCAGTATGGTTTGTGGGGGGGGCCTTGGCTTAACCGTCACCTTCCTCTCTTAAAATCTCACCCTACGGACGAGTCACGGGAAGCGAGAGAGAGAGAGGGGCCAAAGCAGTATTCTGAATCACAAACCCACGGCATTGCTTTGTGCGTCCCGTAGTTTAGAACTGTAGTTTTTCTTCTTAATCTGGGGTGCACGCATTCCCTGGGGGTGCGAGATGCCCTTTCTGGGGGTGCGAGACATGGCCGGATTCTATCTTTAAAAGGTAAATAATCGAAACACAAATTAAGCACGGGCACATATTAAGAACAACAATTTTGTTTCATCAAACCCTTCTGTATGTATTAACATTATACAATGTTTTACGATTGAGAACCAACGGAGTGCAAGGCTGCGGTAAAGATTAAGAACCACTGCTTTAGATGGAGTGCTCTGGACAATGAAAATCGATCCCATTTTTTTTTAAAGAAGCCAAGCCCGACTCTGCTGATGAGGCCTACGTGACTTTACCGAAAAAACCTAAGAATATGAATCCTTGCAGTTACGAAAGCTTCAAATCTGGGATTAGATTCCTCCTGGTGGGGAAGAGAGAGGGGGGGGGGGGTGCAGAATGTGTTCTGTGTGCGCATGGGCTCACGCAGGCCCGGTCGCGTGAGGAATTGCCAGGGCAATACTATTTGGCTGTGTCTCTGAGCAGAATGGCAGCATTGAAATAAGATCAGGACACACAATAGGAAAGAAATAAGAAGAAAAAATGAAATTTGGTACGTCGGAAGTATATTTCTTGGCGGACCGTGAATCGTGTCATAGTTTAAAAATTGATATATATTGTATTTTTTTATTATTTTCTTCTTCTGCCCTCGTCTGGGCAGCACATATCAACCCCCGCTGCGCTGGTCCCAGTGGAGTATTTGCAACGAGAACGCTGGCAGTAATGTAACAATAATCAGCATGTCCAACATGCAATGCGGTGTCAGGCACCAGATTGTGTTTTGATATTCCCCCGTTATTACCTCGCAATCTCGCCGCGAGTTGAGATGAACTGCTCCTTGCGTTTTGACCGAGATCAGTGGACGCGCGCGCGCTCTCGCTTGTTGCTGTTTTTTGTTGTTGTTGTTGATATTCACGCGTTATGAGCGACGTAGCCTTTGAACCCTCCGCGGAAGCGTTGCTCGCACTCGGCGGCCGCGACGCGCGGGACTGACACGAATCCGCGTGCCCTCTGCGATGTGCACGGCGCAATTCGCAAAGACGCCGCGTTAAATTGCGCACGGTGCGGAGCAAAGTGCGGATGCCGCTTTGCGTCGACGCTTTGAGCTGACGTACGGTTTAAGCCCGTGATGTGGACCATAGTGTCGTTTATCTGTTGCGTTGTCATGAGGCGCACACGATATATATGTACAGCTATATGCATTTTTGTTGTTGTTGTAATCCCCCCCTCCCTCCCACCCCAATGTAATTTCGTGGTCTGTGCTGTCGGCACCGTTTGACGAGACGAAGAAGCCATTCTGAGAGCTCTCGCAAAGCAGTGAAACCCCCACTCGTGTGGATAGAGAGCGGCCCGCGGAAGTGAGTATCACAGAGCTACCGCCGAGATCACTTCAAGTGGCCTCTTTGTCCACCACGCAGTAGGGGGTAGCACCGTCTCACCCGCTCTGTCATCGAGAGTAATGTTCATCGCGTGACAGTAAAATCGATCGTTTAATTCTCTGAGCTGGGATTTAGACAAATTAAGTGCAGAACCAAAAATGTAACGCGATGGGATTTCGCACGCGCGTACGCACGTGTGCATGTGTGTGTGCAGTCATCGGTGGGGAGCGGTAGTGTAGCGGTTAGCGCGCTGCGCTACGAACCTAGCCACCCGGGTTCGATTCCCGCTCACGGCCAACACCCTGTGACGATTATTTTAACTGGTCCTGGGCCTCCCCTAGGTCGACTCAGCCTCAAATGAGTACCTGTTGCGATGTGAAAACATCGCCACTGGGGAGACAAAGGCGGCCGGGCGTGGTGCTGGCCCACCCACCTCCTCGTGTGCCGTGCTGGCCTTCATAGGTGCTCGCTAACAGCACTTGCCCCAACAGTCTGTTAAGGCTATACGGGGGATTTGTGTCCTTTGCAGTCATCGGTCACCGGGGCTAAGACCATTAAACTCGCTAACACTTGGGTTCAATTTCAGGCAGGCTGCCTGGATTCGAAACCCAGAATCTCAGCAGTAATGCCCACTCAGCGCTCTGACCTCGGAGCCACCAGTCCACCTGATACGACACCTATTTTATGTGAGTCACAAATATATTTTTACAAGCGGGCGACGTCTCTTCGCACACCAACTGGTCGCCAATTGAACTGCTACATTCACAGAGGAGTTTTTTTCATTATCCACGACTAAACTATACACTTTGTGCGTGTTTATTTTACCGGGTAAGGCCCACTGAGCTGTATAGCTGTTTTGTTTTTGTTTTAGACGTGACCTGGCTATCGAAAATTATAGCTAAGCGAAGTGGCTTATCACGTGGACATTTACAGCAGCCAAATATTCCGATTCTAAACCCGGCACGTATTTTCTATGATTGCGCAAAAGGCTATTAATGTACGTTGTTCATACATAAAACATATTAAAAACAGCATGAAAAAAAACACGCCATCGAGCTTACCCGTCCGTCGTACTTGCGAATGACATATAGCTGGGTGCATACTGTTTGTTCATCGTATATTGGGAGGAGCGGTGGCGCAGCGGTTAGCACACTGCGCGGTGGACCTGGCCGCAACTAAAATAAATGGCGAGCGCAATCTGAACCAGTCCCTGGGCTACCCCGACTTCAGCAAGCCGTGGTGAAGTATGGTCAAATCGGCCCCACTGACCCGCATGGCGTGTGGGAGAGGCCGTAACTCGGTACTACATTGACCAAAGCACCGCACATACACGTGTATATATTGTGTATAAATCTGCTGTATGCTTTGTAGCCACACCATCAGCCCGTGTGTCACAGGGTGCGAAGTGAATGACTGCTTGGCAGGATCGCGACAGACAGCGAGGCGGCTTGGTAGAGGCCTTCATCCAGCAGTGGATTACTCGTGGCTCATGATGATGATGATGGATGCGTTGTGTATTGGAGGAGGAAGCGACAGTATCTCCGAGTCTGCCAATTGACTCCCCGTTCAAATTAACTCGTGCCACGCTGCGTGCGCCAGATGATTGTTAAACACGTCCCACGTGACGCGCTCACCAATTAACGCAGCATGCATTAAGTGTAACGCTTGAAACACGCGTGTACACACGCATGTACATACACGCACTACACACACGCACTACACACACGCACTACACACACGCGCACACTGAGATCTCGATATTAATTTAAATCGACTCTCTCCTCTCGCATGCTGCGTTAATTGCTTTGCGCGTCACGTGGCACGTGTATAACAATCATCTGGCGCGTGCAGCGTGGAACGAGTCAATGTTTGTATTTGAATGGGAGGAGTCAATTGGTAGACGCGGAAAGACGGATCGTGGTGGTCGGTGGCGAGGATTGGATGTGGTGAAATCGAATTCTAATCGATAAGCGTTGAACCGTTTCGAAAATAACGATCATAATATTAATACGTATTATAATGATACATATTAGATATGCTCGTGTAATGTGGCATTTGTACAAGCCAGAGGTCACCGTTTAATTTAGCGCCACACGTGGGTTCATGTGATGATGATGAGGAGTGCGCAACGCTGGGTATGGCCTCGGGGTGGCGGGGTAATGCAATATGCAGCTCCACAGGGACGGGAATACACGAGTAAATAAACACGTGGGCATGTGTCAATATACATACACACATTCATATACACGGCGATGGTCAAGGATAATAACGGAGCGGCAGCTATGGGAGGGAACGCGTCCGATAGAGCGCCCCCCCCCCACCTCCCTCCCCAGGAGATGGAGCGATGCAATGAGTTCGTGTATAGGCGCTCAGGTGGATTGTTGCATCGTAGGATGGTGGTGGTGGCTGCGGCTTGGGGAAGCATTCATTCAGCAGTAGATTGACAATGGGTGATAACGATGATGATGTACGTTACATACACAGGGTATAACAACACACAAAAAACCGTAACCCTAATTGTGTCAATTGCTGTTGCATTTTTACGCGTGATAATTTTCGACATATGTGATACATCTCAATAACTACTTTCACATAATGCAATATTATAAAAATTTAAAACGTATTTTATATGCAATATTTTTTTCTACTGAAATAGAGTAACTCTCTGACAATGGAAATAATTGCGCGTGTGCGGCCCTGCGTGCGAGAGTGCTGGGACGCGTTATCTGAACCTATCCTGAGCACCCCCTAGGTCGACTCAGCCTCAAATGAGTACCTGGTGCGATGTGCAATTATCGCCGCTGGAGAAACAAAGGCGGCCGGGCGTGGTGCCTAAACGCCCACCCTCCTCGTGTGCCGTGCCGGCCTTCAGGTGCTCGGTAACAGCACTTGACCCAACAGTCTGTTAGGGCTACGCGGGGGATCTTTGTTAAGAAAACCCTCACTGGTGTTGGCACTGAGCGGGTGTCGAACTGCGATGGCTCGGTTCGGAGCGAATGTGTACACAGTATACAGGGTGGCCCAAACGCCAGGACACATCGGGTTATTTAATTTATTTCAGCACTGGCATTAACATATTTTAATCGTTTATTCATTAAGTTAATATTTTATCTTTATGATTATAATTTGTTTAAATATATATTTTGGTTTATTCTTCATGTGAGGATCACCTCAAACGCGTCGTTTACAAACCTCGGTCAAGAAACATATTTGTTGAACGTTCAAAGATTACACGTGTGATCTGGAAATAAAACTCCTGCATTCATTTAGGAAGATAATGCATGCATCATGCAATCACGTTAATGGAAGTCAGTTTGAACATTTGTTAAAATGAACGAGATAACCCTATGTGATTTGTTTAAAATAAATATAATAACCCGATGTGTCGTGACCTTTAAGCCACCCTGTAAATAAACGTGCATATATATACACATGCTTACATACAAACCGGATACATTATCGTAGTCAAGGCGGACCTCTTAAGGACTCGTACTGCCAGTGCGAGTTTATCACGCGAGAATTTAACATCGCATAAAAAATCATCCTGCGTAATAACTATAACACTCTACAGCCGTGATATATCCACTGCTGGATGAAGGCCTCCGCAAACCATCGTCCTCTTTACGCGATGCACGCTAACATTGCAACGGCAGCACAGAGCCTCCATCTCTGTAACGGATGTAACGTCCATAAATTGCATTGTTTTATTGAGATGCAATTATTTTGTTGTGTACGTGCTGTTATTGATGGACTATATTCATTATTCGTCTGCATTGTTTACACGTACATATAGATATTGTACTTCATTTATTATTTTTTTGGGTGGCATGTGATATAGGTTGGCCATGTACACGCACAGCCTGATTGATCCAGCCACTGCTGGATGATGGCGTCACCGTGCCACGTGGCGGTTTGTTTGGTTCCACCTTTCGTCCGCTTGTAAAAAGTTTAATCGAAATAATTATTTAAGTTGTGCCCAATTTTCTCCAAATAAACCTAACTCCGATAATTAAATGCCGTATTTTAACGAATATTCTCTTTTGTAAAAAAAAAAATCTACATAATGTACGAACATAAACGGCAGTATAATGTTTTCGGAGGAATCAAAAGTGTGTATTACAATACGTATTTGTCTAATTATGCCCTTTAGCAGTGTCATTTACCAATAATCTAATCCGACTATTAATATTCGTTGGAGTATTTTCCTTGCGCGTCATGGATACACATTCGTAGCGCGTTATTTTCCCCAAGGCGTGAGAGCAGAACATATTTGGTTTATTATTGTTCCAAAAACCAGGGCAGAATATGCTGATCATATATATATGTTTACATCCCTCCGGTCAAACTAAATAATCGTGTAATATAGGTAAGTCCCCCCTACACCACACCACCCATTAAAACAATCAACACTGGAGCCCGCCCATATCGGTAACTCCACCTTCTCCTCTACAGCCACGCACCCAACGCGCCCTAAACCCCGAATACAACTTCACACCGCAGAGCCCAACAAGCTCACCCATCACTCCGTGCTCACCCAGCCTCCTCCCCCACCGCACCCCACCACCCCCCCGCTGCGCACCCCCCCCCCCCCCCACCACCACCACCACCACCACCCCAACCTCCCACCAAACGTGGTCTCTCCCAGCGAAAGGCGAGTGACATTCCAATCACTGAGCTGTGGAGCAGAAAATTGCAAAGGGAAAGAGCTACACGATGAGTGCGGAGGGGAGCGATTGATAGGGAGACAAGGCCACGGAGTCGCGCGGCCCGGCCCCGCCATCAGCATGGCCTCGAGTATGGCTCGGAATATATATATATAAAAAAGGTGACATTTCACTGTAATTACGGAGGTGCGCGGCACGGGGCGAGAAGGGTGTGGTCCATTTCTGTGCCACGTAAGGGCGGGACGTGTTTACTTAGAAAAATATATAGAGAGAGTGTTCACATTTTTTTTGACACTTTGAGAAATTTGCAACAATACCACGATAAATGTGTTGTCTCCGGGCTCTGGAGACCACCTGGAGAAGATTCCAGGTATGCGTTGACAACGATGGCGAACAAGTAGAGACTCTTTGACTTTGTAAAGCTTTTAATATACATTTGTTATCATGTCACAATTTATTATCCGTCATTTTCCATTTAAAACGATAGTCCCATGTAAGTGTTAACATTTATTTGAATCACCCTGTATATATGTACATATACATTGTATAGACGGTTGCCTAGGAAGGTCTTCATTCAGCAGTGGATCGATCATGGCTGCTACTATTGATGATAACTGCCACGGTGGTGAGATGTTAACTACCTCGCATGGTATACAGGAGGTCGTGGGTTCGATCCAAACCCTCACGCCTGTATATTTGGAGTTTGCATGTTCGCCACCTGGTCGCGTGTCCTTGCCCCGCACCTCCGATTCAACATCGGTAGCACGAGCTGAAGAATCAACTTCATTTGGCGCATCGATTAATGTGCGTCTCAAGGTCAAGAGGTCATCGTGGCTAATGCCGCACCTCCGATTAGCACGGTGCGAAAAAAGTTGGACATGCGTACATGACGATTATTATTTAAATGCATATTGTGTGAAGTAGTAGCGCAGTGGAATGTGCGCTGTGTCTACGAGCCCGTTGACCTGAATTCGAATTCCGTACACGGCTATTGTCAGTGGCAAGTGACACCAGAAACGAGCCCTGCCTTCACCGCCCGCTCCATTCTCCCAACCCAACCTGTACTGACCAGCGGGGTGTAGCCTCGCAGCCTATAGCACCTGTTTTTTTGTATGCATAACCACCTGCCCATTCAAGAATTGTCCAGGCTCAACGCTGCCTTCTCGAGATCTGGCAAGATGGGACGCATTGCGGGTTATTGGGTCACAGGCATATGAAGTTACGTATACACACACTACATGATTCATTATTCGTTGTGTGTGTGTGTGAATACATATGGGGCGTTGTGTATCGGTCCAACTATGTTATATATATATACAGTATATACAACGAAACTGTCAGAAGTAACCAACCAATTATCCCTACAAAACGCCAGATCCACACAGATCTCCCTTGCGAGAGCAGAATATAATCTCGACGAACCCCTCAGCTGGTTAACAATCCTCCTGTAATAATGCCAAACATTCACCTCTACGAGAGGTGTATTGCAGTTATCAAGATTCCCTTTTTGTCGGGAGGGCACCAATGTACCGTGTTGTTTGGCAATGAATTCCAGTAATGAATCGTGGGGTTGCCTCCGTGTTGGAGGAAGCTGGAGTCCCCCGGATAAAGCGCTAGCACAGCGCGCTACAAACAAGGGGAGTGACAACGCTCAGCACTGTCGCCTGCTGGTCACCTCGCAGTCTCCTCCCCTCACTGTTAGACACACAGCAGGCGGAAAGAGGGCTTTTTGAAGGGCCACGTGACCGGCGATATTCGTACGCCGCGATGAAAACGTGCGCGTGTGTGCGTGTGTGGACGTAGTCGTGACAGGCGTGGCGCGCGAGCGCGTGTGTGTATTTGTGTTCAACGTTGAGTCGGGTTTGCGTGCAAATGCTCGTGGATTGTGCTCCCAAAGTGAATTGTGTTGCGCGTTTGCAGCGGGCGCGACTGAAGGCGACGCGTTTCGTGTGCTGCTGTCGCGTCCGTGGTCAAAGCTCTTGCAATGATTTACTGTTTTGCTTACAAAATTCCGCGCGCAAATAATTAAGCGAAAATTAAAAATTATAAATTAGTCTCTTTTTTTCCCCATTACAATAGCAGCAATAATAATAATAACCATAATTATAAATTGCAAATGAAGCTCCGGCTGGTCTTAATTTGATTGCACCGTCCTGGGTAATGCCTCCTTTATGCGTCTGAGTTGAAGGTCAACTACGTCCGGTGCTATAAGCAGGAGGATAAATCCAATTGTGTGGTTTATCGATTTAATTAGCATAGTTAAGTCTTCGGGTAAAGCGGTGTTGCGTTTTAATATCAATAGCGTTCCATCCTTTTGCCTCTGATCTATTGCAGTCATTTGCCGGCGTCTGTACGCGGCCCTCCACGGGTAAGCACCACGTGTGTGTTTTTTTTCTGCACACACAAAAGACAAAGATCTCTCCCCCCCCTCCGTATAGCCTTTCACAGGCTGGTGTGGGGCAAATGATATTGGCGAGCACCTATTAAGGCAGGTGAGGTCTCACGATGCGATACTGGAACCGGTTCAAGTATCACTCGCCGCTTATGTTAACCGTGGTCAGGAATCGAACGCCGTTAACCGGATTTGCAGTGCGCTAAACGACCACGCTATACCGCTCCCTACTGCGCACACACACACACACACACGCGTACATAAGCGCACACGCACGTACGCACACACGCGTACATACAATCGCGGACATACGTTTACATACACACAGACAATACACAGGCACGCACACACACACAAGCAAGCACGCACGCGCGCGCACGCACGCACGCACACACACACGCGCACGCACATTCGCGGTCAGTCACGGCCAATAGAAAGGCAAAATCTAGCGGTGATGTCACGGGCTATGTCATAGCAGTCGCTCCTCAGAAATAACACCACCATCCATCATGCACACTGTTAACTTGTTCTTTCTGACTCGCTGACTTTTCATTTTAATGCGCGGCTTTGCATGGTTGCGCGGGCAAATGCGCTTGCTTGGAATTGAAAATTTCTTTTTTTCCGGGGGAGTTGGAAGGGGGGTGGGCGGTGCCTCTATATATTTTATGTTCATCGGTTCCTTTCCTTCCCCTTGTGCGATTTTTTTTTGGTTGGCTGTTGTTGTTGTTGATGCTCTATCTCACGCTCGCTCTCTCGTTTACTTGATCTCCCCCTCCCCCCCCCCCCGCAATCTCTCCCGTCCCCTCCCTCCCCACCTCTCCTTTTCTCTCCGCCAGCGCACGGCACGAGCAGGTCGAGGAAAATGTGCTTTAAGGCTACGTGTGTGTAATACGGTGTGAAATGAAGTCCGCGCGCAGAGACGCAGTGCCAAGGAGCACGAGAGTAATGGACGCCTCGGAGGCGATTCTTTACGCCCCAAAATATGATCTGTCCGGAGCGCGTCAAACAAAGGCAGCGACACACACAAAAAATGACATTTCCCACTCCTAAAACAATCCGGCTTAACGCACAAATTTGTTTTTCGGTGATCGTAATTTCACCCCCCCCCCACCTCTGCGAATTTGCATAAAAAATAGGTTAAGCTCCATACGCGCGGGGGAGGGAGGTGATGGGGGTGGGGAGGGAGGTCACGTCTTAAGGAAATAATTTATTTGCCACTCGAAATTATATTTCAGCCGCCTATAAATGCGAGTAAGCGTCGCCCTCAAATGTGGTTCGGTTTAGCGGCCGGCTGGCCGCCTTGATACCCCCCCCCCCCCAAAAATAAAATAAAGATAAGCGAGGCGCTCTCTAAAGACAACGAGACGCGAGTGCGTTTGGCCACGGGCTTTTCCGTGCCTAATAAGCAAAAACCACGCGCGCCTTAACGTGACATGCGCCAGCGTGTTTTGTTGTTGTTCTTGTTGTTGTCGTCGTCGTCTTCTTGGGTAATAATTCCGCACAAGAGCAACGTTACCTTTTACAGCTGTTGGAATCTTCAAACTATTTCCATGATTGACCCCCCTCGAACGAACTCTGCAGGTGCGGTACGGCTGTGAGAAGTAGGACTTTGTACCGAGAACAATTACAAAGAGTACGTAATGTGCAGGTAAAAAGTGACCTATGCCACGAGTTTCCTGGCTGGCGGCTGGCTGGGCTACTCTCCACCACCCCCAGCAATAGCTCCGTTGTTCGTGGCTGCTGCGGGCAGTTGCCACAGAAACTAGCTGGGTAACTGGCTACACGGGATTTTCATTGTAATAAATGAACATTGCATTTAAACGGCGGAAGAAGAAGTTCGGAAAACAATTCATAATAATAATAATAATGGATGGCAACACCGAAGCGGCGATAGGAGTGGATACAGAAAACTGACCACGCGGCTCATTGAAATTGCTCTAACTTTTCAATTCGTGCTCCGATTAATGTGCTTTTTTTGTCAGAGTATTCTTCAAATCCAGAAGAATATAACAAAAATAAGGCTCGCAATACACATCACGTTGGCATTTTATTATTACATAGAAAATCAGGTTACTTTGAGTGCTTCGAGTACACGAGGAACGTGTCAAGAGCATGGACATGACAGCTGTCTATTTTTTTTGCCGTTGCAGAGAAAAGTGTTCTCTCCGAGGTTGTTTGACCATACTTCACCACGCCTGTTGGTGAGGGTGGTGGAAAAGTTGGGGGGGGGCAGGATAGGTTCCAAATATCACCCCCCACTCCTTCTGACGTGAACCGTGGCCAGGAATCGAACTCAGGTTGCCAAGCTAAGCATCCCGCTCCCAACATATGATGATTAAATGTATACAGCACTCGTAAATCAAATTAAACTAATTAATTCATGGTGCCGCTGCTGCTGCTGCTGCTGCGTTGGCAGTGGCGCACAAGCGCAATTAACAAACACACATCAACACATTCGTCAATAGCATTGCGCGGCCTTGTACGGAAATATAAATATATCACAGGTGACGTTTCGGGCAAGGGCCCTTCTTTAATGACGAACGTGATTGCGTGTTGAGGTTCGATGTGCTCGTGTCTGCGACCGCCACCCACACAGTCGTAAAATATAAATCGTTTCACCTGGCCACGGGATAATTGAGACCAATCGTCTCTCGTTGTTGATTAGGGGACACAGCAAACATTGAAACGAATAGTTGCAATATCGATATGACCGTAAAGCAACAATAGGTAATAAATTAGCGTGAAGCGACAATGGGCATATACATTATAGCAGTTAACGACTTACGGAGGAGCGGTGGGGCAGTGGTTCGCACACTGAACTGTTCATCTGGCCACCTAATGTCGTTTCCCCTGCCACGGCTAACATCAGTGGCGAGTGATAGCTGAATCGCCCCCCTGGGTTTCCCCGTTCACTAACCCGCACTCACCAGCATGGGGAAGTATGGTCAAACTACCCCCCCCTCTCTCCCCGCCATGCTTACTAGAACCCTTCATCTAGCATCGGATTTATAAAAAGGTTGAAAACAATACGCTTTTGAAAATGTTACTCAACGCTATATTCAGCAACAATAATACTATTGCATATGACGTTGTATATTCGCGGCATAGGGTATACAGTCATTCGAATAAAAATTACATAGTAATCAAGCAGCAGGCGATATTTAAAATAAAACAAACACTTACTTTGAACGACTTATTTTAAAGGTAACAGAGAAATACAATATCGTTCCACCATAGTAAATACAACACAAACAATTGACAAGTAGAATATGTATCCATTGCGCATAGCGTATACTGCGTATGTATACATACAGAATATACGTAGGAAGGTGAGCTTGTCAAAGGCCCCACACCATGAGATGGACGCAGCCTTCAGTGACCCTCCCCCTGGTGTTGGCCAGGACACACCCCTCGCCAGCCACGCCGGCCTTAATAGGCGCTCGCTAACATAGTTGAGCGGTCACGTAACGGGCGTCATCTTTCCAACATCATACTCGTTGGTTTCCCCCACCCTCCACCGCCCCCCCCCCCCAAATATGTATTTAATAACTTATTATTAATACTCTTTGGTTCTTTCGGTAAAGTCACGTAGAAAATAAAATCAAATATGAATAGAATACGACGTTTCGATTGCAACACAAGCAACCGTCATCAGGTAAGAATGAATTAGATAAAAAAACAACAACACGGTAAACTTAGGAACACAATGCAACACAACACAGAGAGCCGACAACACAACAGCCAACACCCCATCCGGCTGACCACGTTCCTCCAAAGAATGGTGTCGATTTCTCAATCTGGAAACGCTTTTTTGATGTTTTTTTTTTTATTGCGGGCATAAAAGTCGGTTGTCTGTGCGACAGCGGTAAGCACAGGCTGATATCGTATTTCAAAAGCTTTGATATTATTTTTTTTATATATATATAAAATATAATCTTAAAAATAAAAGGGGACGGAAGAATTAAATTGCAGCTGCCGCTGGCGATTTTCACTTTTAGGAGGTGGCTTTGTGAGAGCCATTTCTGCTCCACGGGTGACCAAAGCCCTCTTGCAATACCACATCTTTATTTGGACTGGGGAGGAATCCGATGAGCTATGAAGCTCTTTCCGCGCCCCCCCCCCCCCATAGATGTCCTGCAGGGACGGGTGAGCGAGTCGCAATAACAAGCAATACACAAAACAAACAATGGGAGTGCAGAAATAGAGAAAAATGGTAAAGCAAGCCACTACATAAATAAAAAACCAACATACAAGTCCGATTTTTCAACAAATTACAATTTGAGTCAATGTAAATTTGAATCCTCAAATTGTAAATGTTGTAGATTTACTCTCCAACACACCGGTGGGCTGAAGTAGTAACTATTCGGCGCTTGTTCACGTGACAAATCCCATAACTAATTGTCTGTGTCGAGGTGGTGGAGGGTTTCAACACATTATACTTACGCGATCTAACCCAATAACCTTTATTACGAAATAGTTTCATTTGTTTTAATTTCTTTACCTTTCCTGTACTTTGTACTCCTATCGTGTGTTTGTGTTGTTTGTTGTTGTAACTGTTCTTACCCCGTGCCCATACTGGACATCTGTGAAAAAAGAGCTTAGTCGCTCATCGGATTCCTTCAGTATTCTGATTTTGATTGATAGATACCCCACTGATTCATAACGACCTCTTTTATTCCTTTCTTCTCTGCAGGTGGTGGAATATTGTTGAAAATCGATAGCTCTGTGTTTTTTGGCAGAGTGTTATGATATTTGATATAAATGACTTAAGATTGTTGGAGATGTGTAGAGGTTTTTAAATATATATATTTTAAATCTAGAATGTATCTCTATTAGTGGGGTATCTATAAATATATCGAATTACATTGTTATTATCACGTACACTGTCAACTTGCTGTTCCATTTTCTGTAAAGCCTTTTAATTATCCACGTTGAAACATCTATTTTAATATATTATAGAGCCGCTAAGTTTGACTTTTCTTGGAGGTGGACGCAATTTAGTAATTAAATGTCAACACTTGGCAGAATAATATTTTTGTTGTTGTGGGCGAGGAGGGAGTTTTTCGGAAGAAATTCACGTTGTTAACGCCACGTCGCATTTGCCACTCCCCGCCGTGTCTTTGGCGTCGAGACATCGGGCGCAGTTTATGCACACGGACACTCTGATTTGAGAGGAGCGAACCTGTCGACAACGCGCGCGTCGCATCAATTTACGGACAGCAGCAACATCGGTTTGGGAATTAAAGACATGAGCCACAGTCGTGGGGCTGTGACCATGCAAACCCAGACCATAGACCGAATAGTAAACCCACTGTGGTCTACGATCCTTCAACGGAGGATGAGGAGGAACAGAAGAACGACACGAGCTCTGTCTCTCTCTGCTGAAGCCCTCTCGATGTGGCCAGCAGACCTTGACCATGGCATTTAATTATTAAGCTGCCATAGCGCAATAACATAATAGTATCATCAGCCGTGATCTATCCACCGCTGGATGAAGGCCTCTCTCCAAGACACGGACCATCGCTCATTGTCCCGCGATTCCAACGATCGAGGTTGGAGCCACCTGCACAAGAGGCGATGGGGTCCTGGCAGTCACGCAAGGTCACAATGCAGTGCACGTGCAGTGCACGGGCAGTATACCTTTGGGACGACAGCATCCATCTCTACTGCAAACACAACAAACTAAATAACCACCACGGCACTGCAACCATCACCACCACAACGTCCACCACGCCACTACACCATAAAATACAAAGATCCCCCGTATAGCCTAAACAGACTGCTGGGGCAAGTGCTGTTATAGGGGGGGATATTTGTCTTAGTATTTGCGGGGAGCGGTAGCGCAGCGGTTAGCGCGCTGTGCTACGAACCCGGCGACCCCACTTCGATTCCAGCTCGATTCCAGCTCACGGCCAACACCATTCATGATTTTCTGAACCGGTCCTGAACCTCCCCTAGGTCGACCTCTGTAGGCCGGCACGGCGCACGAGGGGGTGGGTGGCCAGCAACACGCCCGGCCGCCTTTGCCACCCTAGTGGCGATGTTCACATACTGCACCAGGTACTCGTTTGTGGCTGAGTCGACCTCGGGGAGGCCCAGGACCTGTTCAGATAATTGTCACTGGTGTTGGCCGTGAACGGGAATTGAACTCGGTTGGCCGGGTTCATAGCGCAGCGCACTCACCACTCCACCACCACGTCTACCGTGGCACCGCACCACCACTCCACCACCACGTCCACCCTGGCACTGCACCACCACTCCACCACCACGTCCACCCTGGCACCGCACCACCGCTCCACCACCACGTCCACCCTGGCACTGCACCACTATCGCGTCCTCCACGGCGATGGGGAAATCTCTGTGAGAACATCTCATCGCATTCGCGTTTGCGTAGATTTTTTATGCAACTGCAAGGAGTTTCTCCCGTTACTGCTGGTGGAAGCCCCTCCACAAGAGAGCGTTCGAGAGAGCCCCTCTGGATGGTGTTTTGGCCTACTCTTCCACAGTGGCCAGACGTTTTTGGAATAAGTGGGAGTACCCACATTTGACCCTACCGAACGAGACCGGCCAATCGATCAACTCTGGTTGTAACCATTCATGCTGTCGGGTGGACATGGTTGGATTTGGACTAAGTAGAGCGGAGGGGGGGCGGGGACGATTTAAGGATATTGTCCACTGCATAGCTCCAACTACCTTGCCGTGAGATCAAAGTCCAGCGTGCTCACCACAAGACAAGGAATCAACCACCCTGCAGCCCTCCATCACAACAACAACAACCACCACCACAACCACCGCAACCACCACCACAGCCACCGTTTTTGGGCATCGTATTCGAGAACGTGTCTGACCGATTTCACATGTATTTTTATTTTATAACTCATATTTATATATATATTAAAAATAAAATTTTACTGCTTGCACTTGCGAGCCAGGAGGACGCCAAGGTAGAGTTACGCGGGGGGGCGGAGGGAGAGCAATGGGGGGGGGCAACACCCCCCCTACCCCCTAGCGCCTTAAAAAGAACTGGATGAAAACGCAGCGCGGTTTTGGCACAAGGACGTTTTTTAAAACTTCATACGCTCCTATAGTTTTACAATTGGGGTTATGCACCGTGGAGAAATTTGAAACACCTCCTGACACGCCATCCACACCGGCAGCTTACCGCCGGATCCCACGCAGAGCGTGTGTATTTCAGGCCGACATAAAAAATAATGCCACGGAGATTAGTGCAAATTAAAAAAAAGAAGTCGAGAGAGAGAGAGAGAGCATCCCGGGCAGATGTTAAGATGTAATTCGCGCGTGAGACACTTCTCGCGGAACGTTGTTGAGATGGCCTATCATCATTATGATCATCACCTACAGCGTATGGGCTACAGCGCCGCGTGCAATGTCATCTGTGCGTCGGGGAAATGAAACAAACGGATGCTTTATATATCGTGTATATGCACGTGCATATATATAAACACACACACACCTGCGCGTGTTTTGCCAATGAAATTTCGGTGAGACCACCGTAAAAATATAGATTAAATGCGTTCCACTTGGTAATATGTGCCGTTTCTCAAACAGGAGGGGATATAGCCAGGAGCTTGTGTGCGGAATGTGTTTTCTATCGGCACGGCTTTGCCCGAAAATTGGCTTTCAGTTTTTTTGTACCCTTCACGAATACGTGTGCGCACGCGTGTGCAGACCTAGATCATGTACCATGCAAATGTACGTGTACGTGTGTGCAATCTGGCCACCCCACCTCCTCGTGTGACGTTCCGGCCTTAATAGGAGCTCGCTAACAGCACTTGCCCAAAACGTCCGTTAAGGCTTTACGGGCGATTTTTATTTTTGTGTATGGTGGCCACCCACCTCCCTCGTGTGCAATGTCGGCCTTCATAGGTGCTCGCTAACAGCACTTGCCCCAACAGTCTGTTGAAGGCTACATGGGGGACCTTTGTCTTTGTAAAGGGGACCACTGACACTCTTTGTGCGAGCGGCAGCGTAGCGGTCAGCGCACTGCGCTTCGGAATCCGGAAACGTGAGTTCGATTACCAGCCGCGGCGAGCATAAGTGGCGCGTGATCTTGTGAACCGGTTCCAGGCCTCCCCTAGGTTGACTCAGCCTAAAGTGGGTGTACCCTTGCACGGTGTGGAAGCTTCACATCGTGCGCAGCTCCAGCCTTAGTAGGTGCTTGCTAACAACACTTGCCTCTTTACAAAGGCAATGCGGGTTTCTTCGTCTTTGTGTCATATTATTGTTTTGTTCGAGCACGTGGGCATGGAAATGTGGATTTATTTTAGTTTTCTAAACATATTTGTCTGGTTCGTAAAATAAAAAAAATTGGAGAGATTTTTGTTCGAACGCTTTACGACACTGCGTTTTAATTCCTAAACCCACACAGCAATTAACATTTGTTACTATAATTATGATTATGTATAGGCGAAGACAAGGATATAATTTAATCAATGTTCCAACATCAACCTGTCACCCGATCATTTATCGTGAGGTCTTCAATTCGTTGCGAGCGATATTCAGAATTAGAATCTTTATTTCGACTAGAGGAATCCGATGAGCTATGAAGCTCTTTAATTTTACACATGTCTAATAGGGGCGGGTACAGCGAGTTACAACAGCGAATAGTGCAACAACAAAAAACGATAGGAGCGCAGTATAATAACTCAATAAATGAATTCTAAAAGTCTGAATTATTAAGCTTCATCAAGTGACCGCCGGCTTCAAATCCGAGAACCTGCACACCAATCCGCACTGACCTGTGTCTTCAAGTATGGTCACCCCCCCCCCCACCCACCTCACTAACGACTATGACGGGGTAAGGGAGACCCTTATGAATCCGTGGATCGTGAATGTGTACGCCAAGAGTTGATAACAAAAGTTTTGAAACCGTTCGATTAATACGAACAAAAATTGTCTGCACACGGTTCATCCATGAAGAGAATATTTGCCGATGCTGCTGTTGCTGCGTTCGGCAGCGGTGCATACGCGCACACAACAACACACAGCTCAACGGTTTCGTCAATAGTACTGGGGTCTGACGTTTCGGGCAGTGGCCCTTCGTCATATCGCACATCAAACGTTCATGTACTGCATAAACAGTATACATAGCATAATAATCCTTTGGTTATTTACCCAGCGAAGTGTCGCTGAGTCTGAAGACCTCTTTTCATCAGGGTCCTGCATTGGGATGTTTGTCCAAATCCACGCGTGAGTGTTGCTCGTGTGGATACTCCCGGTAAAAAGTAATGACAGCAACTCCGTGTTCAGCAGCGTGACGGCTTGGCCCGCTGGTGATCGCACTGCGCTGTGAAGCCGGTCCACCTACCCGGGTTCGATTCCCGGCCACGGCTGACATTAGTGGCGAGTTAACTTTGAAACCAACTTGGGCGTTGCTTGCCCCCCTGCCCCCCCCCGCCCCCCACTAATCCGCCGCATCTGCAACAAGCCGCATGCACCAGCGTGGTGAAGTGTGGCGACAAAGAAATATCAAATCGACACCGGCGTGCTGAACTGCCTGCATCCAGCAATTGCTTGACGAAGGGGTGTACATTATTTATCATAATGATTTAATCTGTGCGTATTAGTCATAATAGCAACGTTAAATACTATTAACATTTGCATGTTGATACGTTAATTACACACGTTGAAAGTGTTTTATCCGCTTGTCGTATACAAACTAAGTCATATTTTTAAGTAATGTTCTTATATATATAGATATGTCTATCGTCGTTCTATTGTCTAAGCAAAACAATAGCGCAGAGATGAAGCTATAATATTGATTCATTTCAGCGCATCAATAATAATAGTAATGTTACGGTCATTTACCAATCTGCTTCTGGAGGAAGGCCTCCCTCCCACCACGCCGTGTGGGTCGTGAGAATATTTTGCGTTTTTCGACCATACTTCACCACGCAGCGCTACGCTGCGCTACGGACCTGCCACCCGAGTTCGATTCACGCTCACGGCCAACGCCAGAGACGATTAACTGAACCGGTCATGGGCCTCCCCTAGGTCGACTCAGCCTCAAATGAGTACCTGGTACGGTGTGTAAACATCGCCACAGGGGAGACAAAGGCTGCCGGGCGTGTGCTGCTGGCCACCCACCCCCTCGTGTATCGTGCCGGCCTTCATAGGTGCTCGCTAACAGCACTTGCCCCAACAGTCTGTTCAGGCTATACGGGGGATCTTTGTTAGCCTTGGCCGGGGATCGAACTCAGATGGCCGAGTTCATAGCGCAGTTCGTTAAGCAAGTCGTCACCGCTGGTCAATATTCGGGTTGGTGGGGGGGGGGATGGTGAGGGGGGATGGTGGCGGGGCGAGTGGTGGGGGGGGCCGCACCGGTCGAGATGTCAGCATCGTCGGCTGTGATGAATCTGCGACTCGACGAACGCCTCCCATGCCCATCCCCCCCCCCCAAAAAAAAAACCCAACAAACGTCTCCATCTCTCACGGTGTCGCGAAGCAACGATCCATCTGCGGCACTCGTGCACACGGGGGCTGATTTCATCGCTCCATCTCCGCGGCGGACTGCCCTCCCCCCCAACCGCCACTAGCACCACCCCCCCTTTCCTCCACCACCCCCTCCCCCTATCGAGCGCGTCCTCAGTCACCTGCAGCGCTGATGTCGTCAATCGTGACGGGGGCACGGGGCTGGGGTGCACGAAGAGCAGGTGACGCTCTCACGGCGGCCGCCACCCCACGCGTACTCACGGCGCTAAGGGCGCATTCATTGTGTCAGCCGCGTACGCGACCGGCACAATGAATGTCCCCACCCGGCACACCATATCAAGTATACTCTCTCGCAGTAGCCGTGACCACTTCCTGGTATAATCGAGTGCCCACCTACTGCGGTCGAACCAACGACCGCGAAAATGTTTCGTGGGAAATAGTGGAAGCGCTGCATGCACACACGTCATGAGCATCAATACAGCTTGCGCGTGCCGTGACGCAAGATGGATGTATGTTAAACTTCTTTCGCACCGTACGTCGTAGCCAACCGTGCTAATCGGATGTGCAGAGGAAGGACAACAAACTAAACACGAAAAGCAGTTTCAAGCAATGAGTTTTCAACTTCGATTTAAAAGAAAAGAAAATTAATAACAGAATACGACGTTTCGATTGCATCACAAGCAACCGTCATCAGGTGTGAATGCAAGCTCGGAGAGAGACACATATACAGAGAGAGAGACACAGACACGGCGAGAGAGACACACACACAGAGACACACATAGAGGAGAGACATAAAGAGACACACACGCAGAGACAAACACAGACACGGAAAGAGATACACACACAGAGAGAGAGAGACACACACATAGAAGAGAGACACATAGAGAGACACACACGCAGAGAAACACACACAGACACACAGAGACTTTACCGAAAGAACCAAAGACACACAGACACACACTGTGTATCTCTGTGTGTATGTGTTTGTCTCTCTCTTTATATGTCTTTCACCGGGCTTAGCATTCACACCTGATGACGATTGCTTGTGTTGCAATCGAAACGTCGTTTTCTATTATTTATTTCATTTTCTTTCTACGTGACTTCACCGAAAGAGTAATTCCTGCATTCACGAAAGCTTAAAAATCAAGTTTAGATGTAAAAGTGCACAGCGCCAGTGGCCGTCTTTGTTGGCAACATGAAGTCAATGGAATTGAACTCGGTGTGTATATAATGAGCTTGCACGTGGCCGGCTTTGTGTTCCCCACAGGTCCATTGTGAGCCCTGTGAGCCCTGCGCGCTGCCAAAGGTGGTCCCCGTCGCCTATAGGCTCGCTGTGCCCTGCGCGTCTCGCAGGCCGGTACAACGACAACGCACCGGTAACTCGATTGACATCGATTCTTTAAGGTCGTGTGAAATTTTGCATGATGCGTACAAAAAAAACAACCCCTTTTAGGATGCGTATACGTTATATGTAATGGGTTCATATGAGCTTCCGACAGCCACTAGAGGCCGCTACAACCAACACAATATTCAGTTTAACACGGAGCAGGCTTTCGCGACCAATATCATCCATAATACATGTCCTTTTTGGTTACTAGCCAACTAGTAAGGGTTGTCACGTAAACAGAACATGCCAATTCGTCACTAGTACAGCACACCGGTTGTGTGTTGGAGAGCCAAGCCACAACATTTACAATCTGAGTATCACGTTTCGCCAGTAATTACAACCAGCTCCATCAGGCTACAGCCACATTCGTGGAGAAGTCCACCTGTTTCTTTCCTTAAATAGAGGGAGAGATGTGATGCCAATGCTTGTGTGTTCTTGCGCGAAGTGGTGGGGGTTGAGGGATTAATGAATTGCATATAAACACAATATTACATTTCGATTTTTTGTTGTTGAAATAAATCTTTTTTTTGTTCACGAAATCGCTGAGTGGATCGCGGTTGAATCGTGACGTCGGCATTCATTCATTCATTCCTTCGTTAGCCGCTGTCGGCGTGAGCGTGCCGGGCCCGCACGGGTCCTTGCGATAGCAGCGAGCGGGGCAGTTATCCTCCAGGCTGCTCCGACGTCTCAAGTAGCTCCGTCTCCCAGTAGGGGGAGCCGGCTCATGCAGCTGCAGGAGCTCCTTGAAGCGAAGGGGCGAGCCGTCCCGAAGCAGTGTGACGACCCCAGCGAGTGAAGCTGGTGCCGCTGCTGCTGCTCGTGGCGGAGGTGGTGGTGGTTGATGGCAGTCGTGGAGAATCTTGAGAAGGAAAACAACTCCAAAAAGTCGATTTTGCCCCGAGACAAAGACAAAGACCCCCCCCTCCCCCATAGCCTATATTGCTTGCTGGGGCAAGTGCTGTTAGCGAGCGCCTAATTAAGCCGGGCAAGACGCTGTCTAGCACACGAGGAGGTCGTGGCTTGGCGAAGCCCCACGCCCAGCCGCCTTTGTCTCCCCATTGGCGATGTCGGCTGCACACTGCACCCGGTTACTTATTCAAGGTTGAATTGAGCGAGCGGAGGCTCGGGAACGATTCAGATAATCGCAGACTGAGTCAAAGACCCCCCCCCCCCGTATAGCCTCAACAGACTGGAGAGGCAAGTGCTGTTAGCGAGCACCTATGAAGGCCGGCACGGCACACGAGCGGGTGGGGTGACCAGCACCACGCAGACACACACACACATTTAGCCGTATAGATCGTGCTGGCAAACGCTGACAGCTACTGACGCCGGCACGGCGCACGAGGGGATGATGTGGCCAGTATAATTACGGCGCATCAGTGCTGATTAAATAATTAGCATCAGGTACTGGTTTAAGGCGAAGTATACCTAGGGGAAGCCCGGGAACGGTTCAGATCTCACGCACCGCGGTTGTTAGTAGCGGCGCGGGAATGCAAACCCAGGTGGCCACATCCATAGAGCGGTGCGCTAACCATTGCGCCACCGCTCCCCACTGCACCGCTCTCTGCTCTGGAGAAACACCCCCCTTTTTGTGACGTTTCGATTTGAGGTTCACACAGGCACGCGATGGTGAGCACGGTCATCGTCTCTGTCATGTTGATGCGGGCAGCGATAATGATTGTGATGTTGGTGGTGCTGGTGATGATTTAGCATCACATGCAGTGACACTGGTGGTGGCAGTGACGGTGGTGATGGTAGTGACGGTGGTGATGGTAGTGACTGTGGTGGTTGGCCGCTGTTATCGTGGTTAGTGTGGGGTTGCTGAATACCGGTGAGCTGCATCATGAATAATTAATCATCATCACTAAGTCCTCCTCCTACTGCTGTTTCTGCTGCCGATGCTGATGGGGTAAGACATATTATGATAGCATGGCCAGTTGTTATCAATAGAATGCAAAACAGATCATTATCGTATTTACCCTACGCTTATTTGCGCAGATAAATGCCGAAGATGCTCCAGCTTCGTTATGACGATACACAAAAGTCACTGAAAGTCTACAGACCTACAGAGTCTCATCAGCAAAGTCTCGAAATGTCGACACGTGTCCAGAATTTGCTTGGACTGAATCAATGCTCCTGAAATGATCCACTCCCAGAAGGCCGCGTGGCCGATGGATTATATTTTTCATGAAATACTTTGTATATTTTTTTACGCAGAGAGACTGATATATGAAGGGGTTCATCTCAGGTCGTTGTCATGATCCTCGTCGTTGTCACTGTTATCATCAACGTGACCATCGTCATTTCATTCGTACGATGTGATGACCTCATCATCATCATCAAAATCATCGCGATTAAATGTGTATCAAATGTGTATGAGTGCCATCATAATTTCCATCATCATCAAGCGGAGAGTCTATAGGATACATCACCATCATCAAGTATACATAATGCGACACTACCCGTATGATCATCATCAAAAGCACATGTTGTTCCATCATCATCATCATCAACACGTGTTAATGTCGCGACATTATCAAGCGTAATCGGTGTGACATCAGCACCGTAATCATCATCATCATAATTTTTTAAAACTTCAATAGCAATGGCGTGCTTTCATTCCGACTCGCGCGCAGAAATATTGACAGTAACCAGAACACGTGGAGCTCAACCCACTCTGCCAGAAATCTCGCGTGAATTCACAGTGGACGCATTCTCCCTCGCACCGACAGCTGCGGGTCCTTGCGATGCCTTCACGAGCGAGAGCGAGTGGGGTGTTGGTTGGTTGGGGGGGGGGGGGGGTGAGAGAGACAGATCGAGACAGGGAAAGAAAGTGGGAGACTGGGGAAGGAAGAAACCCCAAACATTTAGTGGGGCTGGGGAGGGCCGGGGTGGAGATCGCGCGCGTGGAAAATTGCGTCCAAATGATTTTATGAATAAGCAAGTTAAAGTTCGATTTAAAGCTTTCGTGACTGCAGGGATTCATCGTCTTGGTTCTTTCGGTAAAGTCACGTAGAATGGAAATAATAAAATATTAAATAAATAGAAAACGTAATTTTATAACGTTGTATTTTTTATTATTTTATTATTTCCATTCTACTATAAAATAATACAAATAAATATAAAAATATTTTTATTATGTTTTATTTTATTATTTTATTATTTCCATTCTACGTGACTTTACCGAAAGAACCAAGAAGAATAAGCAAGTTCATTGCGATTGGCATCATCTCGCTGGATTCGGCACGCCTTTGATTTAGTCTGCACGTAACGTGCGGTGGAAATATATCGCACGAACAAAGTCGGTCTGACAATTGCATTTCTCTCTCCCCTGTCTTTCTCGCCTCTCTCGCAAAAATAAAACTACAGAAGCTAATTAATTTTCTGCTGGCGCGTTGAAGGCGAGCGGTCGCGAGGTGTCGAAATGAAATCGACGCCATGAAGCGGGCAGCTTCCTATCGCATGCGCATCGAACTTCTTTCGAACTGCACGTCGCCAACCGTGATTTTAAAAGGAAAGCTCTTACCCCCCCCCCCCCCGTCTCAACGTGAAGGGGTTAAAGACTCGGTTGTTACAAAACTCAGCGTTTATACGATGTCGGTGATATCCTGCCAAGTTAGTCGTGTCTTCTGTTCTTCCATCTCAAGTTTATCTAGAGTAGTTATATTGTCCATGTATATACATCAACACATTGGTCAATAACACTGCCTTAAAGGCATACAGATATATATAGTAGACGACGTTTCGAGCAATGGTTCTTCTTCACTGACAAATATTATCCATATATTTCAGTGTATTTGAGCAATAGCTGGGTGAGCGGTGGTGCAGCTGTTAGCGCGCTGGGTAATTGGAAGCCGTACACATGAGTTCGATTCCTGGCCAGGGATAACCTGGCTGGGAATCGAGTAGTACTGCCACCAGTCCAAGGCGCCCCCCCCCCGCCCCTTCACCAACCCGCACTGGCTATTGCGGTGAAGTATGGTCAAACAACCCCCCTCCCCCACCCATGATGTGGCACAGCTTTAATTCAAGCGTGGGTTGACACGAGGCTGTAATTCACTTCAGCCAATGATCGGGAGTCGAACTTAGCGTCATCGTGTTTTTGCGCTCGCCACTACGCTACCGCGCTACACTTTACACAACAAAGACAAAAGTCCCCCCTATAGCCTTAACATACTTTAGGGGCAAGTGCGGTTAGCGAGCACCTATGAAGGCCGGCACGGCACGCCACACGAGGGGGTGGGTGGCCAGCACCACGTCCGACCGCCTTTGTCTCCCCAGTGGCAATGTTTACAAATCATACTAGATACTCATTTTGAGGCTGAGTCGACCTAGGGGAGGCCCAGGACCGGTTCAGACAAAAATTGAACCCGGGTCACCAGGTTCGTAGCGCAGCGCGCTAACCGCTACACTACCGCTCCCCGCACACACTCACACACATACACACGCGCACACTCACACACATACACACGCGCACACTCAGAAGCGTAGCGTACGCATGCGTTACACAAACACACCGAGACGCGCGTCTGCATTGTGGACGCATTTTCACAACGACGTACGCTATGCAGACTCAAAGGTCACGGGTGGCGAGTCGTGGGGGGGGGGGGGTCACGGAGCCAAGCGAGCGCCTGCGTCGCGAGCCCCCCGACTCCGCGTGTCTCCTCGATTTCGCGAGACGCTGCCCCATGATTATGTAACAGAGCCGGTCTCGTGGCATGTGTGTCCTGGCGTCCTGAGATGGAAGGGCTCATGTGTCCATGCGATAGTGGAATGCGTGCATTGGAAGAGGAGGAGGAGGGGAGATGTTGGATGACGAAGAGGTGGAGGAGGGCGGTGCCATCTCCACACGCTGCTCAACCACAATTTGCCACCTACGAGCAATCAGTGGCAGCAAATATCAACATCATCGTCATCATCATCATCATTATCCACAACCCAGGCACCAACACCACTGTCCACGACGACCACGATGAGAATTCACCACCCACAACTGGCTCACCACCGCCAGCGCCATCTCAATGACCTACGGGACCACCATCAGCGCCGCCCGCCTCGCATCCTCGCGCCGAGCACTGCGCCCTCCTTTGGCCAACGAGCGGAGCAGATGTGACGCAGGGCGGCATCATCCCCCGCGAGCGGCATATGCCCCCCCCCCCACCCCACCCCACGTCACTCCGCTCGCTCGCTGACACTGGCATCGCGGGGCTGACGGGCGGCGAGCGAGAAGCGCCCTGGCAGGTGATTAAAGTGACGGAGTGCTCGAGGGCTGAGCAAACACGGCCCCGTCTGCAGTTTAGCCGCGGCTGGGGAGGTTAGCTGGGGGTGGGGGTGGGGGGTCAAGGGGAGGGGGGGGGGCAATGGTTCGAGTGGTTCTGCGGAGGTGGATTTAGCTTTCAAGAACAATTGTCCAACTCTTTCAATAATTCCCATTTCAAAAACAAACAAACACACAAACCAAACGGCATTGGCCCCGTGCCCGAATCGCGCGTGCCCTGTCCTCCCGTGGCTCGCTGCTCCCTCGGTGGGGATTGGTGGGCAGGACGCGTTGCGATGGGACCCAGCTGATGGACAGGAGCGAGATGAATCGTTGCATCGCATGGGGCTGGTGGACAACGGCGACGACGAGGCCAAGTAATCGTTCAGCATTGCATGATAGGTCACGGCTGATTCCGATGATGATGAAGATGATGTACCGTGGTCTGAATATCATTTCGGGTAATTTGGTGCACTTCAGGGTGGACCAATGTCATTTAATGAAATGCTGGAATATCTATCGGTGAACATTTAGTGGTATTTGTACGTTTTCCGTCGGCAATAGCGTCACATTCTACGGGAGGGTAATCACTTGGTTCACTGATCACGACGTTGGTAAGTTTTATGAAAAACAATGAACGACGTTGGGCTCCCCCTGCCCTTATGAGTGACACTAATCAATCTTCTAATCAATCAACCGTCATTTTCTAGGGGGGGGGGGTGGACTCAACATTTTAAAGGTTTGTTTTCGATTTTTCGTCGTGAGAGTAGGCGCAGAATCGACTACAATTGCCCAGCAGTTCAGCTGTACGGCCCTTCTACAACGTCAACAATGTTAAGAGTATTTGTATAAAAACAATAACATTAATAATAACCTCTCCTTGTTGTTCGTGGACACAACGCATGCTCCTTTCTGCAAGTCCCGATGTGTGCCCCCGTCTCGCCTAATTGTTTCTTTGAGCACTGATTACTGAAGTGCCCTCCGGATACAAACACAAGCTCGCCTCTCCCACTGATGAACCTTGGCAGTGGCGTGAGTTGGAATCTATCCCATGGCCTTTTTTTTAAAACTCACCCCCTCCCTCCCTCCCTCCCACTCCTTCACCCCCTCTCTCTCTCTCTCCCCCACCCTTGCTCCACCCATGTCTTCTTCAGATCCCATCTCCCCGTTGCATCGCTCATTCCCATCCACAGTTGCTCAGCGTTTGTAGAATTAGTAACGCATATACATCTGAACTATATATAGAGGCATACTTGTGGATGGGTGGGGGGGGGAGTCGGTGGCTGAGTGGTTAGCGCATTGCTTTGTAAACCTAAGCTCAATTCCCAAGCGCGGTGAACATTCGGGAAGAATGACATCTGAACCGAATCATACTTCAATGCCACTCTTGATTTGAAACTTTCGTGACTGCACGAATCCATACTCTTTGCTTCTTTCGATAAAGCCTACTTCAGCAGTTTTTTTTCTTGCTGTAGTTGTCTCACCCGATGACAATTGCTTGCGTTGCGATCGAAACGTCGTGATCTATGATATTTGTTCTGCCTACGTGACTTAATGCCACGCTTTACCAACCTTCGCTGTCCAGCAATGGTGAAGAATGGTCGAACAATCCCCGCAACCGACACTACTTGGGGAGACCTTCTTCCAGTAGTAGACTAGTTAACGTGAGTACCGTATTATTTGTTTATTGAAATACGTAGCACGTGAGTGTTGCTTTCTCCACTCACACTGCCATATTTGTTTTTATCATTATGATACAAATTTTGACGCATTGAAAAAACACATGATGTAATTGCCCTACGATCAAATCGCCCCTTACACGCACCCGATCTCATAATCGGAAGCTAAGCAGGTCTGAGCCTGGTCGGAACTAGAATGGGAGAGACTGCCTAAACATAACAGGTGCTATAGATTGCGGCTCCGAGGCGGCCAGGAGATGAC
Source organism: Lethenteron reissneri (assembly GCF_015708825.2). Taxonomy (NCBI): domain Eukaryota; kingdom Metazoa; phylum Chordata; class Hyperoartia; order Petromyzontiformes; family Petromyzontidae; genus Lethenteron; species Lethenteron reissneri. The sequence continues at coordinate 6,694,366 of NC_083795.1, forward strand.
AGTACAGCGAGAGGAGGCTTGAATCCGGAGGTGCGGAGTTATGAGTGGGGTTCCAAATCAAAATCATCAATTGATTCGGCCAAACATCCCGATGTGGCGGGACTGAGCGAGGCTCCCTCGCGTTGTGAACGAGTCCACGTGGAGGAGCTACCACGTGTCTTGAAATGAAGTGACGATGGGATGGAATCCAAAGTCGACAAGTGCGAGGAATGAAACAGTAACAGGAGTGTGGTGACCTGCGGTGAGTTTGGTGGTGGTGGTTCAACACAGTGAGTGTGGTGGTGGTTGTTGGACACGGTGAGTGTGGTTGTGGTGGTTGGACACGGTGAGTGGTGGTGGTTGAACACGGTGAGTGTGGTGGTGGTGTTGGTGGTGGTTGAACACAGTGAGTGTGAAGGTGGTGGTGGTTGAACACAGTGAGTGTGATGGTGGTGGTGGTTGAACACAGTGAGTGTCATGGTGGTGTTGGTGGTGGTTGAACACGGTGAGTGTGGTGGTGGTGGTTGAACACGGTGAGTGTGGCTCAGACAAAACATTCAATCTGCTGGTAAAACAGGGCCCTCGACATCGGCGGAGGAGTCGAGGAGTGCAAATTTCGTGGCAGCATTGACCACGGCAGAGCGATGCGCGTGCCGAGAAGCTATAAATACGAGGCGAGGCCTGCGGACGGACGGACGGACGAGTCTCTTCCTCTGCGTGCGCCAAACGCGCGCGGCCTTTTTTTTTCTCACGGCAAATCCCGATCAGTCAGCGAAGGATTATGCGTCGGCCGAGCCGTGAAGGGGCGAGGTGGCCGGTTAAAAACACCTTGGAGAGACAGAGGAGGAGCTCCCTCCTCGTCCTGCGCGCATTGAATTACTTCGTCAACAGCGAAGCGATGAGTGCACTACAGATGGGATGGCAAACACCGCCAACCAACTCACCCACCCGCTCGCTCGCTCCCCACCCCACATGACTCCTCTCCTCTACCACTACCGTATGGCCTCCCTCTCACCTTGTTGGGGTCAGCCTCGACGGAAGGGGTTTAGGGAGGGAGGGATGGTGTTTGGCCTGTGAGCCTCATGGATGATTCGTTGATTGAAATCGATTAATACGCTCGCGGCGCATGGATCCGGTCGATTTATTTGCCGTTTTTTTTTTTACAATATTTGCACATCGGATAACGGAACGAGCGAGACAGAAGCACAAATTAATTAGACAGCACAGCAGCCAGAGGATGCACAACGAGACGGCGCGTACGCAGCGGATAATCGAATCGAGGCACGGCAAATGAGACGAGACAAACAATATTAACAGGCGTTTACAAACGGGGCAGACACTACACACAGTATGGAGATGTAAAATTTCGATTTAAAGCTTTCGTGACTGCAGGGATTCATCTTCTTGGTTATTTCGGTAAAGTCACGTAGAAGGGAAGTAATAAAATAGTATATATATTTTATTATTGTATTACTTCCCTTCTACGTGACTTTACCGAAAGAACCAAGAAGTATGGAGATGAGTAAAACGAGACAGGTGAGAGCATATGAGTGAGACGATGCAACGCGATGCAGCGCGCACGGTATCGAACAAAATAAGCGATGATTTAATCGAATCGTATCACACTCTTTGTTTTTTTTCCGGTAAAGTCACGTAGGTAAAAAAATAAATGAAAAAACAACTAAATTAAATCACGACGTTTCGGAGGCAACACAAGTTTCCGTCTTCAGGTGGAACCGTCACAGCAAAATTACTGAATCGTATCACGTGCGTCGAATCGCGTTGGCGCGATGGTGGGAGAGGAAAGGTGGGGGGGGGGGGGGAAGAGGGGGGGGTAGATGCGGGTTGTGGAGGGGGTGGGGGGAGATTAATCTCTTAACACATCCAAATATTGGCTGGGGAAGACGCAAGAGAGAGAGAGGGAAGAGCGCGTTGGGAAAAAGAGAGTTTAGTCAAGGATCTTGGCTTCTCTGCGCGCGCGGGAGCTGGCGGGTGAGAGAGAGGGAGGGAGGGAGGGAGGGAGGGAGGAAGGGAGGGGAGGGGAGGGGAGGGGAGGGAGGGAGGTAGCGCCTCTTAATTGATCAGGGGCTCCCACCGCCAAATTAGATGCAAGTCATTAAGGTCCCGTTTTCTGCAGGCGCGGTGCAATTAGAAGCGTCGCGCTTAGCGTGACCGCGACGAGATGCGGAGTCCCCCCCCCCTTTGTACTTAAGGGCTGCGGCAGATACCCCGTGCCAGGTCCGCTGAGTGCTTAAACGTGAGGACTCATTCTCGGCACTGCGATGGATGTTTGTAATTTATGAATTAAATTACGCCACCTTTTGTTGATGCGGTAAAAAAAAAACCCACAACAATAATCAAGTTCAAGTGATTTCCTGTTCAGGTCAGTATTGCGATATGGCGTGCTCATCTCCCCTTGACAGCTGCTGCAGAACCAGTGGTGGAAATTCTACATTCTTATGGCGGCGACGAGTCGAGCTAGAGTTCGATCACTGTTGACTCTCCCACCACGTGGTAGAATGCTATTCTTTTTTTTACCGACCCCCGGAGTGATGATGGGTCAGGCTTCATCCAAGATTTCAGTTCGAAGCCTTCCAATTGCGAGCAAATCTCTTCCGCTGAGCCGCTTATAAGACAAGCGCTTTGACAGTGGAGACCTGAGTTTGATTCCCGTGCACGGCTAGCATCAGGTCCTGAGCACCGCCCCAACCCTTCACCACCCTCCCAACCACCACCCTGATGTATCCTTCAAAGCTGTAGGCTGGTCATCCAGCAGTGGATTGGCAATGCCAGTGAGCTGTACAATATAAAAAAATTCTGGATGAAGGCCTCCCCATGCCGTGTCGGTCACGGGGGAGGGGGTTGTGTGACCATACTTCACCGCGCTGGTCAGTGCGAGTTAGTGAAAGGGGGTGGGGTGGGAGTTTGGCTTAGTTATCAACCGCGCATGATGCTACCCGTGGCCGGGAATTGAACTTATATGTACATATGTGTGAGCATTGTATGGGCATTACACCACATCCACTCGCAAATCACACAGACACATCCCCGGCCGTCTTTGTCTCCCCATTGCTGATGTTTGAACATCACACCAGGTACTAATTTGAGGCTGAGTCGACATAAAGGAGGCCCGGGACCGCTTCAGATAATCGTCAATCGTGTTGGCCGTGAGCAGGAATCGAACTCGGGTGGTCGGGTTCACCGCACACGGACACATCCACACACAGCCACCACTCCACTCGCACGAATACATTCACGCACACGGACAAACATTCTCACACACACACGGAGACGCATACACACCCATCCAAACGGACAACTATAAAGACCCCCCGTATAGCCTGGACACACTTTTGGGGCAAGTGCTGTTAGCGAACGCTTACGAAGGCCCGGAACGGCACACGTGGGGGTGGGCGACCAGCACTCCGCCCGACCGCCTTTGTCTCCCCAGCGACGATGTTTACACACCGTACCCCATAATTCATTTGAGGCCTATGACCGGTTCGGACAATAGCCACTGGGTGTTGGCCGTAAGCTGGGATCGAACTCGGGCGTGCCGCTCCACGACCGCTCCTCATTAGAGACAAAGACACACAGACACACACGCGCACAGACAGACACACAGACGCCCCCCCCCCCCCACACACGCACATACTTGACGGGCTGACACCGCGCCGGGCTCAGAACTCACTACGCCACCACTTCTCGCACATCTGGCGCGGAGCGTCTGCAAGTTCAGCCGCGCTCAGTGGGAGCTGACAGCGAGGGAATGTCTCCTCCTCCTCTGCTGCTGCGTCTTCTTCTTTTTGAAGGAGGGTAGGGGGGGTGCCGTAGGGACGGAGGTGGGGGGTAGGGGAATCGGTCTCCGAACTGTCTGTTCTGTAACCCGAGACGCGGGAATGATACACGCTCGCTCCGTCTCCATTCCTTTGGTTCTCGCGTGAGACGAGGATCGCACTCAGACATTGCGACGTGGACGTGTGGCTCGATGTGTGTGTCGGGCCGAGTTCGATTCCCGCTCACGGCCAACGCCAGTGATGATTATCAGAATCGGTCCTGGGCCTCCGCGAGGTTGACTCAGCCTCAAATGAGTACCTGGTGCGGCGTGTAAATATTGTGGTGCTGGTCACCCACCCCCTCGTATACCGTGCTGGCCTTCATAGGTGCTCGCTAACAGCGCTTGCCACGAAAAAATATGTTCAGGCTACATGGGGGATCTTTGTCTTGTATATGCGGAATCTGATGACCCGAGTTCGATTCCAGCTCAAGGCCAATACCAGCGACGAACACCTGAACAGGTCTTGCGCCTTTCCGGAGGTCAACCTGTGAAGTCCGGCAAGGCGCCACGAGCGCTGTGGGGTGACCATTCTCAACCACGGCCCAGCCGCCTTTGTCTCCCCCAGTGGGGACGTTTGCACGTCGCACCAGCTCCTCGTTTTTGTTGTTGCTGTTGTTGTTTAGGCCGAGTCGACCCTGGGGGAGACACGACGCGCACATTTACGCAACGCTCGTGCTTTCACGTCTCGCGCCGAGGGCAGCTTCTGTCGTCGAGTGAGCGCCGTGCAGAGCCGTCACGTACATCGTGAGCGCGCACGTGGTTCCACAGCAGTGGAGAAGAAGACGGAGAAGACCCCCACCCCACACCCACCCACCCAGCCACCCACCCACCCCCACACATCGCCAGACAGCGCGGTAATCAGCCAGAGGCCGTTCGGGTCACGGCCCACGGTGCAACGGAAAGAGGTGGAGGCGGGACGGTGCCGGCCGAGATGCCAGCGCGATTCTCTCTGGTCGATGCGAAGTGCAGCGAAAATTAATAATGAAGTAACGGCACATATATATTTATGTATATGTATTTGGTGAAGTCAGGAACGCCACTCTTGAGTGGTAGGACTCTTTATCCAGGAGGGTCCTGCTGTTGTGCCCATTATTTATTTCTTTTATATTTGCTTTCAGCGCTACTTTCAGCTGCGCTCCTGAGGCCAGCTGGAACGTTCTTGCCTTCTGATATTAGGAACCCACTGAAGCTGTGCACTTTTAAAATCATCTCGATTGAAAACTAATTTCTTCATAACCGCCTATTGTGTTTACTTCGTTGTCCTTCCCCCGCACCGCCGATTAGCGCGGTTGGCTACGTGCGATGCAGAAAATAAAAGAAGTTTAACATACATCGTTGCGCGCGTGCGTACGAGTTGTGTTTGCGTGCGGGAGGAAACCACAGCATCCCGAATAAGACGCCAACGCGACGCGAGAAAACGAGAAACTCGCCCCGGGAGATGTCGTCGCAAGAGATGCTCGTGAAGTCACCGCAGTGGGCAGACTTCACACCTCGTCTTCGACTTCTCGGAGATGATGAATGCGGGAAGGGTGGCCGGTGGGGGGGAGGGGGGGGTGTGTGGCGAGACGGGGGGGGGATGACTGCGCAGGGCGCATCTCCCCACTCCGTGAGTAAATGTCTCCGCGCGACGCGGCCGCGTCTGACGCCATTTACGCGACCGCTCACCTGGAAATCAGACAGGCGTGCAGTCGACGTTGGTCAGGGGCTAATCAAAGCAGCACTCCAATTAACCTATCTCTCTCTCGCTCACTCGCTCGCTCGCTCGATCGCTCTCTCACTCTTCCACCCACCCCTCCAACTCTCTCCCCACCTCGTGCACTCTGCGCCCCTGTACCTACATGCGCCTCCCTCCTTCCTCCTCGCGTCAGCTCAGCTCCCCGCTCAGGGTAAAAGCGATGAGATGCTGCTGCTTCGCGCGGTCATCAAGAAACCTGCCCCGCGCCGTGCCGCGCCCGTCTTGGTACGAGCCGCAATGACCCATGGGCACCTGTGCCACCACACCGGACATCTGTGAACAAGTGCTTCGTAGCTCATCAGGATTCCTCCGATCTCAATAAAGATTCTGATTCTTACCTCTGCCCCCCCCCCGATTGGTTTAACGGAAGATCCAATGGGAAAAAAGCTGTTGTTGAGTAGCTGCACTCCTGATCTATGCGCTCTGTTCTGTCCAACACGAGATTACGCGAAGGGAGCTGGTAGGAACGTTGGGTTGCTCGGTCAATGGCCAGAGTCAACGGCGGCGTGGTGTATTCCGCAAATATGGCCGACTGTGAGGGCGAGCACAAGCCGGCGTGAGTAGGTTAAACTTTGAGTTTTATAAGGGCACCACGGGGTGACCAGCCCCTCCCCAGCCAACCCCACCCCTCCCACCCCCCACCCAGCCCCCACACTCCCCACCCAGCCCCTCCCCACCCTCCTCACCCAACCCCTCCCCACCCTCCACACCCAGCCCCTCCTCACCCTCCCCTCCCTCCCCTCCCCACCCAGCCCCACTCTCCCCACCCAGCCCCTCCTCTCCACACCCTCCCCTCCCCACCCAGCCCCTCCTTGCACGACGGACGGACGGACACAATAATCTCCTGTGGGCTGGTGTAACCAGGAGGTTCCTACCAGTAATACACACGTTCATTATTATAAGTAAGTAAATAAATACGAACAGTTAAATGCGGTCAAGATGGTCAGCGCCACGCCCGACCTCCTTTGTCTCCCCAGTGTTTATATTTCACTCACCATAAGAGGTACTTCATTGGATGTTGAGACGATCTCGCGAAGGCCGAGGACCGGTTCAGATATCACTCGTCATGGATGTTCGCCGTGGCTGGGAATTGCGCAGTTCACTACCCACTACATCGTACAAGACAAAGACGCACACACAAAGACACGATACAAAGATCCCCCGTATAGCCTGTAACAAGTTGTTGGGGCAAGTGCTCTTAGCGAGCACCAATGAAAGCCAGCATGGCGCACGAGAGGGTGGGTGGCCAGCACCACTGTCCGATCGCCACTCTCTCCCCAGACAGCGTGATTCACACCGCACCAGGTACTCATTTGAGTCTGAGTCGACCTAGGGGAGGCCCAGGACGGGTTCAGATAATCGTCACTGGTGTTGGCCGCGAGCGGACATCGAACTCGGGTGGCCGGGTTCGTAGCGCAGCGCACTTACCGCTGCGCGAAACACACATTCACACTCACACACGCGCACCTGCAAACACATGGATAAATCGCTCTGCCCAGCTGTCTCACTCAACCAAAGCGGCAGGCATCAGTCCGCACACAAACAAACACACGCGCGGCTCCTCGTCTTTTTTCATGATTTTTTTTGTTGTGCTCAAGTCATTTATTTTATTTTTTTCTTCATCTGTTCGACAGAAAACAGAAAACACGAGCAGCACCGCTCACTCTCTCTCTCTCTCTAGAGACGCGCGGTGTTTACGATGCACGCGCACACGCCTGTGCGCGCGTGTGGTGTGTGTGCGCGTGCGTGTGTGTGCGTGTGTATGTGTGCGTGTGTGCGTGTGTGTGCGTGCGTGTGCGTGCGTGTGCTGCCGGTCACCCACCTCCTCGTGTGCCGTGCCGGTCTTCATAGGTGCTCGCTAACAGCACTTGCCCCAAAAGTCTGTTAAGGCGACACGGGGGATCTTTGTCTTTGTTGTGCGCGCGCGCGCGTGCTGTGTGTGTGTGCGTATGTGTGTGTGCTGCTGCAGCGCGCACATTTCACATCCTCCGGCTGACACGGCTGATTTGTCAAATAGTTCCGAAAGCATTGCTCAGCGTCAAGGCGCAGTCCGTGATCGAGATCCTGCGTCGCTAAGTAAGAGATTTACATGGCTGACCTTAAATGAAAACGACGATTTTTTCTCCCTCCCCCCCCACCCTTCCATTTCTTCTCCTTCGTCGTCTTCTTCCGTCGAAGGATTTATCCTCACCGGGAGTGCATTTCTCAAGTGGGAGTGCGTGAGCTAAAATGCCAGGCAGGAAATGTTTGCCTACTTTTTCGATGAACCAGATTTTTCATGTTTATAAATGATGCTTTGAACGCATGACTATTACCATTCTTCGCCGCGCCCTGGACCTTTACGGATTTGCAGGCACATTGCGATGGAATAACGCTCAGCAAAGCCACCACCCCCCCCCCCCCCTAACTGCCCATCGCCCCCCCCCCTACGCTGGCCATCTGTCAAAGGTTAAAAAAACATTTGCCCCGCACCTATATTTCGCCTCGCGTTCACAAATCAGGAAGGGAACTCCCCACGTTAATCAGATCTCGCTTTGGTTGATTTTCTTTACAACTCTCGCTTAAAACAAATCAACACGAGTCGCGTGCAATCATCCCCCACGGGCCGTTCGCTTCACGAATTTGAAGGAGTTTTATTTACGCGTGTGTTTACCCGTATGTTTTGTGGTCATAGTTATGCGTGTATTTATATAAGTCTGCGCCACCTTTCACTGGTAAAGGAATCTAAGAAATCAAGAAAATTCATTGAAATACCTTTTTTGGGGTCCAAGTTGGTATGGGGGGGGGGTTAACAATTCACCACGCCCCCCCCCCCTCTCCGAACAAAAAAACTACCATAATATTCACTTCGATTTTTCACTTTTTTCAGCTAACTTTCGCCTGACATTGTTTTTTTTACTGCCAAGCAAAGTCATTTGAAAGGTACTTAGAATTAATTCTGGTCTAGTTCTGCGAAATCCTCTTCCGTGGACCGTTCTCTCACGCGTGGCGATGCACTGATCTGGTGGCATGAGCAAAAGATTGCAGGGCTGCACCTTTACCTTTGAAACTACGATGGAAATCCAAGCATTGAAATCAATTTTCCCTCAAAATCTATTTTCCTTATAGACTGTGCATTCGAATCTAACTGTGATTAACGCGACATGCGTGCGGGTAATATATGTGTGCAGCGAATCGGCTTTCCGAGCAGAAATAAATCTGGAGAAGTGTATTATCATCATCATCATCACCGGCCACGATTAATCGACTGCTGGATGAAGGCCTCCCCAAGCCCTGGCCATCATCTCTCACGGCTCTGCGATGCAAGTCCACCCAGCACCTGCCCACACACGGATTCGTATACTAGATAAATAAACATAATACGCGATTGTCCACCTCGGCAGATAAAAATAAAATAACTGTTTAGGCCATCCGCCCATGGATCTTGTGAACCAATGCTTCCCAGCAGTATTTGTTTATGCTGGCAAAACCGTGGACTGGATTTGACTTTCAGAGTATTGGAATAGAATCTGTAACAGAGTATGCCAAGGCTGTCCATGGGTGACGTGGAGGCCAGGCTATAGATTTCAATAGCCCACGGAATATAAACAGAAACTCTCATGCATTTGTGTGATTTTTTTAGTGTTCTTTCTCTTCCCAAGTATAATCCAATAGTGCTATAAACGTCTGGTCGTGAGATTACGTTTCTATCCAGCAGTGCACAGCGCTGTCAGACAACTAACCTGAGCGATGATGTCACCTAAGATGAGGAAGACGTTCAGAACTCTATAAATTAGCGAACGGTCCGCAGAAGAGGCTATCACAGAACAACGTCTAGAATCAATTCAAGCAAACCTATTTATCCACACGAGGAACACACCTTGCATGCGCACAGCAAATTAGGTTGTTATTACATGTTAGGCACGTCGATATGTTTATTCTCAGCGGTAGAATACTTATCGTATCGAGTGGCAAACACAATGTAACACGATCATCTATTTTCGTGCGGTCATATGTGACAAGGTTTCGACCATCAACTCGCTACACCCCACTCTCTCTCTCTCTCTCTTGCGTTTGGGTGTAGTTTAGGGTGATTATCGTATTTTGATGTTGAGGTTGGTGAGCCAATTGCGGTTGAACGGGAGCGATCCTGCGAATGTCCGAGTTGCTTCCAGCGAACGAGCCGAAGCATCTGACATCGGACATCCATAGCTCATTGGATTCCTCCACCATCAATAAATGAATATTCGGATTGGTGGAAGATGCGGCACGTGGTGCTTGGCTTTGATGGTCGCAATGCCAGAGGGGAAGGGGGGGGGGTCGCGTTTTCATCCTTCCCCTCGGCTACGCGCTTGAGAACCCCCTAGCTAACCAGGGTCGTGGGGCTACAACACCCGCCTACGAAGCGATGATTCTCAGCAGCGCCGGTCTGAGTTGCCTCTTGGACTCCCCTCGAGCCACCCACGCCGTCACACCTCTTCGCCCGAGTGTCTTAGCAGACGGTGCCGTAAATAAAATGCTCACTTACTCTCGCGGACAACTGACCAGCGACCGGGGTGGGGTTTGGTGCCGAGTGTCAAGAGTGACCTGAATCCACGCCGAGAAGCGGCGGGTGATGGCGACGGACAGCGACACGTGGCGTCGTAAATATCCTCTCGTTACTGCCGCCCTCCGAGAGCGAGAGCGTGTGTGCCCGACGCTAGTAAAGTTACTCGCGTAAAAAAAAAGGACACGAGGCCACGCACGCACGCACGCACACACGCCGTGTGCATTAAGACATAATGCACAAATGATGCAGAGAGAGAGATAGAGAGGCAAGCCGCACGCGGATACGCAGACACGTGGACTGACAAGACACGCGCACGCGGTCGGACATACAGATGTGACCGGGGATTCTTAATAATAATAATCATTTGAACAATCGCCCAAGCGATGCCGTCCTATACTGTAGACATATTTAGATGCTTTCGGCTAATTCATTTGCAAAGCAGCGCACAGCATTCTTTGCGAGAGGCGCGGAACGACAGACAAGCGGGAGGGCAGCAGCCAGGCGTTGAGACAATGCCCAAGTTCTGCAGCCCTCTACATATGGATGTTTTCAGCCAAAGAGTGATTGTTCTTATATATAGAGAGATGTGGAGACGCGCGCACATACAGACACACACACACAAAGAACAAAGATCCCCCGTGTAGCCTAAACAGACTGTTGGGCCAAATGCTGTTAGCGAGCACCTATAAAGGCCGGCACGGCACACGAGGGGGTAGGTGGCCACTACCCACACCCACACACGCACATAACAACAACCGCCATTCGCCACTAAGTGGCGATGACGTCACCACGACGCTTGTGCCAGGCCATGTGCACTTTGAGGCCACGTGAAGTGTCGAACGCCCGCTGGCAGGAGGTCACGGGACAGACCCAGGTGCCATGGGTCGACTGACTGAGATGACTGGCTGATGCACCACCTGTGCCCCCTACTGTGCCAACTTGCTGTGCTTTAGCCACCCGGCACTCCGCTCGTTGTTGTGAGCGTCGCTCCTCCGCCCTCCGTTGTTGTTGGAGGGCGACTGCCTCCAACTGCCCAGTAGCGTCCTTCACGAGCCTCCTCCACAGAGGCCGATCTTGACACCGCTGGTACCAGTCATCGGCAAGTCCACTTAGCTCCACGTCCTCATGTACCACATCACTCCATCTCTTCTCTAGCCCGTGCCGCGCCCGTTTAGCCCCCTCGATCCTGCCGAACAAAAGCTGTTAAGGCATGCGGTGGCTGGGCATGCGGGCTACATGACCCAGCCAACGCAGCCTTGCCTGCCGGAGGAGCTCACCGATGGAACTTTGTCCACTTATTTCAAGAATTTGTGAGCTCCTCACAATCCAGCCTGGTTAAACCCAGGATGAATCGTAGGCAGGCCAGCCTAAATGTCTCTAACCGGCGAAAATGTACCATTACGGGGTCCACGTTTCGCAAGCGTAGAGAAGGGATGGAATGACTGTGGCCGAGAAGACCTGAAGCTTCGTGCGAAGTGATAGACCAGGTAGCTTCCACACAGCGTTACGCAACCGATGAAAATATAATGCCGCTCGACTGATTCGGCGTGAGACCTCTGCTGCTAAACCGGAGCCGGTCATGAGCACACTGCCAAGGTATGGGGAACTCTCCACTCTATCCACAACTGCCCTATCACAAATTGGGAGTTGTGGGGGTGGAGTGTCCGATGGTACAGTCACACACACAGTCACACACACACAGTCACAGACACGCACACAACAACAACAACCGCCATTCGCCACTAAGTGGCGGTGACGTCACCACGACGCACACACAGTCACACACACACAGTCACAGACACAGTCACACACACACAGTCACACACGCAATCACACACACAGTCACACAGTCACACACACACACAGTCACAGACAAACAGAGTTACACACACAGTCACACACACACAGTCACAGACACGCACACACACAGTCTCACACACAGTCACACACAGTCACACACACACAGTTACACACACAGTCACACACACAGTCACAGACACGCACACACAGTCACACACACAGTCACACACAGTCACACACACAGTCATACACACAATCACACACACAGTCACACACACACAGTCACAGACACGCACACACACAGTCTCACACACAGTCACACACACACAGTCGCACACACACAGTCACAGACACGCACACACACAGTCACAGACACGCACACTCACAATCACACACAGACGCACACACACAGTCGCACACACACAGTCACACACACACAGTCACACACACAGTTACACACACACAGTCACACACATACAGACACGCACACACACACAGTCACACACACACACAGTCTCACACACAGTCACACACACAGTCACACACAGTCATACACACACACACAGTCACACACACACAGTCACAGACACGCACACACACAGTCACACACACAGTCACACACACGCACACACACACACAGCCACACAAACAGTCACACACACAGTCACACACAGACACACACACACACACAGTCACACACACAGTCACACACACAGTCACATACACGCACACACACACCGTTCCTTGCGCGTCCCAGGGTCTCCCCCGGGGCGACCCCGCCCGTGCCCAAGACGTCTCGTCCCCGATTTCAAGCTCCATCCTCCATCCAGCAAACCACCCCTCACCGCCCCGAGACGTCTGACCTTAGGGCCTGCGATGATACACGGCGAGAGGGATGCTACGGTAGGGGGTGGCGTGGGCTGGGGGGCAGGTGTGGGTGTGGGTGTGGGGGGAGGTGGTGGGGGTGCAAGTGTCTCACGTTACAAGCGCATTGCGTTTCGAGCCGCCCTCGTGTGGCGTGCAACCCTGCCGCTTGTCTCACTCTCACTCGCGATCTCACTCTGTCCTCTCTCTCTCGCTCTCATCCCCGTTCACCACACTTAGCCCAGGAGTTTGGGGAGGGGGGAGGGTCACGCAGGGAAACTCTGTGTGCTTTTTATCGCTCGTTTACTCGCTCGCTCTCGCTCGCTGTCTGCGTTTTGTAGGTTTGTGTTGTTGTTGTAAAGCCGACGCTTTGTTAGCCACCTGCCGATACCGTCACTGAAGGTCGACTTGGGGCTGCGTCTGGAGATCGCGTCTGGCTCTCTGTTTATGTCATCAACGTCGTCATCGTCATCATCGCAAACGAGGTTCACGCCGGTAGGAACAGGGCGGCTTCCTACTCGACCTCCTCCTCCTCCTCCTTGCTCGGCTCGAATGAAGACGTCTCGCGTCTCTGAAATCCGATCGGTGGCTCTTGGGAGTGAGCTGCCTGTAATTGACGCAACTACAAAAAAACCTCGGTTCTTTCGGTAAAGTCATGTATAAGGGAAATAATAAAATAATAAAAATAAAACATAATAAAATAATTCTCACGACGTTTCGGCCACAACACAAGCAGCCGTCCTCAGGTGAAGAACAGGTCTGTCGGAAAGACAGCGTCTTTCCAACATACCTGTTCTTATTATTTTATTATTTCCCTTCTACGTAACTTTACCGAAAGAACCAAGAAGATGAATCCCTGCAGTCACGAACACTTTAAATCGAAATACAAAAAAAACCTCAACCCATTCAGCAACAACCCAAATGTCACGTTATGAAGTCACGTTTACGGGCAACGAGCCTTCTTCACGGCACGTGAATCTAAGCTACAAATATAATCGGGGATGTTTCAGGTAACGGCCCTTTTTCAGAGGGGGTATGTACGTGCTATGAAGAAGGGCCCGTCACTGATTCTAAACAGGCAGTCCCCGACTTTCGAACGCCCCACTTACCAGCATCTGCTCTTACGAACGAGCTTCCAATTTTTATTTTTAGCTCTCTGACTTGCGAACGTGAACTCGTACTTGCGAACCGATCCGTTCAACTATTTCGTTTGGAAAAAATAAAAATGTACAATATTTCTTCTTGTTGATGCGGTTAACAATGTTTCCCTTATTTATGTTGCACCGTAACACTTTTTATACAACACAGACCGTGTGTGCATTTAATTGGAGTACATTGTCGTGTTCCGACTTACGAACCATTCGACTTAGGAGTGATAGATGCGCATAAGTCGGTGACTGCCCATATACACATTCCTTTAATACTAATTTCAGTTGTTTATAGTCTTTCATGCAAATTGCCTCCAACAACGCTGTACAAGAATGAAACACATACTCACATTCAGGGGCTGAATCATATTTATAGCAGATTATGAATGTGCTGTAAATGAAACCCACAGTGTCATTGACGAACGCGTCGAGTTTATTTCCATCGTAGAGAGATATTCCTTCATAAGAGAAAGATATAGTGATAGAGAGAGATATAGTGATAGAGATATAGTGATAGAGAGAGGGATGGAATGGCCAGATAGGTTGAGTGAGACTGTTGTTTGTGCTCCACTACCGGGCACCACACATGAATACAATATATATATTTTTTTACTATTTTCATATTAACAGGTAAGGCCCACAGAGCTATATAGTTTTTTTCACAAGTGGCTTGGCCACAACTTATAGCTCAACGAAGTGGCTGACCACGTGCAAATTTATATGGCAGCCAAATACTCCAAACGTGTGATTCTAAATGTGGAGGGGAACATTCGAAGGACCCGGAGAAAAATCCACGCGACCACGGGGAGAGAGAGAGACACACAAACTCCAAATGTACAGCAGGCATCAGGGTCGAGATCGAACCTACGGCCTCTTGTATACCAGGCGAGTGAGTTAACATCTCCTAGCCACCGTGGCGCCCACTAAGCAGAGCCGTCTCTAGTGTATGGTTAAGCAAAGCCCCGTGATCAACACAGCACGTGGGAGGCCCTCATGCAGCAGTGGACTGACAACAGCGGTGTCACACGTGCGTTCATCACGAGGGAGTCTCTGAGCGACGCATGTTGAGTTTGAACTCAACCCAACACGCATGGATTAATATTATTATAGGGGTGTTATCGACGAGAGCACTCGCTCCAAACAACGGGGCCACCTTTCAACGCAATCGTAAACACATCGACACAGTTGCCGGTTTGTTTCGCGCTGCTTTCCTTCGGTTAAATAATTTGAACGTCCACCTCTGAGCGCGGTTGATTAAAAAAAATGGAAATCGCTTGCAACGCGCTCGTTTGAATGGAGGAAACTTGGGGTTGTTTTTTTTTTAATTCTTCTCCGTTGCAATCAAAGTGGCCGAGAGTAAATAGCCGTGCATGTTGTATTTAATTAGACGGTAGTATTACTATTAGACGATAGTATTACTGTTATTTACTGTTATTACTGTTACTGTTATTTGTGGGGTGTTTCATTCAGACGCTGTCTTCCCGACAGACCTGTTCTTCACCTGAGGACGACTGCTTGCGTTGTGGCCGAAACGTCGTGAGAATTATTTGATTATGTTTTATTTTTATTATTTTATTATTTCCCTTCTACGTGACTTTACCGAAAGAACCAAGAAGATAGTATTACTATTGTTAAGTTACACAATACAGTGAAAGGGAGGTGGGGCGGTAGTGTAATGGTTAGCACGCTGCACCACAAACTCAGCTACGCGAGTTCAATCCCCGCTCACGATCAGCACCAGTGGCGAATATATCAACCGGTCTTGGGCGTTCCCTCGACCTCAAATGAGTACCTGGAGAGACAAAGGCGTCCGGGCGAGTGCTGACCACCCACACCGGCCTTTCGTACGTGCCACTCGCTCACCGCACTTGCCCCGAACAAGTGCGGATTAGCAAAGGACTGTCAATAAAATGATCCCTTAACCACGAATGGACTCGCCTGCTCCAGCGTTTAACGACGGCAAGGCACTGAGAATCGGTGCGTCAGGGAGGGGGGAAGTATGGTCACCCCAACCCGGCGATGCAGCTGCGATTCCAGAGAGCACCACCGCTATTAGCAGGACGCGGGAGAGCAGTTCAGTTATTTGAATAACAAAGCGGTGAAATTATTGCTGTTGCCGCTGCTGCTACTGCTTTGGAATTGATGCACAATGAAATAAAAATAATAACAACAACAAACTCAACACAATCATCGATAACAATGCCGTAAATGATTCGGAACACGTTACACAACCAGTGTGGGTTTCGATTTAAAGCTTTCGTGACTGCACGGATTCATCTTCTTGGTGCTTTCGGTAAAGTCACGTAGAAGAGAAATAATAAAATAATAAAAATGAAACATAATAAAATACATTTCTCACGACGTTTCGGCCACAACGCAAGCAGCCGTCCTCAGGTGAAGAACAGGGCTATCGGAAAGACAGCTGTCGGAAAGACAGCCCTGTTCTTCACCTGAGGACGGCTGCTTGCGTTGTGGCCGAAACGTCGGAAAGACAGCCCTGTTCTTCACCTGAGGACGGCTGCTTGCGTTGTGGCCGAAACGTCGTGATAATTGTATTTTATTATGTTTTATTTTTATTATTTCCCTTCTACGTGACTTTACCGAAAGAACCAAGAAGACAGTGTGGGTTTTATTTATTTAATATTATTACTTTACGATGGGTGCAAAAGTCGACGCGCTGATGTTGCGTCTCTGAATGCAGCAAGCACCACGACGCGGTGGACAGCGCTCTCTGTGAAGCCACTGCCGGATGAAGACTTCTTCACGCTCTTTTGCTCAAGAGGGGAGAGGGGGGGGGGTGTTTGTTTGACCATACTTCACCACGCTGGTCAATGCTGGGGGAAGAGCGCCAGGACTGGTTAACATAACACTCGCCGCTGATGTTGGTTTCCGTAGCCGGGAATCGATCTCGGGTTGACCGGTTCGTAGTGCAAACACCACTGCGCCATCGCTCCACGCCCAAGGCTATTGCATTGACCCCCCCAAAAAATCCCATATCATCACCACTGATGTTAGCCGTGGCCGTGACTTGAACTCTGGATGCCGGGTTGGACACATAACCCCCCCCCCCTCCCGCCCGCACCTCATATCGCATTTAACAGAATGCTGGGGGCAAGCAAGTGCTGTTAGCGAGCTCTGTGATCGTCCGATCCGTAGTGCAGCACGCTCATAGCTACGTTACCGCTCCCCCAAAACAAACAAACAAAGAAAGAAACGAATATCCCTGTGTAGCCTTAACAGACTGTTGGGGCAAGTGCTGTTAGCGAGCACCTATGAAAGCCGGCACGGCACACGAGGGGTGGGTGGCTAACACCACGCTCGGTCGCCTTTATCTCCCTAGTGGCGATGTTTACACACCGCACCAGGTACTCATTTGAGGCCGTGTGGACCTAGCGGAGAGGCCCAGGACCGGTTCAAACAATCGTCACTTGGTGTTGGCCGCCGAGCGGCAATCGAACCGGGCTCGCCAGGTTCGTAGCGCAGCGCGCCAACGCGCTCCCCATGAAGACACGCACGCGCGCACATTTCACGGACACATTCACGCACTCGCTCACACGGCATTGTCGTCGTCAGCTCGTGCCACTCTCACCCTGTGGCGGCGGGCGCTGCGCGGCCGAGTCAAGCAGCCCAGGCGACTCAGTAACGAGAGGCTATAAATACACGCAGGACGCTCGCTCCCTAGCAGCAGCAGCAGTGGCAGCAGCAGGCTTACCGGCAGGGCGAGGGTAAATCACTCTGATTGGGGGGGGGGGGGGGGGGGGCGGGGGGGGGAGGCTTTCCACGCGGCAGTAATTGAGCGCTGTTGGTGTTCGGCGCAGGTGTTCATGGGTCCCGTGGCTTGAACAAAAATCTCACCACGGCGAGTGTTCACGTCTCCGCCGCGTTCGCATTGTGCGGAGCACCCACCCCATCCCCGCCCTCCCCTTCACCCCAGCCACCCCAGCCACCCCCACCACTCCACCCTCCTCTCTAACCACACACACACGCAGGCTCGTTTTGTTTTGTTTTCATTTAGATTGGTGGCACCCGAATTTATTGTGGTCCCCCGGTTCAAACAGTGCGCTCCTTTTGGCACAAACGCCCCGCGCGTGCGTGGCGCGCGTAAATTGTCGCTCCGAGAGTGAAACAGTCGCTGATACGTGACGACTTTTGTTATTTTTTCGGGGGAATTAGGGAAGGGTGGAGGCGGCGGTACAGCGGTTAGAGAACTGCACTTTCATACTATTAGTTCTTTCGGTAAAGTCACGGAGGTAAAAAATGAAATTAACAATAATAAAAAATAAAATAAAAATCACGACGTTTCGGAGGCAACACAAGTCTTCGTCATCAGGTGGGACCGTCACAGCCAGATTTGCTGCATCAAGCAGTGGCAGCAGCAGGCTTACCGAGCTCACTTGATGCAGCAAATCTGGCTGTGACGGTCCCACCTGATGACGGAGACATGTGTTGCCTCCGAAACGTCGTGATTTTTATTTTATTTATTATTTATTTTCATTGCATTTTTTACCTACGTGACTTTACCGAAAGAACTAGGAGTATGAATCCTTGCAGTCACAAAAGCTTCAAATCTAGAACTGCACTTTCAATCCGGCGAGCTGAGTTTCATTCCGGCCAGCTGCAGTTGACATCGGTGGCGAGTGATGTTTCAACCGATGCGTGTCTCCTCCGGGTTTTGTGGAGGCTACCAAGTCCGCCTCGGGTATTGCCGGCCTCAGGTAATGATGCGTTCAGGTGGATTAAGTGATCATTGGGACACGAGGGAGACGTGTGGTGATGAGGATTATGATGATGATGATGGTGTTGTTGTTGATGTTGCACTTGTACCGGGCTCCACCTGATCAGCTCCCATGGGAAGCGGCGTCGACTGACAGCGCCTAAGTCCTCAAGAAAACGCAGATCATGAAGCCACTATCCAGAACATTCCAGTTGCACAATGCTTCTCGATGCAAGTCTCTGGGTCTCTGCGTGCCTGTGCCGGTCTCTATGGAATGGAAACGTTGTGCACGTGAGTCTCAGGGTCTCCACGTGAGTGCTATGGGTCTCTGTATGAGTCTGTGGATCCCAAGCGCTGCTGATGACGCCAATTCCAAATGCTTCAAGTTTTCTCAGTGAACGTAAGAGGGAGGAAGCTATTGACCTTGTACTTGGACAGTGAGACAAAGAGAAATATAGACACAGACACACACAGACAGAGAGACACAAAATAAACACAGGGAGACACGCAGAGAGACAACAGAGACAAACAGAGTTACAGACATAGAGAAGCATTGAGACACAGACAAAACATTGTTCACGTCCTTGGAAAAGTTTTGCGTTCTTGAAAAAACTTCGCGGATTATTGATCGAGCAATCGATCATTGTTTTCGCACGGCCCAAGTTTAGCTGGTGCACGGAATTAAGATGAAGCGGACGGAATTTGTTTTATTGCCAAGAGGGATCTGTATTAATCATCATGATGCAACCCTGCAAATTCGAGCGCAAATCATGTTCACAAACAGAGCATTTCATAATAAATTAAGTAAATAATTGATGGTAATAATATTGATGACAATTTACAGTTGTGCCGGTCATGGTTGTTGTTTGACCATACTTCACCACGCTGGACAATGCTAGTTGATATAGGGAGGGGGTGGGGTGGGGTGGGGCGGGGGAGCAGAATGGATCCACTTATAGTTCGCCACTGATGTTAGCCGCGACCAGGAATCAAACTCAGGTAGCCAAGCTCATAGCATACTCCGTTACGCGCCGTGGCACCGCTTCGCCCGTGTATATTTTTCGCAACGTTTTAAAGGAACCATTTACTGTTAATAACACATTGCAATTGGACACGACATTACCGAGCTAATCCGCTCACTCGAAAACAAACCCGCGTGGAAAATAAACGAAAGCGACAAAATCGTAGTTTACGCAGACGCGCGTAAAAGGTTGCCGCGATGAGTTAACGGAGCCGCGCGGTCTCGGCGAGAGCCGGGGTCGTGGCCAAATGCGCGGCCTGCCCTTTCTGCATGTCGAAGTATTTATGGGCACCGCACTGCCGACGGCACCGCAGTAATCTTTTTTTATAGAGACATCTCAGCTCAGAACGAGTAGAGTAAATTTCGACATAACCGCGCCCCAGCCGCGCGTGTGATTCATGCGACTTATTCAGTCGCGCTGGAAGGGTAGAGGGAAGGGAGGGTTTGCGGTGGGTTGTTGGGTGGGTGGCTGGGGGAGCGAGCGATGGGTTATTTTGGTGGGGGTCATGGCGGGGAGTGGGGGGGGTGCGATGGGTCGGAGCGGGGCGGGCGGGGGGGGGGGGCTACTGGCGAAAAATTCACTGAAACAATTCCGTTTTCACAATTAGGACCGTCAAAGAAAGAAGCCCCATAAATGGAAAACCGGGATCAGAGTCCACGCACTGCCCCGATTGGCAAAACTGCAGTAACAGCCGTGGGCTTTCCATTCACCAACAGTTCAAAGCCTCTTCTGTCTGCGCCCATAAACAACTCCACTCATACAAAGCCACTTGAAGCGTCACCCCCCCCCTCCTCCCCCCCTTTTACTCTCTCGCGCTCTCTCCTCGCTCCGTTTTTTTTTGTTCAGTTTTTTTCTCCTTCTTGTTGTACCAAAAAATCTGACCCACATCCCCCGCGCCCCGCACCCCCGCCCGAGACGCTTTTTGCCCCCCGCAAAAGAGAGCGAAAGAAACGCGGCTGGGTAATGAGGTCGTGGAGAAGTGAAGATGGTAATAGCGGTGGTAGTGCTGGTGGTAGTTAGTGGAGCACTGGGGAGACAAAGGCGGACGAGAGTGGTGTTGGTCAACCGCACTCTCGTGTGCCGTGGCGGTCTTCAGAGGTGCTCGCTAACAGAACTTGCCCCTAAAGTATGTTAAGGCTATAGGGGGGACCTTTGTCTTTGTTGTGTAATACGACGATCTTTGATTCTGCTTGGGTAGTGTTAGTAGGTTGTGTTGAGGTTGGTTATGGTGATGGTAATAGTCGTGGTCGCGGCGGTGGTGGATTTTATGGCTGGCGTTGCTGGTGGTGTTTGGTGGCGGTAGTCGCGGTGGTGACGAGGCTTGATTGGCGGTGGTCGTGGTGGTGGTGATGGTGATGTTGAAGGAACAAAAACTGCAAATCGTTTATCCCCGACAACAAGGGATCAACTACTTATCCAATGGGGACAAGACCGGGCTGTTAGCCAGCACGCGATGGGCAAATGTGGACAGAACCGCGGCCGGTCGCCTTTGTCTCTAAGGAGCTGATGTTAACACACACACATACACACCAGGGTGTACTCGTTTTAGGCCGAATCGACCTAAAGGAAGCCCAGAACAGGTTGCGCACACACGGGCACGACGCACAAATAAGCACGCATGCGAAGAAACATTCTCACCCGTATAGCCTCTAACAGACTGTAGGGGCGGGCAAGTGCTGTTAGCGAGCGCCTATTAAGACCGGCTCAGCACGTGAGTGGATGGTTGGCCAGCACCATGCGCTGTCGCCTTGCTTCACCACGACTGATGTTTCTACAGGTTACTCACTTACATCTAAGTCGACTTTGGGAAGACTCCATGGCCAGTTCGGATATCAATCGCCACCCCAAAGAAAAAGACAACAATCCCCCGTGTAGCCTCTAACAGACTGTTGGGGCAAGTGCCGTTAGCGAGCACCTATGAAAGCCGGCACGCCACACGAGGGGGTGGGTGGCCAGCACCACGCTCGGCCGCCTTTGTCTCCCTAGTGGCGATTTTTACACACCGCACAAGGTTTCCTTTTTGAGGCTGAATCGACCTAGGGGAGGTCCATAACCGGCTCAGATCATCGTCACCGGCGTTGGCCGTGAGCGGGAATCGAACTCGGGTCGCCGGTGTTTCGTAGCGCAAACGCAGCGCTAACAGCTACACGACCGCTCCCCGCACACACGCACGCGCAGCAACACACACGCACGCACGCACACACACAAACCTCACAAACATCACAAATCGGTCACCCACCCCTCTGCTGCCCAGACCCCCTCCCCCCGCCCCCGCCTCGGGGACCCGCTTGTTGTCGCCCGGGATACCCCGGGCGGGCCACACACACACGCCCGGCAGGCCCTGTCCGATTGATCGCCGTGGCAACAATTACCCTTCGGCCACGAGCGGCGCGCGAGAGAAACAGCCGGTTTGGTCCATTTCTCCATCTGTTCTGCACTTTCCCGATGCACCGGTCTAAGGCCCCCTGCCGCCAACTCTGCACCCGACCAAGCACCCCTCCCGCCCGCCCTGCCCTCGTCCCCTCCGTAACTCACTCTCACTCTGTGTGTGCGTGCGCGCGCGTCTCTCTCTCTCTCTCTGCACACACACACACGCACACACGCGCATACACACACACACGCGCGCACGAGCCCACACACGCGCGCGCGTATACACACACGCGCGCGAACCCACGCACGCGTACGTATACACGCACGTATACACACACGCACGAACCCACGTACACACGCGCTTACAAACACACACGCGCACGTATACACGCACGCACGAACCCACGCACGCGGGTACATACACACACGTATACATACACACACACACAGACACGCACGCACGAACCCACACGCGCGCACGTATACACGCACGCGGCACGCTGTCATTATTACAGAGACAATCGCATACTCACATAGACACGTAGAAAATACAAATATACCCCGTATAGCCTGAACAGACTGTTGGGGAAAGTGATGTTAGCGAGCACCTATGAAGACCGGCACGGTACAAAAGGGGGTGGGAGGCCAAAACCATGCCCGACCGCCTTTGTCTCCCCAGCGGCTATGCTCACACACCGCACCAGGCACTCATATGCGGCTGAGTCAGCCTAGGGGAGGTCCAAATAATCGCCACTGGTATCACAATAAATGTCACCGGGGTCGGAGCGCAGCGTGCGAACCGTTACGCTACCGCTCCCCCACATGGCACGTACACACACGGGCATTCACAAAGATCCCCCCTATAGCCTTAACAGACTGTTGGGGCAAGTGCTGTTAGCGTGCACCTATAAAGGCCGGCACGGCACGGCACACGAGGCGGTGGGTGGCCAACACCACGCCCGGCCGCCTTTGTCTCCCCAGTGACGATGTTCACACATCGCACCAGGTACTCATTTGAGGCCGAGTCGACCTCGACGAGACCCAGAACCGATTCCGATTATCGTCACCGGTGTTGGCCGTGAGCGGCACGCTAACCGCTACCACTACACTACCCATCCAAAGACAAAAATCCCCCGTATAGCCTCAACAGACTGTTGGGTCAAGCGCTGTTAGCGGCCACGGAAAACGAGGGGTGGTGGGTGGCCCCCTTTGTCTCACCAGTGGCGATGTTTACACATCACACCAGGTACTCATTTGAGAGTCGGTCGACCTCTCGGAGGCCCACGAGCGGTTCCGATCATCGTCGGCGGTGTTGGCCGCGAGCGTGAAACGGAACGCGGCTCGGCGTAGCGCCGACCGCCACGCTGCCGCTCCCCACGCGCCCAGCGCGACCTATTGTGCGTGCTGCTCGCACAGCCCTCTAGACGTATCTCGCCACTCGCTGCTTAGCGCCTTTCTCTCGCCTCGGCCCGTGACGCCTCCGCTAATCCGCCCTGCCCTGTGAATACGCGCTCGCCTGCGTGTGGTTTTTGCTCTCTCTCTCTTTCTCTCTCTCTTTCTTTCCTCCCCTTCTTCTGGAATCGTCGGCGGAAACGCAGAGGGCGATTTCCACTGCCGTCGTGGCTTTCTGCCACGTGTCGTCGTCGTCATCGTCATCCTCGTCATTTGTTATTTCAAATATGATGTAAATCATCATCATCAGCAGCAGCAGCAACTGTCAATGTACTGCTGGATGAGTGAAGTCATCCCAAAGATGTCGCCATCTCTCACGGCCCCGCGACGCCAGCGCTTCATCCACCTTCTGACGGACGTCCTCCTCTCGAGCGCGCTTCCCCCCTCCTTGAGCTGCCACTCCGTCGTTAGTCTCGACCATCGGCCACGGTTTGGCTACGTGCGGTGCGAAACGAAGTTCAACATACGGACAAACACCGACCCCTTCGCAGAGACACGTGGCGGCCCAGGCACGCTGCTGTTGTTATTCCATAAGCAGTGCCGGATGATTCCAGTAGCACAAGTAGCACAAGTAGCTACGTGTGTAGTAGCTACGTGTGTAGCTACGGGCCCAGCATGTTCAAGGGCCACGCGCTAAACGCTTTGAAACTATCAATTCCGGTTCAGTGATTCTGCACTTGCTCTATTACTATAGTACTATAACACCTTCAAGTTTTATGAACGACTAGGTGTTTAAGGTTAGCGATTAGTCGTATTCTCTGGCTGTATAGTAAATAAAAAAATACAATTACTTTACTACGCAAGTAAAAAAAATTGTGTTTTATTATTGACGTGTGTTTATTTATTTATTTAGGGCCCCTTTAGAACATAACGCTACAGGCCCCGCACTTGGTTAAACCGACACTGTCGATAAACCAAGATGATGAGTGCTCTCACCCTGTGCGCGCCTTCTCTGAACCCCCGTGGCGTTATTCTCGCCGTCTCTCGGTGTAGTCCCAAGCCCCTGCACCTCTGCCGATCTCCCGGTTACTGAGCGCACTTTTTCATTTTTGTTTCAATCGTTTTTTGTCGATGTTCACGGACTCGTCATAGCAAAGGTAATCGATTACTATTCAACCATCTCTCTCTTTAGACACACATTGATTGGCAGGTTGTTTTTTTGTTTTTGTTTTCTTTGTCAATGTCATATTCCACGCGCGTCGCATGTCGATTGTATGTTAATCGTATGTTGTATGTTCATCGACAGTCGCAACCAGTAGCGGGCTGTATCGCTTTTTACCGGCATTAACGTCACACTCAACCGGAAGGCGAATTACTCGGTTCACACCTTTGTCATTTTTCAGAAGGGCACTGAAAGCGACGTGTAACTTTAATATGACCCCTGGACATTCAAACAACGATGTGCACGAGGGGGGGGGCGGTGGCGCCGCGGTTCGACCCCTACGTTATGAAGCCGGTTTCATGAGTTCGATTCCTGACCACGACTTTACACCTTTTAGTGGCCAGTGACTTCTGAACCGGTTCTTCCCCCCCCCCAAAATTTTTTTTTCACTAACTCGCACCGACCAGCGTGGTGAAGTATGGTCAAACAACCTCCGTGACCGACACGGCACAGTGGCTTGGAGATGTTTTGTGAATTCCGTCTTACCGTCACACATCGCCTGAAAAGCGAAACATTCATGGCAAAAAAACATCTCTGGTCCTATATGTGCGTTTTCCTACGGTTGTAATCGTAAATTAGACTAATCCATAAGTTCATGTCACAGTGTCGGAGTACTTGAGTGTGCGTGGTTATGTTTGTGTATTTCCATTATCAGAGCATTGTTGGTCCGATAAAGGAAATGATGAGTTGCGGGCCTTTGTCAATCCACTGTCATACAGGCACAGGCACACACTCACGTGCAGACACACACGAGCACTCACTCATACACACACTGAAGACAAAGATTCCCCGTATAGCTTAGCAGGCTGTAGGGGCAATTGCTGTTAGCGAGCACCTATGAAGGCCGGAATGGTACACGAGGAGATGGGCTGCCAACACCACGCCCGACCGCCTTTGTCCCCCCAGTGCCGATGTTTACACACCGCACCAGGTACTTATTTGAGGCTGAGTTGACCTAGGGGAGGCCCACGACCGGTTCAGATAATCATCACCGGTGTTGGCCGTGAGCGGGAATCGAACGCGGGTCGCCAGGTTCATAGCGCAGCGCGCTAACCGCTACACCACCGCACCCCACCTCAGACACAGACACACCCGCACTCACAGGCAGACAAACATGCGCACGCCGGCGTGCATATATAATGCGCTACTAAGTGCTCTCTGGCCGCATAGAGAGAGAGAGAGGAGGAGGAGGCGGAGGGCGCTTCGGGGTTCGTGCCGCCCGTGTGAGTTGCTGTGGCCGGGCCTCGCCTCTCCGTGTGAAAGAGACGTCATGCCGAGCGAGCCGTGGCCCATGGCCGCCGAGGAGCGCACATGCGCCCGCAATGCGGGAGAAGAATGGACCGCGGCTGAGCGCAGCCTGGAGGCGCGGACATAAATCTTGTTTAATTCCTCCAGCGGCTCGGCTCCTTGGCGAGTGTATAGAGGATGGAGGTTTGTGCGGCGTCTCTCCTGCTGCCGAAATGCGTGGCCTCTTGCTCCGGCTCTCCGTCGTTGGCCGTTATTGTTGCCCATTCTCGTGAGAATCATCATCATCATCAGGATCATCATCCTCCTCGTGATCGTCATCAGCATCATCAGCAGCAGCACTAGCTGAAACATCGTCATCACCATCATCACCATCAGCAGCACGAGCTGGATCGTCATCGTCAGCATCATCAGCAGCAGCAGCACTAGCTGGATCATCGTCATCATCACCATCGTCATCATCATCCTCGCACAATAATAATAACAAAAACACGTATTAATTCATATCTATAGTACACCTCCAAGAGTGCTGTTGTTACTGGCCGAATTGAGTTGGGGGGGGGGGGGGTGAGCCTGTGTTCAGCAACCGCGATTTAATAAAAAATCATTAAAATGTATGAACCATCATTATTATTACTCCAGATATGTGTACCCTCATCTCGGAGTGGAGTGGAAGAATCGTCACTATAACTACGTGAATCATCTGAAGGACCAAACGAATCACGCACTATCGTCACCAACACGACTACACGTGTTATTCCTTCGCATCGTTATATCTGCAGCGTCGTCACCGATATACTCTATCTCCAAAAGCATTTCCTAACATTTGGTGATTATTACAAGAGTAATGACGCATCATTGTACACAGCTGCTGCATCACGATGGTACATCATGCGCATGTGATGACGACGATGATGGCGCGTAATGTGCTCAACAACCGTGACGTTGCTTCTATTCAAGGAGCCATCTAAACCATCCGTGCTGTCGACTCCCTGCCAGTGCTCAAGTCCAGGCTCCAGACGTTTGGACATTTATTCTCCCGAGGAATGAGCCCGCGCCGAGCGTGTTGGTGAAGTATGGTCAAAGACGCAATGGACGTGTACCCACATATTTATTAAATTGGCTGCATTTCTCTCCCAACGTATAGCGGTCTTAAAATTCCGCGACGTTCATGCAATTGTACAAATCCACAATTTATATTGTATTGCGTAACGTTATACATGCTATGACGTTACCATGATGCATCCAATGCTGACTGCAACACAGAGTAACATGTTATAACACGCAAACAAACTCCACACATTCATCGTCAATTTGTACAATGATGATGATATTATAACGATGCTGTAAAGCTGCAGTCGGTGATGTTTGCACACGTGGGGTGACAGGCTGCTTGGAATTGAGAATCTCACATCCAAAGAGCTCGTGGCAAACCCGGATTGCAGGAGCGCGACACACACACACACACGTTCGCACAGAAGCACAAACAGCTCCCCATATTACCGACACACACGTGCGCACAGAAGGACAAAGATCCCCCCCACATCACCTACAACAGACTGTTGGGGAAAGTGCTGTTAGCGAGCACTTATGAAGATCGGCACGGCACACACTACGGCCGGCCGCCTTTGTCTCCCCAGTTACGATGTTTACACACCGCACCAGGTACCCATCTGAGGCTGAGTCGACCTAGGGGAAGGCCCAGAACCGGTTCAGATAATCATCACCGGTGTTGGCCGTGAGCGGGAATCGAACCCGGGTCGGCAGGTTCATAGCGCAGCGTGCTAACCGCTACACTACCACTCCCCTCACGCACACACGCGCACGCACGCTCACACACGCACGCTCACACACACTCATGCGCGCGCACACACTCACGCTCACACACACACGCACGCTCACACACACACACGCGCGCACACACACACAATCACGCTCACACACACACGCACGCTCACACACACGAGCGCACACACACACACTCACGCGAACGCACACACGCGCGCGCACACACACACACGCGCGCGCACACACACGCACGCTCACACACACACGCGCGCACACACACTCACGCTCACACACACTCACGCGCGCGCGCACACTCACGCTCACACACACGCACGCTCACACACACACACGCGCGCACACACACACACTCACGCTCACACCACACACACGCACGCTCACACACTCACGCTCACACACACACACGCACGCTCACACACTCACACACACGCACGCTCACACACACACGCGCGCGTGCACACACACACTCACGCTCACACACACACGCTCACATACACACACACTCACGCGCACGTACACACGCGCGCGCACACACACACGCGCGCGCACACACACGCACACTCACACACTCACGCGCGCACACACACTCACGCTCACACACACCCGCGCGCACACAAATGCATTAGGAATGCAAGAAAAGTGAGCGCAGCGATTGTTGGAGTCCACTCCACTATGCTGAGGGCCTCACAAAAGGCATAGAACTCCTCCATTGAGTGTCCATTGAACACGCTTCCATCAATGCCTGATCAAAGTTGCTCGTGACATCGGCACATAACGGAGTCTCAACCGTGGCACAATCGACAGCCGGGCTCGCGGACAGAGTCTTCACTAAACATCTCGTCGCGAAGTTGTCGTTCAATTGCACGTCTCATACGCTTCGTACACTATCGTATCGCTGTTAAATGTAACGTTAACGCAACGCATCCGGGTTCATGGCGCAAGTTGCGCTAACCACTGCGCCACCGCTCCACCCCTTGTCGTAATCTAATTATGTATGCAGGAAATTCTCGCCGGGTCTCTCAATGCTGCTGGCTTTTTTTTTTTGTTCTTTAGGGGGGTCCCTGCATTGGCATGTTTGGTCAATTCCATTGAAGATGTCAGCCACGAGCTGGTTACGGCACAAACAGAGCCCAGGCTGTTGCTCCTCGGTCACAAACGTGTGGACTAACGCCGGCCACGGGGGTGATTACAATTCAATTGAACTTGAGCACTGCCCTGTGAGTACGGCCATCCGAGTTCCACTCCCGACCACGTCTAACATCAATGGTGATAAATAGCTGAACCGGTACCCCCCCCCCCTTCCCAACAAACACTGCCCTTCCCCCCTTTTCATAATCTCGCACGTACCAGCCAGGGGAAGTATGGCTAAACAACCCCTACAACCGACATGGAGAGAGGGGAGGACTTCATCCAGCAGTGGCTTGACAAATGGACGATACAGACTGAGAGCGCAGTGACCGCATCACACCCGCGCCGATCAAGTCAGATGCTATCTAACAACAACAACAAAAATAGTGAAATGCTTTCTCTCTTCGATGCGTTCTCGACTTGTGCCCCGTGATGTCCGACGCTTCGTTTCGCATGCTGCGGCAGCTTCTTCAGCAACTGAAGAAGTAGAAAACGAAGAAGAAGAAAAAGCGTCGGTCACGAAACGTCAGACATCATCCAGAACAAAACGCGGCGCCAAACCGGAAAACAACCCGTCCAGCAAACAACCGATATACCCAGCAGCAGCGGCAGCAGCAGCAGCAGCAATAATAATGCATTTGCTAATGGACGGTGTCAGCTCATGCATTTAGTGCCAGTGGGTGATCACGAGCGGGGCGCGTTTCGTCCCGAGGAGCGCTTGGTGGGACGGGAGGTTCAGCGCGCGCTTAATTAAGCGCGCACAGAAGGAGGTGTGGACGGGCGGACAATAGCCGAGACCCACACCGCCTTTGTCTTTTTGTCGCCTCGCACAAAACCCCGAGCGGCCCTTCTATGTATATTCGTGTGAGCGTGCGTGCGTGCGTGTGAGCGTGCGTGCGTGTGAGCGTGCGTGCGTGTGAGCGTGCGTGCGTGTGAGCGTGCGTGCGTGTCGCTCTTGATTTCTTTTTTTTCTTCTTCCCCCTTTCCCCGTCGAGTGTCGACGTTCTACTGCACGTGGCATGGTGGTATGTTGGGAGGGGAGGTGGTATGTTTGGAGGGGGGGGGGTATGTTGGGAGGGGGGTGGTAGGTTGGGAGGGGGGGTATGTTGGGAGTGGCGGGGGGGTAGTAGGTTGGGAGGGGGGGGTATGTTGGGAAGGGGGTGGTATGTTGGGAGTGGCGGGGGGGGTGGTAGGTTGGGAGGGGGTATGTTGGGAGTGGGGGGGGAGTGGTAGGTTGGGAGGGGGGTGGTATGTTGGGAGGGGAAGGGTATGTTGGGAATGGGGGGATGGTAGGTTGGGAGGGGGGGTAGCGTTTAGCGCGCTGCGTTACAAACCCGGCGAGCAGAGTTCGAATCCCGATCACGGTCAACGCGAGCGACGGTTGTTTGAACCGGCCCCGGGCCTCCGTTAGGTCGACTCAGCCTAAAATATAGTACCTGTTGTGGTATGTAAACATCGCCGCTAGGGAGACAAAGGCGGTCGGGCGTGGTGCTTGTCACCCACCCCCTTATGTGCCGTTTCGGCCTTCATAGGTGCTCGCTAACGGAACTTGACTAAAAACAGTTTGTTGAGGCTATACGGGGGATCTTTGTATTTGTGGTATGGTATGGTACAGCCCAGTCAGTCCACTGCTGGATGAAGTCCGGCAATCCCATGTGCGTGTGGGTCATGGTGGGTTGTTTGACCATGTTTACATATATACATAAATGTTTGACCAGGCTGGTCAGTGCGGGTTGGTGAAGATACGGTGGACCACAGACAAGGCGCAGGAGTATAGCAGTACAGTACAGCAGTGGATCTTAGTTGCATTGCACTTAGCTTGAAGCTGCTACTGCTCTTTGACGGCCGAGTCGCCGTTGACAAAGAGCTTCATAGCTCAACGGGCTTTCCTCGGGTTAGTAGCTTCGGAATAAACTTCTGATATCTACACGAGGGTGACCCAACTTCTGATATCTACACGAGAGTGACCCAACTTCTGATATCCACACGAGAGTTACTCAACTTCTGATATCCACACGAGAGTGACTCAACTTAGGATATCAACAAGAGAGTGACCCAACTTCCGATATCCACACGAGAGTGACTCAACTTAGGATATCCACACGAGGGTGACCCAACTTCTGATATCTACACGAGAGTGACCCAACTTCTGATATCTACACGAGATTGACCCAACTTCTGATATCCACACAAGAGTGACTCAACTTTTGATATCTACACGAGGGTGGCCCAGCCAAGCACTGCCCCAGGCTCGCGCCTCTGCTTGACTAGCGAGACGTGACGATGTGGGGCGTATCGCGGGTGGATCGGTCGCGCGTGGGTTGTTTGAGGTCTTCTGGAGTCGCATCGTGACGAGAGCTCCGTGGGAAATTGGGAAGAACTCGTCGCTCTGGCGGGTTGTGGTGACGATGATGTTGAACTTCTTTTGCACCGTACGTGGTCAACGGCGCTAATCGAACGCGCGGGAAGAGGACGACAAACTAAATACCAAAAGCAGTTTTCAAGAAATTAGTTTTCAATCGAGATTTGAAGGTGCATAGCTCCCTCCATCCCCTCCCCTCCCTCCCCTCCCACCCCTCACCTCGTAGCGGATTGCGATTCCAGAGAAGGCGTTTAAGCACGAATTCTCCTTAAAGGCGCCATCAAAGCGAAGCACGCTGCCCGCCCTTGCCGTCTCATGTCGCCCGCTACACCGCTTTGCAAAGGCCTCGGTGCATTAATTATCACCCAAAACGAATCACGTACGTGCAGTTTCGACTCTTCAGACCGAGGTCGCCGCGCGTGCCGTCCGCAGAGCGCACGAACGTCCCGTGCATCTCCCGTGCAGTTCACAACAACAGGTCCGCGAGCACGTGTGTAGCACGTGTGTCGCGGAGATGGAGCGATGAAATCTCAGGGCCGACGATTTGGCATTTGAATGTAATTAATACAATGTTGGGTGGGGGTGTGTGGGGTGGGTTCGCGCTGTTAGCGAACACCTGTGATGGCCGAAAAAAGCACACGAGGAGCTGGGCCTGCCCAGTGCTGATGTTTACACACCGCACCAGGTACACATTCAAGGCTGAGTCGACCTAGCGGAGGTCCAGGACCGGTTCAGATATTTGTCACCGACGTTGGCCGTGGGCCGGAAATCGAACTCGGGTCGCCGGGATTCACAGTGCTGCCCGCTAACCACTACACTACCACTACACTACCGCTACCCACGCACTCCCTCTACCTCCCACCCTCCACTCGCACACAGAGTTTATTTAACAGTTTGTTTAACTGCAAAGCAGCGATAGACATCGGCAGTCATAGCCTGACTTCTGGTATTATAAAAGTGAAGTTTGCTTTATACACGGTTATAATTACATGCACGAGCGGAAATGAGCTTAACCGACTTTAAGGGGGCTTTTAAATCAACCTTATTACCCACAAACGAGGCGCCATGAAGCTAATCATCGTAATTTTCTTCTTCCCAGCGCGCCCTTGCAAAACGCACGTGGCTCACGGGCGATGAATCCCTCTGTGACGTCACTCTTCCTTATTTGGTGTTTGTCGTTGCGCGCGCGCGCCGCTAATGAGCTCTGAGATATGCAAATGCGCATGCGGCTGTGACGTCGCGTGAGTCTGTACACAACCGCAGGGGGCGTACCTCGCCTGGCATGCACGAGGTCGTGGGTTCGATCCCGACGCTGACGCTTGTTTATTTGGAGTGTGCGTGTCTGCCGCGATAAATGTGGCCGCTATGAAATTGGCTTCTGCTATGAAATGTGTGCACGCGATAAGCCGCTTCGTTGAGCTATCATTTGTGGCCAGGTCGCTACAGATAAAGAGCAATATAGGTCATCGGGCATTTCCTGATACAATAAGATAGTGGATTTCTGTCATAGGGGTTTACTGGTGCAATATGTATCACGGGTTGTTCTCTATCCACTGCTCGATAGAGTGACAGCCAAATTGGTCGAGGCAATCGCGTGCAGAATAGAAGACCAGAGCAAAAAATCGCCGTTACAGGTCACTTGCATGTTCTATACAATTACAATGTGATTACCACACTGGCCAGTGACAGCGTCTAATAGTGTAAAACATATATAAGGTGACGTTTCGGCCCATGCACCCTTTTCAGAGCCGTGAAAGGGGACGTAAAAATTTGTTGACTTTCAAAGTTACTTTTTTCCTTCCTTTTATTCATTGTCTATAAAATGTGGGAACTGTCTGAAGACGATCCACTTTTCTGAAAGCCACACCGGGTAAAGATTGAGCTCACTAACTTGCTTGGTATGAGGGCCCCCCAAACAAGACCATTACTCCCCCCCCCCCCCCGCCGCCGTTCCCCAGCCCCACTCACGATATGTGAATACCTCTTTTGGCGTTTCTCCAACATATCCATCAAACAGCGGTGGACGTTCTCTTGGCCGTCTTCCCTCCTCTGGCTTGCCCCGTCTGCCGTTAGTCTCGGCCACCGCGCTCTGTAGCCATGACATGTCCTGCCCAAGTCCACTTGCAAAAAAAAAGAAATCATCATTCAATATTAAACGTCTCTTAATGTCCACCATACGAGCTTAAAATAAATTACCAAAGCGTTCTTTGAAAGTAGCTGTTCACTTTTGGAAGGGAGGCAGTTTTTGGCCAAATGCCCAAAATCACGGGAGGCTAAAACTTAAAACGATGGCAGCTGCTGCGGGCGTCATGAGCAAGTCTAGCAATGCCATCACGTAAAATTATATCACTTACTAGCAGCACACACAACTACACGTGTCGGAACGTCCCTCTGAAAAACTGCTCATGCAGATCAATATTGATCGAGTGTGGGATATTGTGTAGAGATTGAGCCCCCATTACTAATTTATCCTGCACGTTATCCATGCCGCAGCCTACGCTGCCATCCCATAAAAGGCTTTAGATGGGGGGTTAAGGATTCCCGCAGATTGAGAACCTCTTCTGTAATTCGTGAGGTTCCGCAACCCGCGCAGGGTCAGTCCCCCTTGCCCCACGACGAGGAATTTCCATCTGGCAGAGATACAGTGGGAGGATGATCGATGCCTTGGGTGCGGTCAAAGGATGGCCCCCCGACTGATCAACCACGTCGAGTATGTTGATGAGCTTGTAATTACCGCGCGCTCCGAGAAAAGAGTTGTTGAGCATCTCCTGTCGAGCGAGGGTCTTTGACGCGGCCCTGACAAAACCGAAGCACCTCCCTGGGCGCTCCGGGGCATCAAACACCCCACCCCTGTCATCTACGATTCAAACCTGTGCCGAGAAAGCCCTATGACAAAATAAAAAAAATATATAGGAAAAGACGTAGATTGAAACGACACAAAAGATGGGCATTGAATGTACAAGAGCTTATGCCAACTCATTTATTGAGAACTGCTTTTTGCGTTTAGTTTGCTGTCCTTCCCCCGCACCTCCGATTAACACGGTTGGCAACGTACGGTGCTAAAGAAGTTCAACATACATACATACAGACCACTGTACGAGAGCAGTCGTCACATTTATTGTATCTACAATCAATCAGTAATAGGCCGAGGAAATAACGGAGGACTTTAGCCTGGACTCAAACAGGAGCTGGGACTCGACAGCACGCAGAGGGAGTTCCAGACCAATGGGAGCAGCAGAAGAGAAGGAGCGACCTCCCACTGAGCGAATATTGCCCGTACCCATCGCCTGGTCACCTCTGCAAGCCTTGCACCTTTCTATCTGTCGCGTGGGACCTTGTTGCAAGAGTTTAAATGCCCCCACATGTCCGCCCACTCCTCTCTTTCACAGCACGGCGCTGAGCCCTTCTGTGCAGTTGCGCCGCCTGCACACCCGATGGCTACGCCACTGTTGTTGCGTCGAGCGCCCATCTCTCCCTCGCCTCCTCCCCCACCTCCTCCCGGCTCGTGGCGTGGGTGTCTCTCGTCAGCAGCGTGCCACGAGTCGACGGCGTCGTATCGTGTGGGGCAATAACTTGTTGATTTGTGTGCAACGGGCAACAGCGCTCACTAACAGCACGATTTGTTGTTGTTTGTATTTCTACTCGCGGCCAGTGACGTCTGGCTGCGGCGTGCGCGTCGCGTGTGCTCGAGTCGCGGTCTCCGCGCACGCTTGGCGGTGCTGGAGGGTGCTGCGCAGAGGTCGCAACCGGGTACCCGATACCCGTACCCTACTCGATACCCGACTACCCGTACCCGGCCGGGTACGGGTACGGGTAGCCGTTTGCGACCCTGGTGCGGCCGGGTACGGGTACGGGTAGGCCGTAAGTCACTGGTGAGTCACCGTGTGTCACTCATTTCGGGTAGGGTACGGGTAGGGAACGGGTACCCGTACCCGGTCGGGTACGGGTACCCATTTGCGACCCTAGTGCGGCCGGGTACGGGTACGGGTAAGGAATCAAAACCCGTTTGCGACCTCTGGTACTGCTGCGTGTTTCACTGCGGCGGGCGGGTGGGTGGTTGGGGGTGGTTGGGGAGTGGTCGTGGCGAGCGGTGGTGCAACGGTCAGCGGAGCTATCGGCTGCGCCGCGAAGCCGGCGAGCCGAGTTTGATTCTCGCCCGCGGCCACGAAACACCAGGTGACGATTGTCTGAACCGGTTTCGGGGCCTCCCCTAGATCGACTCCGCCTCAAATGAATGACCTGTTTGCTGTGCGTAAACATCGCCACTGGGGAGACAAAGGCGATCGGGCGTGGTGCTGGCCACCCACCCTCTCGTGTACCGTTCCGGCCTTCATAGGTGCTCGCTAACAGCACTTGCCCCTACAGTCTGCTAAGGCTATACGGGGGATCTTTGTCTTTGATTGTTGTTTTCGCCACCTCGCGCGATGCTCGTGCACGAACATTTGGATCAATCGCCAGTCTCTCCTGACCCACTTGCTTGAACGGACCAACGTACCCCCGTGTCCCCCGTGTCCCACGTCGTGTCCCCTCTGTGTTCTGCTTCTGAATAGCCCCCCTCCCCCCACCTACCGCCCTCAGTAGCTTACTGTTCGTCGTCTTATCAAATACCGTAATACCCCTATTTACTTCTCACCCTTTTTACGTCGTTTCGCAAGTACTTCGTCACTTTGTTTCATACCATTAACCTCATTTGCGTCGCCTTAACCCCACACTTACGTCGCTGACAGCATCGTCGTATCCGTCCTCCCTCGCCTCCACCGACCCTGCACGTTTATTTAGACTTACCGCCGTTTCGATATTCGTCATCGCACATTTCAGGAACGCGTCGCCGACGTAAACCGGGGTATCAGTGCATCAATAGGTGCCCTCTGATCACCCGGAGCAGCTGCACTGGGTCTCCAGACGACTCTATGGGACGGCCTTCTACGGCGTTCTAGGAATATTTGGCAATTTCCGAGAAGACGTGTTTGGCATGCCGTAGAGAAACGGCAGAACCTTGGCGGAAAACCACACGCCACACACACCAACATACGAGGGAGTAGCACGCAAATCCCCGCACAGATGGATTCAATAATCCATTGCTTTATTGCCGTGATCCTGGTCACCTCGCGGCAATGTGGATTCACAAGTCCAACTCAATAATGTGCGTGACGCAATCGACTGACGAGTGACAATGTTTTAGTTGGGTTTGTTTTTTTATTTCAAAGTATTTCACCACAACAAGAACAACATGTGCACACTACAAGCAGCGTGGTGAAACTATAAACGTAGCGAAAACAATACGCCTCAATAACAAAGCAATTTAATAGGCGTACATTGCCCGCTGTGACGTATGGATCGGTAAACACGTGACGCTCGACGAAGACAACTGAACAAAAGTGAACGGCGAGTGAGTCGAGAGGGATCGAGAGACAGACACGTGCCGAGAGAGAGAGAGACACACACAAGCAGAGAGGGGCCTACGGTTTAGAGCAGTGTTCTTCACTCATTTTCAGAGGAGGGCCAATTTTGCCGATGAGACTTTGTCCGTGTGAGGGCTGCCACACCGCATGCAAGGGGCGTTTGTCACGTGTTGTGTCTTGTCGGAGGCCGCATGTCAGGGCCGCACTAAAGGCGATCAGTGGCCAGTGCCGGATGAAGCGAGTTCGGGCCTGTAGAATATATTACAAAGAGGCTTAAAATAAATAAATACACACGTAAATATTAAAACCCTTAATTGTTTTACTTGCACAGTAAAGTAATTGTATTTTTGCATTTGCTATACAGCCAGATAAAACGACAAATCGCTAACCTTAAACTCCCAGTCGTTCGTAAAAATTGAAGGCGGTATAGTACTATAGTAATAGAGAAAGTGCAGCATCACTGAACCGGAATTGATAGCTTGAAAGCATTTAGAGCGGGGCCCTTGAAAGTGCGGGGCCCGTAGCCACATAGGTAGCTACTTGTGCTACTGGGATCATCCGGCACTGGGCCTTGCAATGAAGAACACTGGGTTAGAGAACACACGGCGAGCAAGAGACGCCACGGCAGTGGTGATAACAGCTGGGTCTGTGTGCGCTTGGGCGTGACAAATCGCTAGAAGGGGATTATTGGTGGCCGGCGGTCGAGACTCGCGACGGAGTGGAAGCCAAGCGAGGGAGCGCGCCCTCCCGTGAATGCGTCTCGCTGCGGACGAGAAGCGAGACGATTTCGCCATCGCAGCGTGGCGAGCGATGGCGTTCATCCAGCAGTGGATCGATCACGGCTGATTACGATGGCGATAGTTTAGCGCTTCGGCGGGCGCGGCGGCGCACCTCCGATTCGCACGGTTGGCTCTACGTACGGTGCGAAAGAAGTTCAACTTACACACACACACAGGGGTCGGCTACCAAAATAACAAGAAGAGCCATATTTTTCGAATTTGGTAATTAAAAAAACAGCTCAATATTTAAAGAGCCACAAAGCGCGCGAATACCAGACGGTGCTTAATAAACAAACTGTCACGAAGCAGGTTGACGACTCCTGCATATACATGACAATGATGATGATGGGGCTACTTCGTGAGTTGCTGTGTCGTCGTGACGCATTGCACGTGAGCCAGTTTCCAGGGAAGTAGGATGGCTGTGTAAAACGATGGCGCTGGGCGAACACAAACTCACACACACTGGCACCACCTCGCATGCTGCGTATACGATAGGCAGAGCCGTCCCAAGGCTACGGCGAATCCAGGCGACCGCCCTGGGCCCCGCGCTTTGGGAGAGGGGGGCGCGCTTCGATGTTGCGGTGTCAGATGTAACACTTTAGGTTGAGTGTGAGGGCGTTGGGGGGCCCACACAGTGGGTTTTGCCCCGGGCCCCGCACTCCCCCTATGGACGGCCCTGTCGATAGGCCTATGTCATCATTGTGTGTCGTTGGGTTTGCCGGGCCTTAAAGCCCATTCGACGTGAGCATGACGGGGCCTTGTCCGATGCGCACTGGCCACGTGGTGCATCTCGGAGTGGACCGCATTGGCGAGGTGACGATCCCTCTGCTTCCGCGATGGGAGTCTCGATCCGCCCAGGCCTGGCACGCGGCATGATGATTCACGCGGTTAGACACACAGTCAGCATCGCGCAGGACTCTAAAGTTAGTCATCGCAGTGGTTTCATAAAGCAGCGTGCCTGATTGCTTACTTGTGGATTAATTAGTACGCGATAAATTGTGCCCACATTAAAACCACGTGATGCAAGTGAGTAATGTTAATGGTAAGCCATCCTCCTGCGTCAGCAGTGCTCCTGCTGTGTTTGTCTCACCTCGGTTGCTTGTGTTGCGATCGAAACGTCGTGATCTATTAATTTTCTATCTACGTGACTTTACCGAAAAAAACAAAGAGTATGTAAGCCAGACAGCCACCCAGACAGCGGTATTGACTATAGCGTGTTGAGTGTTTGTTGTTGTTGTTGTTACATGGAATGGTTAGGATTGCTTTCGTTTCGCTTATCCTGGCGCGGTGGTGTCGTGGTTGTGCACTCACCTGAGTTGGACTCCAGGGTAGGGATTATATCAGCAACGCGTGCTATCAGAACTGGTTCCGGCATACCCCCCCCCCCGACCCACTTTCAAACCTTTCACCAACCTACAGTGACCGGCGTGGTGAAGTATGGTCAACCAACATCTATGGTCCCACACACAGCGTCGGGAGAGCTTCGTTCAATTGCCGATGAACGCGGGGCCGTACATCTCCATCGTTATCACATCCTTTGCTCAGTAACGGAAGTCTCGTTGACAAAACTAGAAACCCACGAGACGCAGAACCACATCGCGTTGAATCCAGGAGCGATGTTTACAGAGGGCTCCTTCGCACGTCTGAGTGCACGAGTTTACAGACACCGTTCGAGAATTAAACGTTGGAAAGAGGCGAGCGCGTTTCACGTCAACGAAGCCAGGTGCAATGTGTTCAGCGTCACGTTTAAGTTGCGACACATTTTCATTCGGGTCGCGGGTCATTGGAATGGATTCCTGGAGCGAGTTGACACTTCTTTGAATGAGATGGAATCGACGTCAAACGTAGCAGACTGAATGAATCCCATTCCGCGTGTTCGGGTCGTCACATAAGAAGAAGATATATTAAAGACTATCTGCTTCTTACGTAATTAGTCGTTACATTAAACTTCGCCGCTCTGTGAAGTGTGCCGTGGTGTAATGATGAACGGAGGAGCGGTGGCGCGGCGGTTAACGCGCTGCGTGATTAAAACCAATCACGGCTAACATCAGTGACGAATGATACTTGAACCGCTACTGGGCCCCAGCTTCAAGGGTCCGTGATGATCAGCGTGGTGAAGTATAATATAACTCAGGGGTTGTACACTCGTATGAATATAAGGGATGAATTCAGTAGTACGTATGTAACTATGTGTGCGTGTCTGTTTGTCTTTGTGTGTAGTTGGATTCCTTACTCACAGACGATCATCTGAACCGGTCCTGGGTCTCCCGTAGGGTCGACTGAACCTCAAATGAGTACCTGGTGCGATGTGTAAATCGTCGCCACTGGGGAGACAAAGGCGGCCGGGCGTGGTGCTGGCCACCCACCCCCTCGTGTGCCGCGCCGGCCTTCATAAGTGCTCGCGAACAGCACTTGCCCCAACATTATATTAAGGTTATACGGGGGATCTTTTCCTCTGTTTTTTTTAGTATATTTTGTGTACGTCTATATCTATATGTCATACACACAAAGACATATTGACATTCACACATATATTGACACATATACACACACACCAAGTCCCAATAATTAACACACGTGAGTCAAATCTATACGTGACGAGAAAAATCCATCATCGTAAGAGGATTCTAGTGCAGGCCGGAAAACCACGAGATTTCAAACAACACACAAACACGCGTACAATGAGCACTCAATCTGGCGCGTAATGGCAACAAAAAACCCCCATCAACAGTTCGTGAAGAGCTGCATTGTGGTCCCATCGCCGTAGGTCACCGTTACACGAACAGTGATCAACTGACAGGCAGCGGTGAGACAGACAGACAGCTGCGGATATGCTTCGTCGTTATTAGGAGTCATCGGTGAAGAGCAGGCCAACCAATTTCTCACACACGTGTACACCCCACCCCCCCTCCCCCGTAACCCTTGCGACACAGTTGTCTGTGTTTGCACCCACTTCTAATCGCTTCGTGTCTGTCACTCGAATTGACGTTGCCTTCGTCACAAGTCGGCGGCCCAGGTTTTGTCACTCCCGAAAACGTGGACTCCTCACCTGGGTCGAACCCCGATGCGCCACGCGTCTCTTACGCACACGGCTTCACGGCAGACGGTGGCGAGGAAGGGATGGGGGCGCAGGGGGATGGATGGGGTGTGGGGTGGGTGGGGGCGTTGGAGATCTCCCTTAGTCCGTGTATTTATCGGAGTCGGGTTCTTAATACCGCGCGCGCAGCTGGGCCGGTTTAATG
This sequence comes from Lethenteron reissneri, assembly GCF_015708825.2. Taxonomy (NCBI): domain Eukaryota; kingdom Metazoa; phylum Chordata; class Hyperoartia; order Petromyzontiformes; family Petromyzontidae; genus Lethenteron; species Lethenteron reissneri. The sequence continues at coordinate 6,734,942 of NC_083795.1, forward strand.
GGACTGATTGTCCGCGTCAACTTGTCACGTAAAACTCCAGCGGGGAATCTCCCAGTGCAACTGCCTCGCGCGTATATATCCGCTGCCGGGGGGGGGGGGGGTGGTTTCATTGCTGCAGGGAACGATGCCTAACTGCGGGGAGCGAGACGCACGCGATATATTCGCGGTGTGCGTGATGCGCGTGCGGCACTGTAGGATGTGCCCGTTGAAATGTCACGGTTCAAGCCCCCCGTCCAAATACTCCATTTGTCTCCACGCGGAATCACACACGCGCTCGCGCACAGACGTACTCGCGTGTAATAAAGTAAGCGCGTATATACACAGAGATCCCCGAATAGCCAGCACCACGCCCGGCCGCCTTTGTCTCCCAGTGCCGGTGTTAACAGAACGCGCGGAAGGTGCGTACTCGTTTCAGGCTGAGTCCACTCAGAGGAGGCCCAGAACCGATCCACGAGTTTCGTCACCCGGTGTTGGCTGTGAGCGGGAATCAAACTGGGATCACGTACACGCATGCTCATATACTGTACACATATATGGACATACACACACGTAGACGCATACAGTATTCAAAAACACATATGTTACGAAACAAACACGATACTCTCTTGCTCATACACGCATACTGCTCATCTACACATACATACAAACATATATTCATATAGACACATTCATAGCCAGTGCATATACTTAGATGTATACACACACATTGTTGCATTTTTGTCATAATACAGCGATGCAATTTTACAATCGTTTACCAACCCACTGCTGGATAAAGGCGACCCCACGCCCTGTCGGTCACGAGCAATTCTTGACCATACTTCACCACGCTGGTCAGTGGGGCTTGGTGAAGGGAATGGGGGGGGGGGGTAGGTGCTAGGATCGGTCCAGACGCCACTTCGCGGTAGCTGGGCGAGAGTGTTCAGTGAGGAAGTTGGCAGCTCCCATCTCAACGTCGTCGCGACGCAGAGAGTGAGATGCGTCTCACGTAAATGCGGGTGACACCCCAAGTCCACGTCTACCCCCCTCCCCCCTTCCCCCCCTCCCCCCTTCTCCCACTCCCCCCTTCCCCCACTCCCCACCTCTTACGTCGTTTCGCAAGTACGTCGTCGCTTCATGCGTCGCCTCGACCCCGCACCTACGTCGCCGACAGCATCGTCCGACCTTTCATCGTGTCCGTCGCCTCCACCACCTACCCTGTACGCAAACTACTTTGCATCGCGCATGAAGAAATGCACTCTGGAGCACAGAGCATGACTTGCGTGCGGTATTTTGGTGTGCTTTTTGTTGATAGTGTGCGCTGTATAATGCGCGTTAAACCTTACCGCTCTACGCTGGTGTTGAGCGCAATGTGTTTCGTAATGTCGTGTAACGCTGTGGGTGCGTGTAGGATGAGGGTGCGCGCACGAATACACAGCTCTCGCCGTACCCTCTGTTGTCTTTGTTGTGATCTCATGGCGTGCGGACTAAAATCGCTTTGATTTGACGTCGTTGCGATATACGTCGTCGCACCTTGAAGGAGCGCATCCCCGACGTAAATTCGGGGGTATTTACTCTATCCTGTACACCGCACACAAACGTAAGAATCGTGTGAAAAGTACACTTTGTGATATGTCATCTGTCCATATCATGTGATAACTAAGCACGATGCATATATGTAGTATATATACATAGCTCAGCGTCGAGTGTGGTAAAACAGCCATGGGGAGCGACGCGGCATGGGAGGGTGCATGGGCCTTCATCCAGGAGTGGATTGTGAATGATTAAATCAACGTAAACTAACATAATTTTTTTTCTCCAGAATCTTTATCACAATCAGAATCTTTATTTGGATTGGAGGAATCCGATGAGCTATGAAGCTCTTTTTCACAGACGTCCAGCAAGTTAGCAAATGTAATTATATATCCACATGCGGATCATACACGGCACTATCTCTCTCTATTTAAATTAGATTTCCCCTGTAGCTTCTATACGCGGCGTTCATACTGCATTCACTTAATATTATTTAATTATTCTCATTATTATTAATAATGTTTTCCGGTCCATTGTTAATGCCACCGCTCGATGAAGGCTTCGATGCGTCGCGTCGGTCACGAAAGTTGTTTTGACCATACTTCACCGCTCTGGTTAGTGCGACTTGGTGAATCGGGGTGATGGGGTTCACTCTCTGGACCGGTTCAGGTATCAATCGCCACTGATGGCAGCCGGAACCCGGAGTCCATCACTCAACTCGCCCGCGTTCGTAGACCCACACCGCTCCACCCCTTTATAATAATTCCGCTGCTGGTGAGTAAATAGCACGTGCTCGAAATGCAATTTTGCAGAAATAGTTTTAACATCATTCTATAAAATGTAAACAAGCGATTCACGTTCTCGTGGGCGTTACTTTAAAGGCATTGCAATCCGTAAGTGTGTGAGTTTAAGGACAATTTTACAGAGGGTCGTATTTATTACACCACTACGTGCAGCAATTTAATTGAATATAAGACTACATACAACAACAACAACAACAAAAGAAACACCAGTATTTTCTAAACAAACTAAAAAAATGTTTAGGAGCCTGTGCGCAAATCGGTGTTATTTCAAAATCCACTTATGTTGATGAAGCGGCCTCACTAAACAGACTCTTTTTTTTTTCCCTGGCCAATAAAATGTGAAATAGAGGAATCAAGTGCACGCTCACGTGCCCGAGTGTAGAAGGAACCTTGCAGTGCGTGCGCCTGGCCAGGCCAAGTGAAGCCATCGAGTTGATAGGCCAACGCTTCTTCTTGCTGGCAGTTCCACTGATGTGTTTACATTGTCGCGAGTGGAGAATTTTGACTTCATAGTGACAACAAGATGCATTTAAATATACCGTGTATAATAGGCGACGTTTCGGACATTGCCCCTTTATCATAGCGCTATAAAAACGAAGGACCACTGCCCGAAACGTTGGCTATTATATTTTAAGTTTACGCAGTGTTAGTGCACCACTGCCAACGTAGCAGCATCTGTACGAGTGATAGTTTAGATGACAACAGGTGGTCGATACATTGTCTAACAACGAAAGGCTTGGAATATAAAACAAATACTGAGTCCATTTATAACTGCTCAACTCTTATGCCCTTAGATTATCGCGAGTGCGCACATAAACTCGTCACCGTATCCGTTATCGACTCTTCACCGTGACATATGTAATACACAGAAGGCTAACGTTTCAGGCAACAGCCCTACCCACGAGTGGCAGTCTCCTGGCAAAGCACGTGCACAGGCACGGTTACCCCAAATGCGAAGTCGATGTCTCGGCACATGTTGTCTCAACGTACTATATTCTCGATTATAGCAACAACAACAACAACGGTCACATGAAGTGTGCTTGTTCACCGCTGCATGCAAACATTATCCATTGGTTTATTAAAATATATACTGTATGTTTGGAATAATAAGAGGTCACGTGTCTTTGGTAAACGCAAACTGCGGGGAGATCGCGTTGAGGCGGTGTGCGCGTGAAGGCACTGGGATGACGTTGGTTTGTGTCAGGAGTTGGTTAGTGTCAGGAGTTGGTTTGTGTCGTAAGGAAACTTGGCCGATGGAAGGAACCACTCCTCCGCGTGAGAAACTAGCCGAGTGTGCCGCGTGTATCTCACGAGTCATTAATAACGATGATAATCTCCAATTGACCCAGCAGGGAAGCCTCGCCGCTTTGTCTCACGATTAATTTTCAAGAGGGTCCTGCGACGTTTGTTTGTTTGACCAATTCCATAAATTGTCTGGTGAAGCCGCTGCTGCTGCTGCTGCTTCTGCTCCCGTGCTGCGAACACGGTGACCTTAGTTTGATTCCCGCTCAAGGCCAACATTTCCTGGGCCTCCCCTATGTCGACTCAACCTGAAATGAGCACCTGGTGCGGTGTGTAAACATCGCCACTAGGGAGACAAAGGCGGCCGCGCGTGCTGCTGGCCACCCACCCCCTCGTGTGCCGTGCCGGCCTTCATAGGTGCTCGCTAACAGCACTTGCCCCCACAGTCCGTTACAGGCTACACGGGGGCCTTTGTCTTTGTTGCGACTGTTTGCCACTAGCGGAACGAGGAATGGAATTAGAGGGGACCAGGGAGTTGGGGAGGGAGGTGGGGGGGGGGAGTGGGAGGTGGGGAGGGAGGTGGGAGGGAGGTGGGAGGGAGGTGGGAGGGAGGTGGGAGGGGAGGTGGGGGGAGGTGGGGGGAGGTGGGGAGGGAGGTGGGAGGGAGGTGGGAGGGAGGTGGGAGGGGAGGTGGGGGGAGGTGGGGGGAGGTGGGGAGGGAGGTGGGAGGGAGGTGGGAGGGAGGTGGGGAGGGAGGTGGGGAGGGAGGTGGGAGGGAGGTGGGAGGGGAGGTGGGGGGAGGTTGGGAGGGAGGTGGGGAGGGAGGTGGGGGGAGGTGGGGGAGGTGGGGAGGGAGGTGGGAGGGAGGTGGGAGGGAGGTGGGGAGGGAGGTGGGAGGGAGGTGGGAGGGAGGTTGGGAGGGAGGTGGGGAGGGAGGTGGGAGGGAGGTGGGGGGAGGTGGGAGGGAGGTGGGAGGGAGGTGGGAGGGAGGTGGGGAGGGAGGTGGGAGGGAGGTGGGGGGAGGTTGGGAGGGAGGTGGGAGGGAGGTGGGAGGGGAGGTGGGGGGAGGTGGGGGGAGATGGGGAGGGAGGTGGGGAGGGAGGTGGGAGGGAGGTGGGAGGGGAGGTGGGGGGAGGTGGGGGGAGGTGGGGGGAGGTGGGGAGGGAGGTGGGAGGGAGGTGGGAGGGAGGTGGGAGGGAGGTGGGGAGGGAGGTGGGAGGGAGGTGGGAGGGGAGATGGGGGGAGGTGGGGGGAGGTGGGGGGAGATGGGGGGAGATGGGGAGGGAGGTGGGAGGGAGGTGGGGAGGGAGGTGGGGAGGGAGGTGGGAGGGAGGTGGGAGGTGGGAGGGAGGTGGGAGGGAGGTGGGAGGTGGGAGGGGAGGTGGGGGGAGGTGGGGGGAGATGGGGAGGGAGGTGGGAGGGAGGTGGGGAGGGATGTGGGAGCGAGGGTGGGAGGGAGGTGGGAGGGAGGTGGGAGGGAGGTGGGAGGGAGGTGGGAGGGAGGTGGGAGGGAGGTGGGGAGGGAGGTGGGGAGGGAGGTGGGGGGAGGTGGGGGGAGGTGGGAGGGAGGTGGGAGGGAGGTGGGAGGGAGGTGGGAGGGAGGTTGGGAGGGAGGTGGGGAGGGAGGTGGGAGGGGAGGTGGGGGGAGGTGGGGGGAGATGGGGAGGGAGGTGGGGAGGGAGGTGGGAGGGAGGTGGGGAGGGAGGTGGGGGGAGGTGGGGGGAGGTGGGAGGGAGGTGGGAGGGAGGTGGGATGGGAGGTGGGGGGAGATGGGGGGAGATGGGGAGGGAGGTGGGGAGGGAGGTGGGAGGGAGGTGGGGAGGGAGGTGGGAGGGAGGTGGGGGGAGGTTGGGAGGGAGGTGGGAGGGAGGTGGGAGGGGAGGTGGGGGGAGGTGGGGGGAGATGGGGAGGGAGGTTGGGAGGGAGGTGGGAGGGAGGTGGGAGGGGAGGTGGGGGGAGGTGGGGGGAGGTGGGGGGAGGTGGGGAGGGAGGTGGGAGGGAGGTGGGAGGGGAGGTGGGGGGAGGTGGGAGGGAGGTGGGAGGGGAGGTGGGGGGAGGTTGGGGGAGATGGGGAGGGAGGTGCGGAGAGAGGTGGGAGGGAGGTGGGGAGGGAGGTGGGAGGGAGGTGGGAGGGAGGTGGGGAGGGAAGTGGGAAGGAGGTGGGAGGGAAGTGGGAGGGAGGTGGGAGGGAGGTGGGGGAGGTGGGGGAGGTGGGGGGAGATGGGGAGGGAGGTGGGGAGGGAGGTGGGAGGGAGGTGGGAGGGAGGTGGGGAAGGAGGTGGGGAGGGAGGTGGGAGGGAAGTGGGAGGGAGGTGGGAGGGAGGTGGGAGGGAAGTGGGAGGGAGGTGGGGAGGGAGGTGGGAGGGAGGTGGGGAGGGAGGTGGGGAGGGAGGTGGGAGGGAAGTGGGAGGGAGGTGGGAGGGAGGTGGGGAGGGAGGTGGGGAGGGAGGTGGGAGGGAGGTGGGAGGGAGGTGGGGAGGGAGGTGGGAGGGAGGTGGGGAGGGAGGTGGGGAGGGAGGTGGGAGGGAGGTGGGAGGGAGGTGGGAGGGAGGTGGGAGGGAGGTGGGAGGGAGGTGGAGGGAGGTGGGGAGGGAGGTGGGAGGGAGGTGGGAGGGAGGTGGGAGGGAGGTGGGAGGGAGGTGGGGAGGGAGGTGGGAGGGAGGTGGGAGGGAGGTGGGAGGGAGGTGGGGAGGGAGGTGGGAGGGAGGTGGGAGGGAGGTGGGAGGGAGGTGGGGAGGGAGGTGGGGAGGGAGGTGGGAGGGAGGTGGGAGGGAGGTGGGGAGGGAGGTGGGGAGGGAGGTGGGGAGGGAGGTGGGAGGGAGGTGGGGAGGGAGGTGGGGAGGGAGGTGGGAGGGAGGTGGGAGGGAGGTGGGGAGGGAGGTGGGAGGGAGGTGGGAGGGAGGTGGGGAGGGAGGTGGGAGGGAGGTGGGAGGGAGGTGGGGAGGGAGGTGGGAGGGAGGTGGGGAGGGAGGTGGGGAGGGAGGTGGGAGGGAGGTGGGAGGGAGGTGGGAGGGAGGTGGGGAGGGAGGTGGGAGGGAGGTGGGGGAGGTGGGGGGAGGTGGGAGGGAGGTGGGAGGGAGGTGGGAGGGAGGTGGGAGGGAGGTGGGAGGGGGAGGTGGGGGGAGGTGGGAGGGAAGTGGGAGGGAGGTGGGAGGGAGGTGGGAGGGAAGTGGGAGGGAGGTGGGGAGGGAGGTGGGAGGGAGGTGGGGAGGGAGGTGGGGAGGGAGGTGGGAGGGAAGTGGGAGGGAGGTGGGAGGGAGGTGGGGAGGGAGGTGGGGAGGGAGGTGGGAGGGAGGTGGGAGGGAGGTGGGGAGGGAGGTGGGAGGGAGGTGGGGAGGGAGGTGGGGAGGGAGGTGGGAGGGAGGTGGGAGGGAGGTGGGAGGGAGGTGGGAGGGAGGTGGGGAGGGAGGTGGGAGGGAGGTGGGGAGGGAGGTGGGAGGGAGGTGGGAGGAGGTGGGAGGGAGGTGGGGAGGGAGGTGGGGAGGGAGGTGGGAGGGAGGTGGGAGGGAGGTGGGAGGGAGGTGGGAGGGAGGTGGGAGGGAGGTGGGAGGGAGGTGGGAGGGAGGTGGGAGGGAGGTGGGGAGGGAGGTGGGGAGGGAGGTGGGAGGGAGGTGGGAGGGAGGTGGGGAGGGAGGTGGGAGGGAGGTGGGAGGGAGGTGGGGAGGGAGGTGGGAGGGAGGTGGGAGGGAGGTGGGAGGGAGGTGGGAGGGAGGTGGGAGGGAGGTGGGAGGGAGGTGGGAGGGAGGTGGGAGGGAGGTGGGAGGGAGGTGGGAGGGAGGTGGGGAGGGAGGTGGGGAGGGAGGTGGGAGGGAGGTGGGAGGGAGGTGGGAGGGAGGTGGGGAGGGAGGTGGGGAGGGAGGTGGGGAGGTTGGGGGAGGTGGGGGGAGGTGGGAGGGAGGTGGGAGGGAGGTGGGAGGGAGGTGGGGGAGGTGGGGGGAGGTGGGAGGGAGGTGGGGGGAGGTGGGAGGGAAGTGGGGAGGGAGGTGGGAGATAGGTGGGGGGAGGTTGGGAGGTGGGAGGGAGGTGGGAGGGAGGTGGGAGGGAAGTGGGGAGGGAGGTGGGAGGGAGGTGGGAGGGAGGTGGGAGGGAGGTGGGAGGGAGGTGGGGAGGGAGGTGGGAGGAGGGGAGGGAGGTGGGAGGGAGGTGGGGAGAGAGGTGGGAGGGAGGTGGGGAGGGAGGTGGGAGAGAGGTGGGAGGGAGGTGGGGAGGGAGGTGGGGAGAGAGGTGGGAGGGAGGTGGGAGGGAGGTGGGGAGGGAGGTGGGAGGGAGGTGGGGGGAGGTGGGAGGGAGGTGGGGGGAGGTGGGAGGGAGGTGGGGAGGGAGGTGAGAGAGAGGTGGGGGGAGGTTGGGAGGTGGGAGGGAGGTGAGTGGGAAGTGGGAGGGAGGTGGGGAGGGAGGTGGGAGGGAGGTGGGGAGGGAGGTGGGGAGGGAGGTGGGAAGGAAGTGGGAGGGAGGTGGGAGGGAGGTGGGGAGGGAGGTGGGAGGGAGGTGGGGAGGGAGGTGGGAGGGAGGTGGGAGGGAGGTGGGGAGGGAGGTGGGGAGGGAGGTGGGAGGGAGGTGGGGAGGGAGGTGGGGAGGGAGGTGGGGAGGGAGGTGGGAGAGAGATGGAAGGGAGGTGGGAGGGAGGTGGGGCGAGGTGGGAGGGAGGTGGGGGGAGGTGGGAGGGAGGTGGGGAGGGAGGTGGGGAGGGAGGTGGGAGGGAGGTGGGGGGAGGTGGGGAGGGAGGTGGGAGGGAGGTGGGAGGAGGTTGGGAGGTGGGAGGGAGGTGGGAGGGAGGTGGGGGGAGGTGGGAGGGAGGTGGGGGGAGGTGGGAGGGATGTGGGGAGGGAGGTGGGAGAGAGGTGGGGGGAGGTGGGAGGGAGGTTGGGGGAGGTTGGGAGGTGGGAGGGAGGTGGGAGGGAGGTGGGGGGAGGTGGGAGGGAGGTGGGGGGAGGTGGGAGGGAGGTGGGGAGGGAGGTGGGAGGGAGGTGGGAGGGAGGTGGGAGGGAAGTGGGGAGGGAGGTGGGGAGGGTGGTGGGGGGCTTTTCCGAGGGGGCTGTCAGTGACGTCAAAACACAAATGACATCCCGAGTCTGGCGCCCAATCCAATCCCACAAGCGCTGCCTTCAGCCCCTTCCATGAGAGGGGAGAGAGGGGGGGGGGGGCGATCTATGGCCGTGGGGGGAGGGCGCAGGGTGGGAGGTGACCCGGTGGGTGCAGGAGGAGCCGCTGCGGTGATAGGGGTTGTGAATGGAGATGTCGAGCCATGAGGATGTTGAAGCAACGTGGACGGGACATCTGTGAACAAAGAGCTTCATCGCTCATCGGATTCCTCCAGCGTGAACACGGGTTCTGATGTGCTTGGACTGCCGTTCACGTGACCCGTCAGAGCTTGAGCCGTGATCACGCACACTAGAACATCGGCCTCGTGTATCCTGTACATTGTTCATTAAACGTGGAGAATAAATGATTATCTAATGGGCAAGGGGACACTCAACTCGTTCCTCACTAACACTGCTGCCGCCTGAAAAGGGAAATGTTACTGGTTGGAACCTCCTGGTTACACCAGCCCACAGGGGATTATTGTGTCCGTCCGTCCGTCGTGCAGGGAGGGGATGGGTGGGAAGGGTGGGGAGGGGAGGAGCTGGGTGGGGAGGGTGGGGAGGGGCTGGGTGGGGAGGGTGGGGCTGGGTGGGGAGGGGAGGGTGGGGAGGGGCTGGGTGGGGAGGGGAGGGTGGGGAGGGGCTGGGTGAGGAGGGTGGGAGGGGTGGGGCTGGGTGGGGAGGGGCTGGTCACCCCGCGGTGCCCTTATAAAACTCAACGTTTAACCTATTCACGCCGGCTTGTGCCCGCCCTCACAGTCGGCCATATTTGCGGAATACACCACGCCGCCGTTGACCCTGGCCATTGACCGAGCAACCCAACGTTTCTACCAGCTCCCTCCGCAGGAATGTGTTAAATAGGCGACGTTGCGGGCAATGGCCCTTCCTCAGGGCAAATAGAGGTCAGTGAGACGAGTTGGATGCTCAGTGTTGGAGACTGCACTTGTACACCACGGGGCCTGATGGGAATATCACACGATAATAGAAGAAAGTTTTCCTGGCTGGCTGGCTGCCAGGACCTCACGTCTGGAGGGAGGGACGGACGGCGGGTCACGTCTAAAGGATGTGTGGGTTGCTCGTTAGTATATGCATTCTGATTATCAGTAAAAAAAAATGCAAGTCAATGGTTACATTATAGCTATTGAGTAACAGACGCACCCTTCAGTAAAGTAATACAATATACAGTACAGCTAAAGGGATGATAATTTCGTCAAATAGTGAAAATGAGAGTCTGTCTGTGACGTACACACGGTACAGATTCATTCGTTTACCGATTTACTCACCCTTCACATACAGATCGTGGCTCTAAACGCTGGACGCGCCTAATGATGATGATGATTGCTTAAAACGTCACACGGAAACACATACATACATACACGTGTACACGGGCCTACACTCACGTGATGTCTATGTTAATGGTAATCAACGCTCGCTACGCCAGGTCAGATGCACGCGTACACCACGATTAATTTAAATCCGTGTCCTCTACAGACGTGCTTAGCCATCATCAGACGCGTGCAGTGTGGAACCGACTGTATTTAAACGGGGGTTAATTGGTGAGCTTGGGGCGCCCGTACCGCGTGGGAGGTTAGTGTTAAATTGAGTTTGTAAAAACCACGTTACACGGTATGTACGTATTCAGAACTTCTTTAGCACCGCACATAGCCCACCGTGCGAAGTAAATTGCGCACGGTGAGTGCGCATATCTGTGCGTGTCTACACACTCGGTGTACGCCTGCACGCATACGAAACAGACCACATATACATCAAGCGGTTTGTGTAATTATACCCCGGCATTTTATGTTATACAGCAGAGTGATTTGACTCACGCTTGTTTTCGGGGTTAGGCCACACGTGGTGGTAGTTTTTATGCCAAAAATTATTTCCATTTCACCATCCACCACCCGGCAAAAACATGTCCACGTTTACACACATTATCATCATCATTGTTATTATTATCATTATAATTATTTATACCACGCCGATGTGTTGATCAAATTCTGACCGATAAAGGCTCCAGCTCATCGCCGGGAACTTAAGACTTCACTGACTATTGCATAAACATCGGGGATATTTTGCTCCAACAAGCTCGTAAACAAATATGGATAATTGCATCGGCTCCTGAAACCGACGTTTTAAGTACTGTGATTTATTTACTTAATAATGGGTTATATACGATACTCTCATTGGCAAAATACACGCGTTTAGTTTCTAATATTGCCATTAGGACAAAGCACTCAATTCCCCGCTGCATGGACACAAACGCAATTCTGATACTTGTGTACAGATCGACTTGAATGGCATTAATATTTCATGTGCCTCAAATACATGCACGTGTGGCATTTAAATGCCATGTGGTCATATTTTAATATCACACATAGACGTTGAGCGGTCAAAATGTTTTTCGAACGACATTTATAATAAGATACAATAACAGGCACAGACTTACGCTTGAATATATTTGTTCATATTACCAACCCCTGGTAGCAATAACGCGCTTATTCTGCATTATACGTGTACACATATATATATCCATTTGTTCTGCATTCATTTCTGCTATACTATAACGCATATGCAGGCCAAAGTACGAATGCGTATGTGAGTTTACGTTACATATGTTCTTGACGCAAGGATGATGTCGCTTGTTTAAGCCTCGCAAGGTATCGCTCATCCCTCTTGTAATCACCCAGCGCCTACACAGTATGTGCTGTGTGTCTATATATATACTGTATTAGCACGGTGAAGCACAGCCACACGCATGAGCATCTTGTCCAAACTGCCGAATCGCCCGCTGTGTATAATATAAATATCACCTCGAGACTTGCTTTTTCCCTGTGTTTGATGACAGAGTCATCGGGACGTGTTCTCAACGACACCACTGCCACCACCACCAACAACAACACAATGGACTAAAGCGGGCTAATGCGTAAAGAGGTGTGAATCTGTTGGCGCTGTCGTAATTAAAGCGCACGCACGCACGCACAACTACACGCCACAACAGCCGCAACAATAAACTGGCAACGTGGGTAGAGCCACAACAACAACCAACGAAGAAATAAGGGAAGAATGAACAACACCAACAACAATTCCTCGCGAATAATTCCTCCTTATATTGCATCAATTCATCACGGGAGTCGTACACATTTGTTAATTTCAAAAGCGGGGGTTCGAGCGTGGCTCAACACCCCCACCTCCCTCTCCCCCTATTATCATTCTGGGAATAGCGCGGCTCCTGGCCTCGTCGCGCTGTTTATTAAACACACAAATTGCTGATTTTGCGCCACAACAAGACGCGATCCCTCTGCTAATAAGAGCGAGAGGGCGAGGCGCGCGCATCCTCGGCGAGCGACCGGGAAGATTTTTCATCGCGGAGGCGTAAAGATACCCCCGCACTTAGGCCACGCTAATGAGGAAGCTGACAATAATTAAGCACCATATTTCAAAACATTTTTTTTGTTACCCAACGCTTCCCACCCCCCCTACCCCCCCTTTTTTATTCCACCACCCCCTACCCCCGTCTCTCCCCTCTTTTCGTCCGTCCCCCTCTTCTCATCCGCGCAAGCATCCCTCCTACCTCTGCACCGCACCCACTCTTATTTGCGTGAGTGTGGGTGGGTGAAGGTGTGTGTCTGTGTGTATATGTGTGTGTGTCTGTGTGTGTCTCTGTGTCTGTGTGTGTCTGTGTGTGTATTTGTGTGTGTCTAGGTGTCTGTGTATCTGTGTGTGTCTGTGTGTGTCTGTGTGTGCGCGGCAGTGTCGCGGTTAGCGCGCTGCGCGAACCAGGTGACACGAGTTTGATTCCCGCTCACGACCACCAACACCGGTGATGATTATCTGAACCGGTTCTGCGCCTCCCCTATGTCAACTCAGCCTCAAATTAGTACCTGGTGCGGTGTGTAAAACATCACCACTGGGGAGACAAAGGCGGCCGGGCGTGGTGCTTGTACGCCGTTCCGGTCTTCATAGGTGGTCACTAACAGCACTTGTCCCAACAGTCGCTTAATGCTATTCGGGGGATATTTGTCTTTATCTTTGTGAGTGAGTGAGGGAGAGAGAGAGAGTGTGTCTGTGTGTTCAATAAATAACAATCGAACGTAAATTTATGGCCAATAATGTGGCCCATATATACTGCATATTCATCCCACGTTATAATTAAGACGTCGTATAATGATGAAACAAAACTTCAAATAAATCTACATTGAGTCAACAATGTGCGTGTGCGTAATTGTGTGCGTGGGGAGCGGTAGTGTAGCGGTTAGCGCGCCACGCAACGACCCCGGCCAACCAAGTTCGATTCCCACTCACGGCCAACTCCAGTGACGATTATTTTAACCGGTCCTGGGCCTCCCCTTAGTCGACTCAGCATCAAATTAGTACCTGGTGCGGTGTGTAAACATCGCCACTAGGGAGGCAAAGGCGGCCGAGCGTGGTGCTGGCCACCCACCCCATCGTGTACCGTCCCGGCCTTCATAGGTGTTCGCTAACAGCACTTGCCCCAACAGTCTGTTAAGGCTACACGAGGATCTTTGTCTTTCAGTTTGCCACGTACGCTTTCGCGACCAACATCAAATCTGGCTGTCGCCTGATGAAGCTGGTTGTAATTACTGGCGAAACGTCGTACTCAGATTGTAAATGTTGTGGCTTTGCTCTCCAACACACCGGTGTGCTGTACTTGTAACGAATTGGCATGTAATGTTTAATTGACAAACCTTCCTAATTGGTTGTGTCGGGTGGTGGCGGGTTTAACGACACATTTATATATATATATATGAGAGTGTGTGCGCGTTTGAGTATGTGTGCGTGGTCCTTGTTGCGTGAGTTGGACTGTGTGAATGTGGCGAGCGGTAGTGCAGCGTTCACTTTGATTCGATTTCCGCTCACGGTCACCTACACCTGTGGCGATTATGTCGACTGGGCGTGGTGCTGGCCACCCAACATCCTCGTGTGCCGTTCCACATTTCATAGTTGCTCGCTCACGATGCTGTTGAACTTTCGAAAATTGGATGCATCGTTTACGAGCAGATATGTGCAATGCATTCAAAATAAAATAAAAATCTACGCTGTAGATTACTTACGCTTGTTCTGTTTTGTTACTGTGTGTGAATAATTAATGTATAATGCAATACATTAAAAAAACTTAAATAATGTGTTATCAATTATGATGTATGAGTAGAGTACTTGAATATAATTCCGTCAGATGAAATGCATTCCACCTAACACTTACTCAGTCTGTTTAACATGCGGCCTATTGTGAGCATCCTTCCACGGACACTTAATAACAGCACTGGCTCTGTTACGTATTTATGAAAACGTGAGTAGTTTCTATTAATTCACCGTGTTGGTCTCCGCGCGTGCACATCAACTCAAGCCTCGTGCGTGTGCCTCGTGTGAGTGGTGTGAGCAGCGGGGTAGCGACGCTGCACTAGGAAACCCTGGCCACCCGAGTTCGATTCCCGCTCACGGCGAAAGCCAGTGACCATTGTTATTGATACCGATCCTGGGCCTCGTCGAAGGTCATGTAAGTACCTGGTGCGATGTGTAAACATCGCCACTAGAGAGACAAAGGTGGTCCGGCGTTGTGCTGGCCAAGCACCCCCTCGTGTGCAGCGCCGACCTTCATAGGTGCTCGCTAACAGTACTTACCACACAAGTAGTCTTCGTGAGATGCCACGGGATACGACAATTGCATACACCATACATATAACAAATATATACTTGTGCTGGATTATTTGTCCATCTAAATGTATAGTATACTGTATATGTATTTATGCGATAGGGTATAAGGGCAAAACTCATTTGGGGATATGTATACCTCGTGTTTCATTTGCATTGTGGGCACACGGACAGGTACACGTGTGGTTGTGTATTTTGCATGGGTGGTTATTTACACATCATATAATGCTTAAAACGAATTTATATAACCACACAGCGTGTGTCAATCGGCATATTAATCGGCCTGACGTAACAATGTTAACCGGCAGATTTCGTTGAAAGCATTTAAGGAAATTCTGATCAACCGGTTCAATCATCTGGTTCTCATCATTAAGTCCAGCATGTTAAACCAATGCTGCTGCTGTTGCCAAATGTTCGTGGAAAGGGTATCCCCTCTTAGCTTCGGGACTCGTTCAGTCGCAACACAGCAGAATTGTCAACAATAAATAATTACGAGCTGGAGAAATATATAATGTACACATAACTGTTAAATTAGAATCTATTTTGCATGCGCACATATTGGTAATGTGGTACATGCTACTCCCATGCATATTTCATGGAACAAGAATACGAAATAGACTGTATGGCGACAGTATACATTCTATGAACATCTGAAATGCGTAGACACGCGGACGTGTACGTGCACGCACGTTGTACTATACAAAGACAAAGATTTCCCGTATAGTGTTATTCGATTTTTGGGGCAAGTGTTGTTCGCGAGCACTTATGAAGGCCGGCACAGTACACGAGGGGGTGGGTGGTCATCACCACGTCCGACCGCCTTGGTTTCCCCTGTGGCCATAGTTTACATAACGCACCAGACAGTCATTGGTGGCTGAGTCAACCTAGGGGAGGCCTAGGGCAGGTTCCGATTATCGTCACCGGTGTTGGCCGTGAGCGGGAATCGAACTCGGGTGGCCGGGTTCGTAGCGTGGCGTGCTAACCGCTACACCGCCGCTCCCCACAACAAACATGTACACATGCACGCACATAAGTGGCACATGACACCCATGGCAATGTTTTAATATATATATAAATAATGTATACAGGCCATTGTCAATCCACTGCAAGATGAAGCCCTTTGTATCCATGCCCTACCGGCAATGGGTGGTTGTTTGACCATACTTCGGTGAAGTAAGGTCAAACAACACTGTGAAGTGGGGAGGACGTGGGAGTTTCGTCCAGGAGGTGGTCCACGTCACTCGCCGCTGATGTTTTCCGTGGCCGGGATTCGAACTGGTGATTAAATATCGCAGTCAAATTGCGCTCCCATTGGTCTGACGTGACGCAGCCCTAACACAGCAGGCCTTGTGCGTGCACATTATCCTGAAGTCGACTGATAGGTACACACACACACATCCTTGCCATTAAAGAATGGATTTATATTGCATTTTATATGCGGCCGCAACTCAAGACGCTCCACCGAACCTGTGGGCTTATTTATTGTTCGGATATTGGCAGTCAGTCATTGGCAGAGGGCGGGATACAGGACGGATATATCTAGGGCCTTGAACATGGACAGGGACTCCACAGCACGGATGACTGGATGAAGGGGGGGGGGGGGTACAGCAGATGCCAATGAAGTGACCCCCACGCTGAATGAACCTTGACACAGGGGCTACCACGCGACAACGTCAGGCAGAGTAAACAACAACAAAAACAACAACAGCAACATGAATGGAAATATTTGGGCCTTGACTGGAAGATTGGCAACGAGTCGACAGCATTGACGGCTGTGGGGGAACAGACACCCAGACGATGAGGCCAAGCAATGGCTATTGAGCGACTCCATACTGGAGCGAAGATTGACTGATCGTGGCGGGGGGTAGTGGCGGGGGTGGTGGGGGGGTTGTATTGGGCTACACGTGCACTTGCTTGCGGAATCGCTGCACGTATATGGAGGCAAGACGCGGCCGCTAGGCATCGGGGTGAAATGGGCCCGTATTAGAAGCTTAATTACTACAGCCAGAGCGAGCTCCCCTTTATATCACCCACGCTGTCCATTAGATGCGGCGGAAACGGCAGTGGAAGGCTCATAGATTAGCCACAAGGGCGAGTTGCCAGCGGTTTCAAAAAAATGTATACTGTATAGCCACTTGCCTCTCTCTCTCTCTCTCCTGCTCGGATATACAGACATTTAAGGCTGATTCGACATAGGGGAGGCCCAGGACCGGTTCAAATATTCGTCACCGGTGTTGCTGGCCGTGAGCGGGAATCGAACGCGGGTCGCAGGGTTCGTAGCCCAGCGCGCTAACCACTGCACCACCGCCCCCCACACACGCGCGCACGCACACGCACACACGCACACGCACACACACACACGCACGCACATCGCACACACACGCACGCGCACATCGCTAGCTGCGCACCGGGTCGCTTTGCGTGAGGATTCCGTTGCGTTGCACCGATACATCACAGCGCAACTTATTAAGTGTTTGGAATTTGCTTATTAGCAAAATCAATATCTATAATTTATTCCATTTAATCAACTCGCGAGCTCTCTGTTGACCAGAGCGGTGGCGGCGATGTGTGTGTGTATGTGTGCATAATATCCATAACAAATTAGTTTTGCGCCGTATTTATTTGCGCAGTAACGCGTCCTAATTATTAATGGGTTTTGTTTATCGCTGCGCGCTACCAATAACACATCCGAGACCCCCTAACCCACACTATAGATGTCCCTACCGAACCCAAATGACAAATTACGCGAATGTATATATATATTTTTTTTATTGTTGCGTGTGCTTCGGTTTTGAACGCACGCACGGCACGCATTAAATAAAGCACGCTCACGTAATCACGCTTAACATTGTGCGCGCGTTGTACACGACCGTGGTGCATGCGCACGCACGGCGCTGAGATAGCGAATTGCCTACCACGCAGAGCGGGGGGGGGGAGGGGGGACAGGATTTTGATCTACAATTAACGCAAACTCGCCTGTACGTACGTACGTTACAAGCACACAGACACGCACACCTATTGAAGCCCACGCGCGTGCATGTGTACAGTCCGTTGTTGATCGTGTCGCCGAGATCGTGAGGGGTCGTAGGATCGCGGCTCGGGGAGGCCTTCATCCAGCAGTGGACTGATCACGGCTGATGACGATGATATTCTGTGCTATATCTACATATATGTGCATACACACCGTGGCGACCCATGTAAGCGCGCACACAAAGCTCCGATTTGAATTGCACAGCAGACCCCACTGTGGACGTACACGGACACGGATGTTTACACTCAAGCGCCTGCATACAGCAAATGCGTGTATACAGACCACAACATGCGTGTAGCATACGTGTACGCATTACGTACGCGCGCGAAGACCACCAAATATATA
The DNA here is from genome assembly GCF_015708825.2 of Lethenteron reissneri. NCBI lineage: Eukaryota > Metazoa > Chordata > Hyperoartia > Petromyzontiformes > Petromyzontidae > Lethenteron > Lethenteron reissneri. The sequence goes on from NC_083795.1 coordinate 6,752,626, forward strand.
ATTCACGTAAACAAACCCGTCAATGCGTAAACTATAAAGCAGTCGGCTCGTTCGCGGCACGCGTCCCATCCGCCGTGAAGTATTAATAAACATGTGCCGCTCGAAGACAAGCGGTAAGTGAAATAAATTCCATCCGCGGACTCGCGGAATACAAATCTAACGTACCAGCGACGTTCTCCTCGCCTCCCGCTCCTAGAGATATGTGTAATGAACACCAGAGACTCTTAAAGCCGAGGGGGGGGGCGGGAGAGAGAGTGGGGGGGGGGGGGGCTGAGGCATGAGATGGACGGAGAGGGAGAGAAACAGAGAACGAGAGATAAATGTATTCCTGGATGATATTATTAATAATGGGCATGGCGTGTTTTTTCTTCTTGCTGTGTTACGAGATCACGGGTTTTGTCTCCTCTGTGGTCCATCGCGCGCGTGTTCGTCCGCAGGATGGAGGAGGAGGAATGTTCTTGCGTGGCATCGCCTGGATTCTGAAATATTGAACGATTTTCTCTACCTGCGTTTCTATTCGCATGTCATTGTGTACGTATGTGTGTGTGTACGTGTGTCCACTCAGTCTCAAATGAGTACCTGGTGCGGTGTGTAAACATCGCCACCGGCGAGACAAAGGCTGTCGGGCGTGGTGCTAGCCACCCATTCATTCGTGTACCGCCCCGGCCTTAATAGGTACCACTCGTTTCGAGCACTTGCCCCAACAGTCTGTTAAGGCTATACGGGATATCTTTATCTTTCTATGTCTATGTATGGGGGACGATATCGTAGCGATCGGAGTTAGATTCCCCGCTCATGATGAAAACGTATATCTGAACAGGTGTAGGGTCTCCCCTAGGTCGACTCAGCCGTGGTGCAGTGCGTGGTGCAGTTTGTGCAAGCATCAGCGCCGCGAAGACAAAGGCGGCCGGGCGCGGTGCTGGCCACTCATCCCATAATTTACTGTGTAAATATGCGGAGAGCGGTGGCGCAGTAGTTAGCGCACTGCGTTAAGCACCAAGCAACCGGGGTTAAAATCCCGGTCACGGCTATGATAAGTGGGCAGTCATATCTGAAACCGCGCCTGGGCCTCCCCAAGGTCAATTCAGCTCTAAGTGAGTATCTTGTACCTAATGCAAAAATCAGCACTTGGATGACAAAGGCCGTGGTGCTGGCCACATCATTATCCCGTCCCCGCCTTCATAGGTGCTCGCTAAACAACACTTGCCCCAACAGCTTGAAAAGGCTGTAGTGGAGGGCCTGTCCGTGCGTCGACGTATGTATGCACTTCAATGATTGTGTGCGCACGTGTGTGTATACATGCACGTGTGTGTGTACATGCACGTGTGCGCGTGGGTGTGGGACTCGATTTCCGCTCGCGGCCAACACCAGTGACGATTATTTAAACTGGTCCTGGGCCTCCCCTAGTTCGACTCAGCCTCAAATGAGTACCTGGTACGGTGTGTAAACGTTGCCACTTGGGGAAACAAAGGCGGTTGGGCGTGGCGATGGCTATCGAACCCCCCCCCCCCCAATGCGTACCGTTCCGGGCTTCATACGTTCTCGCCAACAGCACTTTCACCAACTACACGGGGGGGAGGGAGGGGAAGGGAGTCTTTGTCTTTGTTTGTGGGACTGGCTAACAGTACTTGCCCGGACAGACTGTGGAGGCCACGACGGGGAATTATTTGTCTTCGTGTGCCTCGTGGTCTCGACTCCCGTGGTCCCTGACAGGCGAGACGCCGCCCTCTTTAGCCCGATGTTCTGCAAGAGCATGGGAGCTCGCCAGCGGGGCGGATAATTTAGAAAAAATGATTTTGGCGAATTGCTACAACGTGGGGCGGCTGCAATGTGGAGGAGGAGGAAGCGGTGGAGGAGGGGGGGCGATGGTGGCGATGATGTTTGTTGGGAGTGGGAGGAGAGATGCTCGTTTGAGAATGAACCACGAGTGACGCGTACGGCATCCACACCTGCACCACGTTGTGTACGTACACGCGCAGACTGTGTGTATATACACATATATATAGACTGTGTATATACTAGGTCACATTGGAATATCGACAGGAATCTTTGTACTTATGCGTTTTGTATTTATATATATTTTTTTGGTATTTATGTTTAGTGACTTGCTTACCGTTTCTATATTTTGCACGACTATAGTTTTGTTGGTGCATTGTTGTTGTTGGAACTCGCTGACCCGCCCCTACTGGACGTATGTAACAAACATAGCTGCATGGCTTATCGGGATATATACAATTTCAGATTGTGATATACGGAGTGACGGGGATGGGTGAGGAGTGGTAGGGGGAGGCGGGAGTGGAGTGTTGGGCTATCTCACAGCACGAGTTCGATTCCAGACCACGGGCTAACGACCAGTGGTGAGTAATATCTGAACGGGTTCTGGAACTACACATTCACAAAGGCCGCATTGACCAGCTGTGGGTGAAGTATGGTCAAACAACCTCAATGACTGACACGGCGTGGGGAGATACGTCTTCATCCAGCAGTGGAGTGACAACAACAATCTGTTAATTATTATGTTTGGGATTATTATAATAACACCATATGTATGCGTGCGCATGTGTGCATCGCGTCGTCCGTGCATATAAGGTGGTACATATCGCAAATTAAACAATAAGCGTTGAACCGCGCTGTAGATTAACAGTGAAACTGATCGCCAAAACAAACCGCTGCATTGCAAGGCATTCAATGTGGTTCTCGCTGTAATCGACGCACAGATGCGCTCGGGAGCTTCCTTGCCGGGTTAGATGCGCGCTCCCCTCGATATAGTCCAGTGTTCTTAAATATAGCGCACTAATCACGTGATCGCGTTTCATCAACGCAATCGACGACAGAGAAATTTCAACATCACCGCATCAACTGCATTGGCCCGTCTCTGACGCACAGGTGCATTGCACTCAGGCGCTAATATTAAACACATACACAATACAGTACATACGCACACACGAATACGCACACACTAATACGCACACACGAATACGCACACATGCACACGTACGCACGTGACGTGACATCACGATCATTGTCATCACCGTCACCGCCACCATCACGATCACGTGGGTTGGCGAATGGGGATTTCCAGGATCCGTTCAGATGATGATCATGATGATGATAATGATCATCATCATTACCGGCAACATCATCAACATGGTGATCACGCGGGTGGGTGAATGAGAATCCGATGATAATGATGATGATCACGCTCATGATGACGCTCATGATGGCCATAATGATGACGATGCTGCCGATAATGACTATGATGATAATCACGATGATCATCATCACCGGCACCATCATCACAACAACAACAACGACGACGACACACACGAACGACACGAACAATCAATGGCTTACATTTGAGCACTCACCACCGCGCGCGAGTTTCGTCTGCTCCGAGTCACGCAAAGCGAATCGCGCGTTCGTCGCAGCGCCCTTCGCTTCCGATCGGCCGGAGGCCTCCGCCGGACTGCTCGCAACGAGAGCCACGATATGGCTGCGTTGCGGGGTGGGTTGTTTTTTTTTCCTACTGTACGTGTCTGTGCGTGCGTGCGTACGTGCGTGCGTGCATCCTACTGCCGCATCCTATAATGCATCGAGCAGATGTTGCAGCGCGACCAAAGGGTTCTTTCGCTCAGCGTCTGGTTACAGTCGAACCGCCGCTCGCTCTTGAATTTTCTGTGGTCACGCTTTTGTGATTTCTATTTTTTTGGGGGGGTGGGAGTGGTGGTGGGTGGTGGTGGTGGGGGGAGATCCACTATTTTATTGCCGTTATTTATTTAGTTTGTGTTGGTCTTCAGAGGTTAACAATCAGGTTGACTCGCCCAGGTAGAATGATTCGGCGCGGGTAAGCCGTATCAATGTCGCGCCCACAATCATCAAAGGCGCCGACGCCGTCGATTGCTTCCTTGCGTGCGTCCGTGCGTGCGGACAGAGCGCAGCGCTCCGGGTTTTATGATCAGGATGAACGCGATCAAAGACAACGACAAATATCCCCCTTGTAAACCTTACGCAGACTGTTCGGGGCAAGTGCTGCTAGCGAACACGAGGGGGTGGGTGGCCAGCACCACGCGCAGCCGCCTTTGTCTCCCCAGTGGCAATGTTTACACATCACACCGAGGTACTCATTTGATGCTAAGTCGACCCAACGGGGGGCCCAGGACTGGTTCAGTTAATCGTTACTGATGTTGGCCCTGAGCGGGAATCGAACTCGTGTCGCCAGTTTTGTAACGCAGCACACACACACAAGCGCTTAAGTGCAGCTTGCATACAGAGACAAAGATCCCCCGTATAACCTTTAATAGACTGTTGGGGAAAGTGTTGTTATCGACCATCTATAATTTTAGGTCGGCACGAAACGAAGTGTTGTGTGGGCAGTGCACACTGCACGCGCGCAAACAATGGTTTGGAACTGTTCGCTACGTTGAAGTGTATATATATATGTTTGTAAAAATGTATTTTGTTGTTGTTTTGCTATTTTGTTTTGCTGCTGAGATATTGCATTGTAATTGTGTTCGCGTGGCGTCGAAATGTCCCCGGCTGCTTGTGTATTCCACGGTGCGCCTCTTCACGCATAAATAACGCGAATCATCAAACATGAATTATGCCCGGACCCTCGCTCGCAGTGGAGGCTGGGCTGGACGAGGAGGGAAATAGGCTCATGCAAGACAGCGGTTGTATCGTATGGGTGCGTTATTATTAGTCATTTTAGCGTTGTACTTGTATAATTCATAATATGCATTTTAAAACCCAATGCATATTTTACTATATTATTATAATTAGCGTGATTGTTCGAAATAGATACTTACACTCGTATTATTATTATTATTAAATTTGTTGTTGAATTATTTAAGTGACTGCAGCCGATGATTTCAAATCTCCATATCGCCAAGATGGCTGTGCCCTCGGGGCAGAGTTGGATGTCGCATGATTTCTCTATTTGTAGTTTATTTGTTATTTATGAGAACCTCTCTCTCTGCCTCCCATTGCAGTTAATTTGCCCGGTTCACAAATGTCCTGGAACCGGCGCATTTCACGTGCGTGTGTGTGCGTCTTTGTGCGTGTGTGCTAATCACCGTCTCGTGTGCCTTGCCGGCCTTAATAGGTGCTCGCTAACAGCACTTGCCCAATAGTCTGTTAAAGGGCATACGGGGGGCGGGGACGGTGGGGGTCTCTGTTTTTGTGTCTCTTCGTCTTTGTAATTCACGCACGCGACGATTATCTAAAACGGTCCTGTGCCTCTCCTAGTCGACTCAACCTCAAATGAGTACCTGGTGCGGTGTGTGAACAACGCCAGTGGGGGAGATAAAGACGGCCGGGCGTGATGCTGGCCACCCGCACCCTCGTGTACCATCCGACCTTCATAGGTGCTCGCTAACAGCACTTGCCCCAATAGTCTGTTAAGGCTACACGGGGCATCTTTGTGCGTGTATGCCTCTCTATCTCCGTCTGGTCGCGTCAGTGCGCGTTATTGGTGAAGCGCTCCGAACATTGGACCCTGAGTTCGCAACCCGGCCACGGCTATCACCAGTGGCGAGTGACGTTTGACCCTGTCCTGGGCTGTCTGCGAGTCGAATGAGTGCCTGGTGCGGTGTATAAACAACGGCACTGGGGAGACAAAGGTGGCCGGACATGATTCTGGTCATACCACCCCCTCGTGCGAAGTTGCTGCCTTAATATATACTGGCTAACAGCGCGTATCCCCAAGTGTCCATGATGACTATGGAGTGGATAATTGTGTTTACTGTGTGTCTCTGTATATGTCTCCGCGTGTCTCCCTCTATAGGGACATCTTCACGTGCATATCCGAGTGCATCTTGGTGTGTGTGCATACCCGTGTGTGGTGGTGGTGGGTGACGGCTGTGTTGTATGTCTATTGCCTAGGGCACATTATATCAAGTGGGGAGCGGTAGTGTGGCGGTTAGCGTAGCTTGCGCTATGAAGCAGTGTGACCGGAGTTCGATTCCGCTCACGACAAACACAAGCGACGGACTACCTGAGCCGTCCCCGTGCTTCGCCTAGGTCGACTCAGCATAGAATGAGTACCTGTTGCGGTGCGTAAAAAACATCGGCACTGGGAGAGACAAAGACGGCCGGGCGTGGTGCTAACCACCCAACACCCCTCGTGCGCCGTGCCGTCCTTCGCCGGGTGCTTGCTTCACACTGACAGCACTTGGCTCAACGGATCGGCGAAGGCTTACGTGGGGGTGATGTTTGTCTTTGTGGCGGGTGGCGGCTTGCGTTGTGGTGTATCCCACCTCGGGTGCGTTCAGGTGAAAGGAGGCGTGAAGTAACGCGGCGCACGAGGCACGAGGCCCCCCTAACGCGCTCCCGGAGACCGCTTTTAGACGCCGGGAAAAAAACTATTTCCTCGTTCACTGTGCGGGTTTATTTATCGCGCCGCTACTTTCGCTCGTCTCGCTTCGAGAAGGCCGCCCGAGTCCTCGTGTTCTCACGTGCATGTGTGGTGCATGTGTGGTGCATGTGTGGCGCATGTGTGGTGCATGTGTAGTGCATGTGTGGTGCATGTGTGGCGCATGTGTGGTGCGTGTGTGGTGCATGTGTGGTGCATGTGTGGTGCATGTGTGGTGCATGTGTGGTGCATGTGTGGTGCATGTGTGGTCCATGTGTAGGGCATGTACGCGTGTGCGAGCGTGGTGATATTGTAGATTGAAATGCGTGATTTCAGCCGGGACGGTCCGCTGTGAACGCTCTCCCGGGAACGATGCCGGCACGTCACATCCACCTCGCCTCGTTTTGCCTGTATTATCGGCGTAAGGCACTACCACTACCACTGGAGTGGTAGTGCCTTGCGCCGATAATGCCCCAAGTCCACACCAGCAGAGCGTGCAGCTTTTACGGAAAATATCGGATTGATAACGCAAGGCAAGTCTTGATTTTTCTATTACGTCGTGAGCATTAAGATAACATCTGGAGCACCCAATTGATGTGCCGCTACGCGTTCATTATTTAAAATGTAACGCGACCTTGCCGAGTGAAATGGACGCATGAGCGTCTGTCTTCGACGAACGTGCATGCACCACGCACAGGTCGTTATTTCAGTTTAACACGTGGAAGGCTTTCGCGACCAATATTATTCATAATCAACGTTTTTGGGTTTAGATCGCGTTATTTATAAATGTGTCGTAACCCTCCACCACCCGACACGACCAATCAGTAAAAAAGTGTCACGTTGACAAAAGACAAATAGTTCACTGCTTTAGCCCACCGGTGTGTTGAAGCGTGAAACCACAACATTTACAATTTTTGGGTAGTACGACGTTTCGCTGGTAATTGCATCCAGCAGAGCCTCACCATTCTGGCGAATTGCCCGATGATGCTGGATGCAATTACCAGCGAAACGTCGTACTCAAAAAATGTAAATATTGTGGTTTCACGCTTCAACACACCGGTGGGCTAAAGCAGTGAACTATTTTGTCTTTTGTCAACGTGACACCTTTTTACTGATTGGCCGTGTCGGGTGGTGGAGGGTTACGACACATTTATAAATAACGCGATATAAACGCAAAATCGTTTATTATGAAGGTCGTTATTTGTCGTCCAAGATTACATCACGGTGGTCTTCCCACGCCGTGTCAGTCACGACGTTCGTTTGACCATACTTCACCACGCTGGTCATTGCGGATTGGTGAAGCAAGCGATGCCAAATGTCACGCCCCCGTTGGAAACCGAACTCAGGTTCGCCGGGCTCATAGCGCGGTGCGATAACCACTACGCCACCGCTCCAACCAATGCATGTTGAACTTCTTTCGCACCGTACGTAACCAACCATGCTAATCGGAGGTGCGGGGGAAGGACAACAAACTAAACACACATAACAACTGTTCTAAAAAAATATGTCAATGTAGATGATTTAAAAGTAAAATCGGAAGAGCGTTCCAGATTGCCGCAGAAGCGCATCTGAAAGCGCGCGATGCAGTGGCCGTCTTTGTTCGATGACCAGCCAAAAAGCCAATAATGAACTCAATTATAGACACACAAGTGAATGTGTAAATGTACGTATTAAATATGCAGACTATAAATGTTGATTCAATTACGGGCTCTCATCTGCTCCAAAAAAATATTCGCAATTATACAACGTATATAAACAAATGTTTGAAACGCAACGTGCTTCTTTGTTGACCGAAATATTTGCATTCAACGTCACCCACGCGGTTGTAAGACTGTCATGTGGGGAGACTGGCGGATTTTGCCGGCTGTTTAGTCCGTGTCGGCTCACACGCGCACGTGGTGAATGGCCCCTTGAGTGACGCCAATTAATGCTCGATGTTTCTAATTATCACCGCGTTAGTAAGTAACACACACGCACACACACACGTGCAGAAATTAATCAGATGGGCGGGACCGTGATGTGTGCATGTGTGTGCGTTGCTGGCTAACAGCACTTGCTCAAAAAAGTGCGTTAAGGCTACAGGGGGTATCATTGTGGGGAGCGGTTGTGCAGGGGTTAGCGCGCTGCGCTACGAACTCGGCAACACGAGTTCGATTCCCACTCACGAACAACACCAGTGACGATGATCTGACCCGGTCCTTGGCCTCCCCTAGGTCGACTCAGCCTCAAATGATGTGTAAACATCGTGGGTGGTGGCTGGCCAACCCACCCCTTCGTGTGTCGTGCAGGCCTTCATAGGTGCTCGCTAACAGCACTTGCCCCAACAGTCTGTTAAGGCTATACCGGGGAACTTTGTATGATTATGTTTGTATGTTTGTATGTATGTATGAGTGTTTTTATTTACCGTATATGTAGGTGTGCGTGTGTGTTTGCGTGTAAGTTCATGCATATATATTTGGGTGTGTGTATTTGATTTTGTTTGAGTGTATGCATTTGTGTATGTATGCATGCGTAAATACGTATGTGTGTGTGTATATATATATATGTACTTGTGTGAGGATATGCTCATGCTTGTCGGTGGTGTACTTGTGTGTAAGTTCATGTGTGTATGCACTTGCACATATGTGCGTGGATATCAGCACTTTCCCCAAAATAGTGTTGCGGCTACACGGGGGATCTTTGTCTTTTTAAGTGCGCGTGTGTGTGATTGTGTGCTCAGTGTATGTATTTGCGGGTGTGAACATGGGTGGACGATTGTGTAATTAGTCGTAAAGAGTATATGCGCGTGATGGGGGGTGTATGTGTGTGTGATCTTAAACGTGTGTGCGTGCAATAGTCTATGAAAACCATAAAGGAGACATCTTTGCCTTGCATTTTTTTAATGCCAGTTCGTGTATGTATTATGTATGTACGTGTACGTGCACGACTGTGCACGTCTGTGTCTGAAATTTACCGCAATTACCTTACGAATAAGTACCCTAGGTATTGTATAAAATTATTATCCGAACATAACTTCAGATTTATTTCAGAACCCTGCTTAATAATTAATGCGGCGCAATTAGGAATCAGCGTGTGGGCGTGTGTGCGCGTGTGCGTGCGTGTGTGCATGTGTGTGTGCATATGTGTGCGCGCGCGTGTGTGTGCATGTGTGTGCGTGTGTGCACACCTGTGTGTGTGCATGTGTGTGCGCGCGTGTGTGTACATGTGTTCGTTCGTGTGTGCACACCTGTGTGTGTGTGTATGTGTGTGCGCGCGTGTGTGCATGTGTCGGAGTGTGTGTGTACATATGTGTTCGTGTGTGTACATATGTGCGTTCGTCACAACTATTTTACACCAAATTAATCGCGATTGCGTATATGCATTTTTGGCTCGGTGCCGAATGTATAAATATCTGCATCATAATAGCAATAATAATAATACAAACAATATGAATATTATTTTAACCAGACACGACATAGTCACGCGATATATATATAGATGGACCGACTGTGCAAACTACTATTTTGATATGGAATTTTGCAAGCGTGGTGTCCATTACTCCCAACGTACAAAATATAACTCGCAATGCGACGGAAACGATGCAAACGAAAGGATGCCATTAAATACCACGAACTCACGCGCGTTATCGCGGACGTCGACAAACCCACGAGAGATAATGTAACACTGTCGTGTGCGCGCGCGCGTGTGTCACGTGACGTGACTCACGTAGGTTCCCTCTCCTCCTCCTCCTCGTCATCGTCGTCGTCGTGGTTGTGAACTCGGCCCAGAGAGCGAACGCAGCGCCAAAGGTTGGGGAGCCGTCCCGATTAAGACGCTGATGGAAACTCTCGTTCGCGACGCCTTCGGCCCCCCCCTCCTCCTCCTCCTCCTTCTCTCTCTCTCTGCACTGCTTCCTCACATCAACACGGCATTTCATCAAGCGGACAAGACGAAATTAAAGCCACATTAACCCGCGGCGAGGAATGCGGTGCCCGGGAATTCTTTATAGATTTCATATCTTTGAGAAAGTCATTTTTTGTGAAGTAAGCTTTAATTATCCCCCCTCCCCTCCTCCACTCCCCCCTCCCCTGTTCAACCGCTTCTTAACATCCCATCCCCAAGTACACACCTCCCTTCTAACGCCACACTTAACACCCCCCCCCCCCATTCCTACACCGCCTCCCACCCCACCTCCTACCACGAACATCTTTTGCCACCATGTCGCTCCTAAACCTCGCAATGCCCCAAACAGACTGCCCCATCTCCACCCACATAACCCCCCCCTCCGCCACACACACACACACCGCCACCACCACCACCACCACGCACTCCACAACTACTCCCAGACTCCACCCACACCCACCCATCCCCACCGCTCCCCTCCCCTGTACCCCACCCTCCCCCTCGCCTCAATTAATTAATCTTCGCGCTGACTGGGGCCCCTCAGCATTGGAGGAAGGGCTGGCCGCGCATATGTGGCGGTCCCGATAATTGATTACCGACCAACCAACGGAAAACTTTTTTTTTTAGCAACGCGGGCGTCAACACGGCCGCTGCCTCGGCTCTTTTTAACTCCTCCACGGTCACCGCGCCGCCTTCATCTCTCCCGTCGGCATCCTTGGCCTGACACAGGCTGCTTTTGACCGCTCGCCTCCTCGCGTGCGTTGCTCACGCGTGCCGGAGCCCGGCGTCTGCTTAGCGAGAAGAGACAGCTGAGGAGGGAGAGCGAGAGGCCGCGGCGGCGGAGCAGGAGAAGAAGGAGGAGGCAAGATCGTGCAGCTCACGGAACGCGACGCGGGTTGCCGACCCTGCTGCCACACTTCGACTGCCAGACGCAGCTTTTATTTTTTTTTTGCTGTTGACCGGACGCTCTGTGGCCGGCCGGGGAGTTTCTTAACGCCGTTGCTTGCCTCCGGGGAGTACGGGGGGAGCGGCAGGGAGGAGGAGGAGGTAGTAGAGGTGGTGGTGGTGGGGGGACGGCTGTGGTGGGGAGAGAGAGAGAGAGCGCGAAAGTGCCTCGGCTCCTTTTTACGCAGCTGAGTGTTTTTTGACGGCGCTCGGCTTGACTCGAAGGCGGCGTCGCGAGTGGCGGAAGACGCGGCGAGACCTCATCCCGAGCCGCCGTCTCGTGCCGCCGCCGCCGCCGCCGCTGCTGCTGCTGCTGCTGTCGCCGCCACAGCGAGCACGGCCGTAGAGAAGCCGCGACGGAGGAGCGTCACGCGCCAAGCAAATGAGAGATTCGCGTCTGGATAAAAATAATGAAATAAGGCGGCGATCGTAAATAAAGACGAATCACAATAACAAGAAGAAGGAGAAGTAACCTCGCCGAGGCACGAAGGTCACTGCCGCACGTCGCGCTTCTGACATCGTTCCGCTTGCGTCGTGCGGAATTCGAAGTTTTTTTTTCGTCGCGTCGCCACCAAGCGCGGCGGTAGATTTCGCGTCCATTATTTGATCTACTTCTATTCTGGCCGGGGCCCCGGGTGGAGGAGGTGGGGGGGGTCATTCGTTTTTGTTTTGCTTTGGAGAGACTCTCGCTGCGCGGCGCCCGCAGAACCGCGGCGACGATCACCGCGGTCACAGCCACCGCCACGAACACCACCTCGACTACAGCCACGACCGCTACCATCACGGACCATCGATGACGACCGCCTTCCAGAAGCCGAAACCCAACCAGGGTCTCCCGCGCGCCATGGAGGAACGGGAGCGGGGCCGCTCACCGCTCGACCACCTCCCGCCGCCGGCCAACTCCAACAAGCCCCTGACTCCCTTCAGCATCGAGGACATCCTCAGCAAGCCATCTGTGCGGCGTCGCGGATTCGCCGTGTGCGCTGCCAGAGCTTCCGCTGCGGCGGCGGCGGCAGCGGCGGCGGCGCTGGGAGCCGAGAAGGGAGCGGGGCCTATGGTTGGGCACGGCGGTGGTGGTGGAGGAGGCGGTGGTGGTGGTGGAGGAGGCGGTGGTGGTGGAGGAGGAGGAGGCGGTGGTGGTGGAGGCGGCGGAGGACACCACGCCGGTGGTCACGGAGCGACCCTAGTCCGACCGTGCACGGTGCAGGCCACGCAGTCGTCCCCGCTGTGCGCGCTGGAGGAGTTGGCGAGCAAAACGTTTAAGGGTCTCGAAGTGAGCGTCTTGCAGGCTGCTGAAGGTGCGCTGGGCTTGCCACGTGTGTATTTCATTACAAACCCCGCTCCCATCAATCTATTTGCTCATCGCTCTCGTTGATTGCTGGTGGTGATGGTCGTATTTGTTGTTGTTTTGTCGCTGCTGTCCGTTGGCATGGTTTGGTTTTTCCATGAGTCGCAGCTCGGCTCCGTGCTTTGTGCCCTTGCAAGTGGTCGGAGTGTTGCCTGCGTTTGTTTGACGCACGTGGCCCCGTTGCGCCGCTCAAGGTGGCGGATTTAGCGAAACTTTGATAGCGAGGGGTGAGTAAGCAGACTTAATGTTCAGAGTGGCGGTGGCGTAGTGGTTAGCGCACCGCGCTATGAAACCGGCCGCAATAGTTCGGTTTCCCGGACGTATTAGCTCACAATCAGTGGCGAGTCAGATCTGAACTGGTCCTTGGCCCGTAACCACCACCCACCCCCCCCCCCCCTATTCATCCACGCGCATTGCAAGAGTGTTGAAGTATGGTCAAACAATCCCCATCACCCCTATTGTAATTTAGCGCCACTAAATAGCGTGACGATCGCTCACTTCAATGGTTGTTGAGCAATATCCTAGACAACTGTTATACGAGAGTCAATCTACTAATTGGTATAAGCCGGTGATGTTTAAATGTTCCGAAAGGCCCATAATCCGTTGGACTAAATGTATGAATATTCTCGTTTTGTGATGTTATATAACGTGATGTTGTTATTGTAATTGTTGTGGGTAGCCTAGCTGTGGGTGCCATGTGAACAACGAGGTTAACGCACGTGCGTGTGTGTGTATGTGTGTGTGTTATGTAACTTCATTGGTGCTCGCTAACAGCACTTGCCCCAACAGTCTGTTGAGGCTATACGGGGGGTATTTGTATTTGTCTGTGTGTGATATGTAACTTCATAGGTGCTCGCTAACAGCACTTGTCCCAACAGTCTGTTTAAGGCTGTACGGTGGGGTCTTTGTATTTGTCTGTGTGTGGTATGTAACTTCATTGGTGCTCGCTAACAGCACTTGTCCCAACAGTCTGTTGAGGCTATACGGGGGGGGGGGGGTCTTTGTATTTGTATACGTGTGGTATGTAACTTCATAGGTGCTCGCTAACAGCACTTGCCCCGACAGTATGTTAAGGCTACACGGTGGATCTTTGTCTTTTGTATGTAACTTCGATTCGTATTGAAGACACAGCTATCCGACTGCGTTGTGTTTAAAAGACACAATGTCACGGGCATGTACTGTACACAGACGAGCGTTCTCTCGTTCTCTCCCCGCTGTGATTGAAGGGCGGGTTTTGTATTCATTGTATAGGACGGAGCGGTGGCGCAGTGGTTAGCGCTAATGTGCTTGTGAACCTGGCTGTCGAACCTGAGTTCGATTCCCCCCCCACGGAGAAACATCAGTGGCGTCTCCCGCCCAGAACTCTACTCCGTCTCAACAACCCGCAAATTGACGATCGTGGGGAAGTATGGTCAAACAACCCACGTGAGTAACGCGGCAGTGGGAGGCCTTCATCCAGCAGTGGATTGACAAAGAACTGCGAATTTAAAGGGAGCTTCCATTCACGTTCCCCAACGTATGCGTTGTGATGGGTTGAAGAGAGTATTGGATTTAGCTACCCCCACATGAATGTATATGTTACCGTGTGCAATATGTGTATCATATACTAATGTGGATATTTGTTTGGTATCTACCTTTTATCTGCCTATGTATACAGTTATATAACTCTTTCATTGTTTGTCCGTGACTATGTCAGAATATGCGTGTGTATGCATCCCATTGTAGATGTGTATAATTACGTAAACTGTACACGTATGTATACGTTTATGTAAGCATGGATTTGCATGTAACACATAGGTGTATATATCATGTTGCGCGCGTGATTGTATATTGTTGTACAACGTTGCGATAGTATATATTCGTGTACGTGTACATGCCAACGGTTGTGAATGCCCGTGTATGGATGATGCCGTATGTATCAAGCGTGCACGCACACACGACCGCATTCGAACGCAGCACGACACATCTTGCATTCCTTCACGCACCACCTCTTTCTCAATTCTTCTCGGATGCGTCTTCACGTATCAATCAACAAAGCACCCGCTCACTGTTTGTGCGTCCGTGCGTGTGCGTGTGTACGCGTGTGTGTGTGCGTGCGTGTGTGTGCGTGCGTGTGCGTGCGTGTGTGTATGTGCGTGTGTGTGTGTGCATGCGTGCTTGCGTGTGTGTGCGTGTGTGCGTGTGTGTGCGTGTGTGCGTGTGCGTGCGTGTGTGTGTATGTGCGTGTGTGTGTGTGTGCGTGCGTGCTTGCGTGTGTGTCCGTGCGTGTGCGCTCCCTTACGCGCACGCACCGCGGACCCCCTCCACAGGTCGAGATGGACTCGCTATTTTCGGGCCTCGAACTGCGCCCAAGAAGCGCCGCAAGTCGCGCACGGCCTTCACGAACGCGCAGATCTACGAACTCGAGAAGCGCTTCCTCTACCAGAAGTACCTCTCGCCGGCCGATCGCGACCAGATCGCCCAGCAGCTGGGCCTCACCAACGCGCAGGTGATCACCTGGTTCCAGAACAGGCGCGCCAAGCTCAAGCGGGATCTGGAGGAGATGAAGGCCGACGTGGAGTCGACCAAGAAGATCGACCCGATCGCCCTGGTGGGGGAGGGCGCCCTGCCGACGTCCCTCGTCGAGGCGATGTCGCCCGGCGTGCGTGCCCTCGACAGGAACGACTCACGCGGGGAGACGTGCACCTCGCCCTCCCCGCGCTCCGAGCATAGCCGGGACGACTTCAGCGGCGACGACGACGACGATGACGACGACGACGACATCGAGATCGACGTGGACGATTAGCGCTCCACCTCTTGTCCGTCCACCCTTGTCGCCCGCCAAGCCCTGCACATCCACTACCGTGCCCGTGCCCTGACGACCGCATGCACGCGGCCCAGTCGCGCTGCGCGGACAGTCGGACAGACGACCCACGAAGACAACAAAGACAAAGATACTCGCAGAGCCTGAACGGGCTGTTGGTTGGGGCGAGTGCTGTTAGCGAGCACCTCTGAGCGACACACACACAGACACACACACAGACACACTCATCGCGCACGCATACAGGCGGACGCGGAGAAAAAAAGAGAGACGTTCAGTATATTTTTTATTTTATTTGTATTACTATAAATATATGCTATATAAATAAAACCACACAAACTATTATTATTTCTTTGCTACTGGTAGCCCCCCCCCGCGCCAACCTCCCTCCAGCCCTTTTTGCTACGATGAAGCCGAGGAGTGTGTGGTGTGGTGGGGTGGGGGTGTTAGAACGACGTCTGAGTCGGGAACGCTGCACGAAGACTCGGGCCAGCGTCGAAGTACAAACAGAGAAAAAGCGCACGAGCGATGTCAGCGCACCCGGGTGGCGACAAAACGCAGGGATGAAGGGGCAGGAGGGAGGTGATTGAGATGCGCCCCCCCCTACACAAGGCCCACCCGTGATGTGATTGCTGAGAGCAGCAGCAGGAGGAGGAGGAATTCGCGGTTGATCTGGTGGCACGGAGTGGCTGAGCAAGGGGACAGCATGTCGCCGTGCTGGGATAGTTTCGGTCACCACCACCACCCACCACCCACCACTCCTACCAGCAGCAGCTCACAATGAATGGGGGGAGAGGCGGTGAATTCTCTTTGGATGTTCCTTCACGTGGCATCGGCAAAGGGGAGATGAGACGCGTCTACCGTGTGTGTGTGTGTGGGAGAATGTGTGTGTGTGTGTGAAGGAGTGTGAGTGAGAGTGTGTGAGAGAAGGAGTGTGAGACAGAGAGTGTGTGTGTGTGAGAAAGGGAGTGTGTGAGGGAGAATGTGTGTGTGAGTAAGGGAGTGTATGTGTGAGAGGGAGAGTGTGAGAGGGAGGATATGCGTGTGTGTATGTGAAAGGGAGCGAGTTTGTAAGTGTGAGAGAAAGGGAGTATGTGTGAGAGGGAGTGTGTGTGAGCGAGAGAGTGTGTGAGAGTGTGTGTGAGAAAGGGAGTGTGGGAGAGAATGTGTCAGACAGTGAGATAGGGAGTGTGAGAGAGTGTGTGTGTTAGTGTGTGATAGAGTCTGTGTGTGAGAGAGGGAGTGTGTGTGAGAGTGAGTGTGTGAGAGAGGGAGCGTGAACCTGGCCTGGCACAAGCGCCGTGGTGACGTCACCGCCACTGAGTGGCGACTGTTGTGTGAGTGAGAGGGAGTATGTGTGTGTGAAACAGGGACAGAGTATGTGTGAGGGTAGGGGTATGTGTGTGTGTGAGACAGTGTGTTTGTGTGTGAATGGGGAGCGGTAGTGTAACGGTTAGCGCGCTGCGCTATGAACCCGGCGACATGGGTTCGATTCCCGCTCACGGCCAACACCAGTGACGATTATCTGAACCGGTACTGGGCCTCCCCTAGGTTGACTCAGACTCAAATGAGTACCCGGTGCGATGTGTAAACATCGCCACTGGGGAGACAAAGGCGGTCGGGCGTGGTGCTGGCCACCCATCCCCTCGTGTACCGTTGCGGCCTTCATAGGTGCTCGCTAACAGCACTTGCCCCAACAGTCTGTTAAGGCTATACGGGGGATCTTTGTGTGTGAGAGGGAGTATGTGTGTGTGACAGAGGGATCGAGTATGTGTGTGTGTGAGTGGAGGGGTGTGTGTGTGTGTGTCTAAGAGAGGGAATGATGTTTTTGTGAGTGTGCGTGAGATAGGCAGTATGTCTGTGTGAGTGGGGCAGTGTGCGTGTAAGAGAGAATGTGTGTGTCTGTGTGGTTGTGTTAGGACTAGAGCACGTGTGTGATCTTGTGTGTGTGTGGCCTTTTGTTTTTCTGTGAAAGTGAAAGAGAGGGTGTACGTTTTGTGTGCGTTCGCGTGCGTATGCGTGCGTGTGTCCAATAGCATTTGCGCATTCGTCTGCGTGCGTGTGTGTCAGCGTGAGAGAGATTGCGTGTTGCCTCTTCGTATACTGCACGCGCACACTACCCCTTCTCAAGACATTCAGAAACGCAACGAGGGCGAAACCCATCGGTTGCCTTGCGCGCAATCCAATTCCTACAACGCTGCAATGGCTTTACATGCGTCACCGCTACGTGTACATATCTATTTGCCTTTTGCGCCGCGTGTTGCCTCGCGGCAGTTTGACCCGGAGAATACACTTCGATGTATACTACACCAGGGTATGAGAAGCTCGTGAAAAATAAGACAAGGGACGGTGCAAATTGTTGTCAGTGGAACACGACAAACCGCGTTGCAATAGCTGGCGTCGAGTTGTGTACGCGCATTACACGTGGTTTGGTGGTGGCAGTGGGTTGACTCGTGATTTCACACGGAGTTAGCCTCGGACGAGTGTGATCATAGAGTGTGTTTGCCAGCGGTGTGTGTGTGTGAGAGCAACAAGGGTGTGTGGATGTGAGTGTGTGCACGTGAGTGGGGAGCGGTGGTGTGGCGGTTAGCGCGCTGTGCTACGCTACGAACCCGGCGACTCGGAATTCGCTTCCCGCTCACAACTGATGACAGTGAATCATAGCTGAACCGGTCCTGGGCATCCTGTGGGTCGCCTCGGCTTTAAATGAGTACCTGGGGCGGTACTTGTCAGAACTGGAGAGACAAAGGCGGCCGGGAGTGGTATTGAGCATCCACCCTTTGCTGTCTAACAGCGCCTCGCCTCAACAGTCTGTTAAAAGGCTGTGTGTGAGTGTGTGTGAGTGTGTGTGTGTGATTAGTGACTTTGAGCGTGTGTGTGTGAGTGTTTGGCGTGTGAATGTGTGTATGGGTCTAAGTGTAAGTGGGGGTGGAGGGGGGGAGAAGCAACGTGGACTCTTCTTCGTCTTCTTACTGCGCATTCTTCGCTTGACTGAACTCTTTTTGAAAAGGAGAGCGAGAGAGGGGAGAGGGGGAATCTCTCCTCCCGTCAAAGCTCCATTAGCGAAGCACGCAAGCATGTGTGTATAACTGTATATACATTTATTAAACATTGTATTTACCCTTTGCGAGTGTACGACGGCGTTTATTGGAAGTCGGTCCGTTTCATCAGCGGGTGCGGTCAGAGAGACTCATTCGGGTCAAACGGAGCGGGGAAAGAAACTTGGAGGGGTTTGTCACGCAGATGTCTTCTTGTGATGTCCAGTGATGCTTTTGCTGCTCACACGCGTATTACACACAACACACACACGTGTGTGTGTGTGCATTACACAACACACACACACGTGCGTGTGTGCATTACACAACACACACACACGCGCGTGTGTGCATTACACAACACACACGCATACCCAATACACGTAAAAAAGCGTGTCCACGTATACACACACATACACGCGTGTTCGGGTAAACTGTACACACAAACACACACGCATATATACAGGCACACACGTGTCCACATCTCCACACGAGTACACATATGCACAACATTTATGGACATGCAGGTACATGCGCATATAATAGATACAAAGACAAATATACCAAGTATTGCCTTAATAGACTTTTGGGGCAAGTGCTGCGAGCGAGCACCTATAAAGGTGCCTGGAACGGTACACGAGGGGGTGGGTGACAAGCACCACGCCCGACCGCCTTTGTCTCCCCATTGGCGATCGTTACATACCACACCAGGTACTCGTTTGAGGCCGAGTCGACCTACGCGAGGGCCAGGACCGGTTCACATAATCCTAACTTGTGTGTCCCCGTGTGCGGATATCGAAGTCGTGTCGGTGGGTTCGTAGCGCAGCGCGCTAACCCCTACACTACCGCTCCCTGAGGACACCCGTACAAAGACGTACGTACATACACGCATAAACAAAGACAAAGATCCCCCATATAGCCTTAACAGACTGTAGGGGCAAGTGCTGTTAGCGAGCACCTATGAAGGCCGGAACGGTACACGAGGGGGTGGATGGCCAGCGCCACGCCCGACCGCCTTTGTCTCCCTATCGGCGATGTTTACATACCGCACCAGGGTACTCATTTGAGGCTGAGTCGACCTAGGGGAGGCCCAGGACCGGTTCAGATAATCGTCACTGGTGTTTGCCGTGAGCGGGAATCGAACGCAGGTTCGTAGTGCAACGCGCTAACCACTGCACTACGCATAAACACTCACATACACACGCACACGCGTGCATATACAAAAGACAAACCATCCCCCCACCATAGCCTGAACAAACTGTTGGGGCCAATGCTCATAAGCGGGCACCTATGAAGGCAAGCACGTGCATACACACACACACACATTCGCGCACTGACGCACACACGCACTTACATAGACCCTCAATTGACGCTCTCGAGTCTAAACCGAGTTACAGACCCATTCACACGAGTGCTTTGATTCTATTGCCCGCACTGACCGTCTGGCTGAAAACACTGCTGCTCTATTGACTTACATTGGATAAAAGAGGAACAAGCCCCCTATCCCTCCCTCTCCCCCCGGCCGCCCCCTCCAAGATTTTTTTTTTTTTGCCAAGAGACGTTGTTACATATTCAAATGCTTAATGAGCCACTTACTTCAGTGAAGAATGACCCATCCTTGTATTGAACGCGGACCCATGTCGAATAGGGAAGGTCCTTCCCTTGCCTTGCAAACATCTGGCATTTCAGCGGCATTGGGACAGTTAAAAGAGTCTGACTGCTGACGAGTAGCTGAATGTCGAAACCGGAACACGGCCTCGCTTGTACGACGACCAATGCTGCTGCAAACCGAACTAAGTCACACATAAGCTGTGCACGTAATGCTTGTATGTATGTTGAACTTCTTGCGCCCCGTACGTAGCAAACCGCGCTGATCGGGGGTGCGGGTGAAAGGAGGTCAAACTAGACACACACAGAAATAAATTTAATAATAGTAGTAATAGAATACGACGTTTCGATTGCGACACAAGCAACCAACATCAGGTACAAATGAATGAGAAAACAAACATAGTAAACTTGGAAATGTAATGCAATACAACAGTCGGCCAACACAACAGTCAACGCCCCAACCTGGTTGATGACGTTCTTCCAAAGATTGCTACATTTGAGAGAGAGAGACAAAACATAGCCACGGAGACACACAGACAGACACACACGCAGAGAGAGAGACTCACACAGAGACAAACAGAGAGAGAGAGACACACACGCAGAGAGAGAGAGACTCACACAGAGACACACAGAGAGAGAGACACACACGCAGAGAGAGACTCACACAGAGACAAACAGAGAGACACACGAAAGCTTCGAATCTAGTTTAGACACACACACACAAAGCAGCAAGTTGCGTGGCTGATGAGATGTGTGTAAAACTCAAAACAAAAACGGTGCTTGTAGTTTTCTTGAGAAGGGACGGACGGATGTGAGACAGGGGGCGAAGCGGCTGTCGACTGACCCATTGAGGACGGGGACAAACGTCGGTGTAACACCGAGTCAGCAGCCGGTGCATACGCACGAATAGCAACGCACCGCACGCGCAACAGAGCATTTGACAACAACACGCTGCCTTCAGAGGGACAACAAATGCCCAACGACTGTCGACGTTTTGGGCAACGGTCCTTTTTCGTGTAATACTTGCAGCGTTGCGCTTGTGTGCGTCCGCGTGCGACGGCGTGAACGTGACCGGCGCCGTTCCCCGTTTGGCGATGTCCCGCTTGGGTCAACTTTGGGTCCGGATTGACAGCTTCGATGATCGTAACTTAAGATGGGGATTCGCTTCTCAAATCGAGTGTCACGCGCGCGGTGAGTGCCTCTACGAACAGTTTGGGGTGCTGATACGACGTGTCGGAGGTGGGCGTTCGTGTGCCTATATTTGATCGAGCGCGGTGGAGGAACCAAAGCTGGGAGGGTTTGGAACAAGGCTACGGTGCGCGAAACGTGAAGAAGACGCGCGTATTTTTCGATTTTAAGCTTTCGTGACTGCAGGGATTCATCTTCTTGATTCTTATTCTCTATTCTCTGTTACTCGATGTGTAGATAATGGGCCGGGATAGTCGATTACATTTTTGAAGGGAAAAAACATCTTTAAAACAGTTTTTTTTCGTGTTTAGCTTGTCGTCCATTCACCCGCAACCTCTGATTAGCTGGCTTGGCTACGTACGGTGCGAAAGAAGTTCAACATACATTTGTGGACGCGAATGTTAGTTCGCATCGTCTACGACGTCATTCCGCCCGTGTATTCGCCGTTATTTGCACCAGAATGGGAACTTTAATCTACACGTGTGAGTGTATGTGTGTGTATGTATATTTATATGGGGAGCGGTGGTGTAGTGGTTAGCGCACTGCGCTACGAACCTGGCGACCCGGGTTCGATTTCCGCTCACGGCCATCACCAGTGACGATTATCTGAACCGGTCCTGGGCCTCCCCTAGGCCAACTCAGCCTCAAATGAGAACCTGGTGAGATGTGTAAACATCGCCACTAGGGAGACAAAGGCGGCCGGGCGTGGTGTTGGCCACCCACCTCCTCGTGTGCCGTGCCGGCCTTCATAGGTGCTCGCTAACAGCACTTGCCCCTACAGCCGGTTAAGGCTATACGGGGGATCTTTGTATTTATATGTATTTATACCCACATACGTATTTTCATCTCTTTACCAATCCACCGCTGGATGAAAGCCACGCGGTGTCGGTGAAGGAGGTTGTTTAACCATACTTCACCACGCCGGTTGTTCGTGCGGGTTGGTAGAGACGAGGAGTGGCCCAGAATCGGTTCAGATACCACTCGCTACTGATGTTATCCGTGGCCCAGAATCAAACTCAGTTTGACTGGTTTATATCGCACCATGTGCTAGCCACTGCGCCTCCCCTCCACCCTTGTATATAGGCACATGTATTTGTATGCACGTGCAAAATCGGTACGTGACCACGCGTTGGTTACATAAGACAACAGCTAGAAGTTAACAACTATCTCTTTCTGACTGTTATACGTAACTGTAAACCACCCAGCACGAGGCTCACACCGTCTTCCTACTACACAAGGAACCTATCTCTGTGAGATGTTAACTACCTCGCCTGGTATACAGGAGGTGGTGGGTTCGATCCCGACTCTGACGACGCCTCTATACGTGGAGTTTGCGTGTCTCTCTCTCTCCCCGTGGTCACGTGCATTTTAATCCGGGTTCAACATCACGCGTTCTGAGTATTTTGGCTGCGATACATTTCCACGTGATAAGCCACTTCGTCGGGCTATCATTTGTGGCCAGGTCGTTTCTAAAAAAAAAGAGTTAAGTAGCTCAGTGGGCCTTACCTTGTAGAAAAAAAAAATCAAGTTTGAAAGCTGTTTAGTTTCATAAGGAGCCTCTCTGTGTGAGATGTTCGCATCATAAAACAAATGATCGGGCAATGACACTGCTGATACGTGTGCAGTGGTGCACAAGCGCGCGTAACAAACAACTTCACACATTCGTCAATAATACTGTCGTCTTGAAAGATTAAACATATATATAACAAGCGACGTTTCGGGCAATGGTCCTATTGTGCTATGAAGAAGGGCTATTGCCCGAAACGTCACCTATTATTAATTTTGGAGCTTTCGTGACTGCAGGAATTATTCTTTGGTTCTTTCGGTAAAGTCACGTATTTAATTTATTATTTTATCTTTATACGTGACTTTACCGAAAGAACCAAAGAATAGTCACCTATTATGTTTTTTTTTCTTTGTAAGGCCACAGCGTTGGTTTGTTTACATCGTCTGCTCCGTAACCTCACAATGTGCGTTTCTGGGCACTCTTGGAATGATCGGGCGTCTGTTAAGCCACGTGCGTGTCTACATCATAAGTAAGAGGTTAAGTAAAACAAATGTGATCGTTGTTTATAGCTTTAAAATTCTTCTATTCAACGTTGAATGGTGCAACATCGCCGATGCTTCGACGAGTTGGTTGTAAATCTGTGTACCAACGTGTATGCGTGTGCACATATCACACAAAGTGTACACACGTATCGGACGGAGAGCAATACCATTTTCAATCCACTGCTAGATGAGTACCTTCCCACGTCGTGTAGGCCATAGGTGTTGTTTGACCATACTTTATACTTCACCACGCCGGTGAGTGTGGAGTTGGTTAAGGGGTCGCGGGGCAGGACTGGTTCAGATATCTCTCGCCACTGATGTTAGCCGTGGCCGGGAATCGTGCTGTGTCCAGGACTCGTGGAGCCGCGCGCCACCGCTCCACCCAAGAAAAGCATACGAAGTGTGCACGTACGAGTTCACATGCGCCTACAAGTACACGCGTGAACAGAAGCTGTTGCCGTTTCACACACACACACAATCACTGCATGCTATTTATAGCATGAGAATGATCAGTCATTAGCTCTCCGCTGCTGGATGATGGCCCCTTCCCGCAAGCTGCCACCACTTCTCACGACCCTGCGATGCAGTAATCCGCCTAGCACCTACGCGCGAACTCATTTCATTGCTCCATCTCCGCCGCGTAGGGTTCATCTCGGAAGAGCTTCCGCTCCTCCTGCGTTCGCGTTGAGCGTTTTAGAGGAACCTCTTGGCCTAACAACATAAACTGTTGAGACCACCACCACCACCAACCACCACTACAACTACCACCATAACCACCACCACCACCACAACGCCACCGCCTTCGTGAACACCACAACCGGTGTCGACTTTGGCGCGTCCGCCTTGTCGCCTCCTCTCGGGGTAGCCGCGTCGCGAGTCGCGAGTCGCGAGTCGCGTTCGGGGAGCGCTCGTCGCGGGGAAAAAGCCTCTGGTGAGGTGTTAAACTGAGGCCAAACTGAGGACAAATGATGCTTCTGAGCGGCAATGACTGCACACAATGGGCGCTCCGTCTCCCGCTGCTTCGACGCAACAACTGCGCCGGGCTCCCGTTTGGAGGCCATATGGTTTGTGCATTTTCCCAACACTTTCCAGTCACTTTGATGGATTGGCGATCCCGCCCTCCGTACTTAAACAGCCTTTCGCTCCCCCTTCCTTCTCCATCCTCCTCCACCCCCACCACCTCCTCCACCCCCACCACCGCCTCCTCCCCCCCCCCTCCCCAAAAAAAAGAGGCCCATGCATACATGCGGTTTTTTTTTTTAGAGGAGCATCTGTGCTTATTGCGTGGCGCTCAATGCGGGCGCTATGAATTTCAATGACGGGTCGCTCTGTTGAGGCGCAATGAATAAATCTAGGGGGCCGTGTTTATCGCGGCTGTTGTTGATTGCCGTGGCCAATCGGCGCCTTTGTGTTTGGCCAAAGGAGCGTGCGGGCGTGCTCCCTAGCCTCGAGGAGTTAACGAGCCTTCTTCCTCTTCCTCCTCCTCCGCGCGTGCGTGAGTGTGTGTGTCTCTCTCTCATCGGCACCGATATTAAATAAGCCACACTATTGAATACCAAGCGTCGGGTGGGTGGGGAGGGGTGAGAGATGGATGAAGGGAGAGAGAGAGGGTGTGGGATGGTGTAGTACTCTCTCCAGGCACACACGGAGATCTGTGCCCAGCGTCTAATGATCACGCGTTATCACTCTCCCCGTTCCGCCCGCTTCTCCTTAACTCTCCCATCATCATCATCATCACCACCAACATCCTCATACCCACCCACAGCTATCCCACACATCCTCCATTCTGCTTCCCCCCCACCTCGCCCCTCTCTTCCCCATGCATTTACATAACTTGTTGGGTGGAAGTTTTAGCTGCCACAATGGACGCGAGCCGCAGTCTCGTTATGTGTGTGTCTCTCTCTGCTAGCCCTCTCGTGCACGTGGTGCTTGTCACACACAATCGTACACGTGCTTGCATACGTATATATGCGTCTCTGTGTTTGTCTGTATTGGAGCGGTAGTGACCATTATCTGAACCAGCCTTGGGCCTCCCCGAGGTAGAATCAGTCTCAGATGAGTACATGGTGCGGTGTGTAAAACATCGCCACTTGGGAGACAAAGGCGGCCGGGCGCGGTTCTGGCAACACGCCCCCCTCCCCCCCTTTGTTTGCCGGCCTTAGTAAGTGCTCGCTAACAGCACTTGACCCTACGGTCTGTTACAGACTATCTGGGGGATCTTTGTGTACGAGGCTGCATGCCAATGCGGGTGCCCAAGAGATAATCTGTCTGTGTGTGTGTGTCCCTTGTGTCTCTATACACATATACACGGACATGCATAGGGTGACCCGCGTACAAGACATGCACGTGTGCACATAACCCGTCCCCCCCCACCCGTAAGTCCCCCACCCCTACTCCCACCACAACTCCTAACCCAGTTGTCTCCGCTTTCTCGAGGGGGCCCATTGAGAGTTTGAAATGTGCGTGGGGAGCGCAACGCGCTACGAACTCGGCGACTCGAGTTCGATTCCCGCTCACGGCCAACGCCTCCGATCAGCACGGTTGGCTACCTGCGGTGCGAAATAAGTTCAACATACGTATATACATACTCGGTTACCGGTCCTGGGACTCCCCTAGGTTGACTCCGCCTCAAATGAGTACTTTGTGCGGTGTGTAAACATCGCCACTGGGGAGACGCAGGCGATCGAGCGTGGGATTGGCCACCCACCCCCCCTCGTCTGCCGTGCCAGCGCTCGCGAACCGCACTTGCTCCAAACGTTGGTTAAGGAGGTTACACGGGGAATCTTTGTCTTTGTATGTATACTCGCTCACAAAGCCGTGTCCCTCTTGCGGCCTGTACGGCGTTTTTGCGTGCGTTCGTATCAAGCGATCGAACCAAATCATATACTCTATGACTGTATACTATCTATTAAACTACATATGAACCGTTATATGTAGTTTAATAATCGTTTGCAGATTCACGCAATGATCTGCTGATCCACGCGTCTACCACATTGGCTTCCATCAACATCACTGATGATGATGATGACATTATAATCTTCATTAATGTTGAGACTGGGACATGCTCGGATCACTACTGCCTGTATACACCAGATCGATACAGTCACTGGCTACTTTGGAGACATTTAGATACAAAGTCATCGAAATGGCTTCAGCAGCGCTTAATTCTCGGTAAAGGTGTTGATTTGTGGGCGCCGTGGTGGTGAGATGTTAACTACCTCGCCTGTTAGGCAGGATGTCGTGGGTTTGATCCCGAGCCTGACGAATGTATATCTGGAGTCTCCGTGTCCTCCTGTCTTATCCTCACCTGGCTGCGTTACATTTCCACGTGATAAGCCACTTCGTTGAGCTATCATTTGTGTCCAGGTCACTTCTGAAAAAGAGCTACAGAGCTCAGATGGCCTTACCTCGTAAAATAAAAAAAAGTTCAGTTCAGTTGATTTACATTTGTCGCTCGCTCTCTCCGCGTGGCACGATGTCTTGTTCTGTCTCGTCCGTTCCATCGGAACGAGGTTCCTCTAGCATCTAAGGTGCATATCACCTGTGTACATCGTGAACAAAATCGTGAATAAGTATAACCAGTAAAAACAAAGTTTTTCACTATAAATCCTTTATATGCGTGGCGGCTAGAGTCCTCTCGTCCTCTGGCTTGAGATGGCTGCCACCTATGGGTCAGATGATTGCATTGCACCATTAAGCAATTGGTAATTAAATATAATATTTTTGTCCTAAAAAGTGTAAAATTTTGGAAAAAAATTGTCACGAACATTAATTGTCACGCACAACGAGTCTGTGTGGAAAATGTCAGCTCGATTGGATCACGGGAAGTGGGTTAAAAAACGACCGAAAGATTTGCACGGTCCTAAGCAAGCAAGCGAACTTAATATAAAGGATTTTTAAAAATCCATTCTTGGGCTCACCATTCCATCGTAAGCATCGATTTTAATTCTACGAGTCGGTTAATCCTTCCATGCCTAAAACGTACTATGCTGGTCACTGTCGCGTGCAGCACACGCAAGCTCTGGATGAATGAAACCTCTCCGCGTTTGCTAGGTTGGTCAACAAAAACCACTCAAACAATACGATCAGAATGAAGGAAACAACTTCGTAATTTGATACCAATTGTAAAAGCCCGTTCACTGTGTTGTAGACGTGTAATAGGAGTCTATATCTGTGCGTTATTGCAATCGCTCTCATTACGTTATTCAAGCTCCCCGTGTGTGTATATATGTTTATGTGTATATCTGTGTCCTTCACAGATCAGTGTGTTTGTAGCCTATATATAAACAATTAAAATAATGTTTATGTTTAAAGAATTATAGGTTTTGACCGACGGACATCGGTCAATATTTTACTGAAACAGAGCAGTTTGGGTGACATGAAACAAAATCGTGTAATTCTCAAAGACAAAAAAATTGTATTCAGAAATGATTTAGCGTCAAATCGTCCCGCGCGAGCAAATAGGTGTATGATGTGTCGTACACCCTCCTCCACCCAAGCACATCCAGTTGATGAAGTTGCCACGTGAAAAAAAAACGTGGCAATGTTTTACTGCCCATTACTGGCACGTTTGTTCACGTGCCAACTTTATTAAGAAGGTGGATGGCGTACGACACACATTTTACTTAAAATGATCTAACCCAAAAACATTTTATGAACCATACTATTGAAAACTTGCGAATTCTTTGGTTCTTTAGGTAAAGTCACGTAGATAAAAAAAAAAGTTAATAAAAATAAAAAAAATATAAAAAAGCCTGGTTCTTAATCGGAGTGAGTGTACTGGCAGTCTATAATGTAAACTGTAGCCTGCTTATTAAGTTTGGTGAATGTACTGGCAGTCTATAGTGTAGACTGTAGCCTGGTTCTTAACCTCGGTGAGCGTACTGGCAGTCTATAATGTAGACTTATTCTGGTTCTTTCAGTAATTAAAATAAAAAACAAAAACCATGACATTTCGATCGCAACACAAGCGGTCGCCATCAGAAAAAGGGGGGTTAGCCTCTAAAGACAAACTGTTTATAAAGGTTTAGAGATGGGCGTGGCCTAAGTGTGTCAGCAGCATGGGTGGGGCAGCTAATGTAAATGTAGGAGAACACCCCATCACCGGCAGTAGGTCTACACCAATCAAAGCATTGCACCTCGCTACACAAACCCACACTGCTGACGGTAGAGGTTGACAAGAAAACACAAATCAAGTCATGACCCAAAGTGGTTGATGACATCTTGCCAATGATTTCTGAGCTTATAACCATCCTCTCGGTTTAAGTTGTGTCTGTGTCTGTATATATGGATGGCTTCATGAACAAATCTTTGTTGCTAGCCAGTCGGCTTGCAAAGTAACATCGTCTTAGAGAAATACATTTCGTGTGAGCCAGCCACATTAAAATAATGATCAGCCACGGCAGAAGTATTGGTCCTACCGTGTTTCAAATCTGCCTTATGTTCACGAACACGGTCCGAGACATGTCGCTTAGTTTCCCCAATGTAACTGCTGCCACAGATACAGCTTAGTTTGTAGACGCCGGGATATTGCATGTCAGGAATCTTGTCCTTCACAGATGGGATAAGATCACGAATTTGTATGTGATGTGTTAAATCGGACATGGATATTGTGTTTGTTCATGACTTTGGAAATCGTTTTGGTTAACCCTGCTATGTATGGCAAGGTTATGGTTTTGATTGGATCCTCAGATGGCTCCTCCCTCACGGTTGGGGCGATGGCTTTGCGGATTGTGTAATCAGAATATCCATTCGCCTTGAGAGCTTGATGTACATGTTTGAGTTCACTGGTTAGGTGTTCATGGTCGGAGATACATTGAGCTCTATGGTGCAGCGTTTTGATGAGGGCATTCTTCTGGGATGGATGGTGGTGGGAATCGGGTATTAGGAAGGCGTCAGTATGGGTTACTTTCCTGTAGACAGAATGGCTCATTGAGCCTGGTCTCTACGGACACACTTGGGCTACGCCCATCTCTAAACCTTTATAATCAGTTTGCCTTTACAGGCGAGCCCCTCTTTTCCTGATGACGACCACTTGTGTTGCGATCGAAACGTCGTGGTTTTTGTTTTTATTTTACATTATGACTGAAAGAACCAGAATAAGTCTCCATTTTTGACTGGCAGTATGCTCACTCAGGTTAAAAACCAGGCTACAGTCTACATTATAGACCGGCAGTACACTCACTCATCGAGGTTAAGAACCAGGCTACATTCTACATTATAGACTGCCAGTACACTCACCCAGGTTAATAATCATTGCTAGTCTACATTAGAGACTGCCAATACACTCACCAAACTTAATAACCAGGCTACAGTCTATATTAGTTTTTATTTTTATTTGTTTTATTCACTTTATTTTTATTATTACTTTTCTATCTACGTGACTTTACCGAAAGAACCAAAAAATATTAATTCCTGCAGTCACGAAAGTTTTAAGTCAGAAAACCTGCGTGTTAAGAAAATCACTTTATGTATTTATGGTTATGTAGTGTATACTATTGTTATAGTACTGGAGTAGCGACATATTAAGATGCACGGACACGAAGTCAGAATGTGAGAGTAGTGTATAGTGTTTACTGCTTGTAGTGACTTCTAAATGCGCATGAAGGACGCTCTGCGAAAGAGCAGATATGCTAATGCACACGCACTAATGTTACATGAGTGTGTGCAAATACAAAGATCCCCAGTAAAGCCTTAACAGTCTGCTGGGGTAAGCGCTGTTAGCGAGCACCTATGAAGGCCGACACGGCACACGAGGGGGTGAGTGGCTAGCACCACGACAAGCCGCCTTTGTCTCCCAAGTGGTGATGTTTATACACTGCATTAGGTGCTCGTTTTAGGCTGAGTTTATGTAAGGGAGGCCCAGGATCGGTTTACATCATCGTCATCGGTGTTGTCCGTGAGCAGGAATCGAACTCGTGTCGCCAGGTCCGTAGCGCAGCGCTCTAACAACTACACTACCGCTTCCCACACTACAAAGACAAAGAACCCCCGTATAGCCTTAACAGCCTGTAGGGGCAAGTTCTGTTAGCGAGCACACACACACACATGCACACACACACGCGCGCGCGCGCGCGAACGCGTAATTGGATGATTACCGCTGAAGGTTTTGTGAATTGTGAATGGCCCCACGCGAGCCAGGCCCACACTCCGCGGTCGTTCTTCCGCTTTACCCACGTGCCTCGCTTTGTCCACGCGCCCATTTTTTTTGTTTTTGCCCACGTGACCCGATTTACCCACGTGCCCATTTTGTTTTGCCCACGTGTCTCCATTTACCCACGTGTCTCGTTATGCCCACGTGCCCATTTTGTTTTGCCCACGTGCCTCCATTTACCCACGTGTCCCGTTATGCCCACGTGCTCCTTTATTGCCATACGTGCCCCGATGTGCCCACGTGCAGTCGTAAAGCGTGGGGCAAATCGAGGCTCTGCGCCCCGCGCGCGCCATATGCTTTATGGGCGCAATCGAAAATTTCAATCTTCGTCTCGGGAAGAGAGAAAGAGACTTTGCGTGCGAGAGAGAAAGAGAGAGAGAGAGATCGAGGGAGAAGCAGAGGGAGAGAGATAGCGACACACGTACGTTTACGGGCAACACATATTTCGGCAAATTTAGAGCGCAATGAAATTAAGGGGGGTTCCGCGTGTCACGAGAGGAGCGTTACGGGAGAGCGCCTCGTGGGAGACGAGGCAGGTATGGGGGGGGGGGGGTCCAGTGTGTGAGCGTGTGTCAGTATGTAGCCTGTGTGGGGAGCGGTAATGTATAGTCGAGTGTACTGCGCTACGAACCCGGCGACCCGAGTTCGATTTCCGCTCACGAGCAATAACGGTGACGAATATTTGAACTGGTCCTGGGCCTTACCGAGGTCAACTTCAAATGAGTACCTCGTGCAGTTGTGCAAGCAGCAGCAGCGGGGGAGCCAAAGGCGGCCCGGTGTGGTGCTAAGACACCCACGCCCTCGTGCGCTGTGTTGACCTAAATAGGTGCTCGCTAACAGTATTTGCCGCAAAAGTCCTCGGTCCCTCTTGCAAAGAGATGACCCCGCTCTGTGGAGTGCTCACCTTGTTATACATATAAACGTGGATGGTGTATATTGTTGACAACAGATGACCTTTGTACGTGTCCTTATATAAGCAATGTTTTGCTACTGTGATCATTATTGCATAAGGCCATATTCTCCACAAATCATCATCATCGGCCATGTTCAACTCACCGCTGGATGAAGGCATATACCCTAGCCGCCGCTACATGCGATGGTACAACAATCCACCCAGCACCCTGGCATCATCGCTGATCTCATCGCTCCATCTCCCTCGGAGCAACGAAATCAGTTCACGTGCGGGGGCAGTGTGCATTTGGTGCGCATGGGACACAGAACCACAAATGTGAGAAAAATACCCCAAAAAAAACATACTAAAGCTTTACACAAATAGAGGTGGGAATCTATAGAGCAGCGGTTCTTTTTAACCTGGGATGCACGCACCCCCTGTGGGTGCGAGATGCCCTTTCTGAGAACCAAAGTGATGCAGGCTGCAGTGAAGAACCACGGCTATCGAGAGTAAAAATTGCCCTCTAGATGGAGGCCTCGCAGCGTCTCCGGTACCGCAAAGCAGCACGCACGAATTGCGCTTAGAGCGCCACCTACTACAACAAATATATCGTGGCAGCGGCAGCGGCAGTGGCATATCCACCGATAACAATTCCCTTGATAGCGGAGTGTCCCCCCCCCTTCTCCTCCTGATGTAATTAATCACCGATAGCCACGTGAAGTCGCCGGTGAAGCGGGGCTCTCATTTATTGGCTCCATAATATGATCATGGTGCGTCGTCGTCGCCGATATCAGCACCACCACCACCACCATCATCCCACAGACACAAAACAAATAATGTCACTGAAGCTCCTGTGGCGTTGGCAGTGGTTGCACGAGCAGAATTAACAACGAAAACTCAACACACTCGTCAACGGGAAACTGCCTTAGAAGGGACACAAGAACGCATTCCTCATGGTAAATCATGTGCTCTGAAAGAAGGGACATTGCTACTCTTAGTTTTTTTCGGTTAAGTCACGTAGGTAAAGACATATAATAATAAAATAATAATAAATGAAAATAACTTAATTTATTTTTATTTTACTTTATTATTGTTATTTTTACCTAGGTGACTTTACCAAAAAAAAACCTAAGAGTATGAATCCTTGCAGTCACGAAAGCTTCAAATCTGGAAGGGACATTGCCCCAGAACGCCGCCTATTATATATAGTACAGCATTTCCTTTAACGGCGGCGCTATTGACGAATGTGCTGAGGTGCTTTCTGAAACGCTTCAGGCCGTTTGCGGATAAATAAACGGCGGCGCGATGTTTAACGACTGCGCCTGGTATGGAGGAGGTCGCGAGTTCGATCCCGATCCTGATCCCGACCCTGGAGCCTGCTGTATATTTGTAGTTTGCGTGTCTCTCTCTTACCGTGGGCTCGTGGATATTTCTCCGGGTCCCTCCGGCTTTTCCCCTTCAAATGTATAAACATGCGTTTCGAGTATTAGGCTGCTGTACATTTCCACGCGATAAGCCGCTTCGTTGAGCTATCTTTTGTGGGCACGTCGCTGCTTAAAAAAGTATAGCTCAGTCGGCCTTACCTGATAAAATAAAATAAAGTTTCGTTTTAGGTTAAACATTTCTACAATTGGGCCGGTAGGCCCATGATGTAATGTCCTGAGTCTTTATATTAAAATTTCTGTTCTTTCATTTTCATGATCCGAGACAAACTCTGGGACATGTATTTATGGCTGTCAAATAGAGTCGGTGCGCGACCGCGATTTGATGCCTCGCTGATGAGCCGCTGAATATCGAATCGGGTCCACAGTTTGCTGATGATGAAAAAAAAACAATGCTGCTGAAATTACGTGCTCCCAGAATGCCGTGCGGCTGATGGGATGTGTAAAAAAGTAAGCTTTTTTTTTAAATTGACGGACAGATATGGGAAGGAGCCGCATTGTCTGAGTATTTAACGTGTTATATTCTCTACTACAACGACGCGAATGATTATATTAATTCCCACGTGGTCTCCAGTGAGTTCTGTGACATCGCAGTGTATACAACCCTGCATATATATATATACCATGACATGGAACATATATTAATATCATTAATATTGATTACAAAACCATCTTACAACAGATGCATTGAAAAGCCTGTGTACAATAATCGATGTTTGTTTTAATTGTATGTTGCCAGGCAGTGGCGACTATACCGCATGCCCGCCTGTAACCCAGCACTGTGAGGGCAGTGAGAGTGGGTGGATTATCGCACGAATATTGTGATTGTCGCTTCTCGTGAGCGGTGAGGAGGCGCCATGCCCGGGCTCACCAGGAGAGGGCGGTACAACACATCGTGGACTAATCCCCATCTGTTCAATCTGATCGGGGATCGAGTGTTGCTCCCTCGCGCGCGTGGGTTTTCACTGGGTGCTCCGTGCAGTTTCCTCCCACGCGTATAATTAACGCTCAGGAACTAATTGGCTGAAAATATCTTTAAATATATAAACACTCTAAGCACCCACTTGTGTTGCGGATTGTGCAACTCTGTGAGATTGCATGAATGACGCTCATCTATATATAAAAAAAAGATAATGTAATGAATACACGTGACACCCCCCCCCCCCCGTCACCAGCCAGTAGGGGCCGCTATCTTCATCACGGTGAACTTACACAAGGAATAGTAGCCCGGCCCCACCACCAAACCTGCACTGACCAGCGTGGTGAAGTATCTTAAAGCAACCCCGATGATAAACACCGTGGCGTGAGACGGGCCTTTGATCCATCAGCGGTTTGACACAAGTGCGCTACGAAGCCGGCGAACGGGGTTCGACTCCCGCTCACGGCCAACACCGGTGACGATTATCTTAGCCGGTCCTGGGCCTCCCCTAGGTCGACTCAGTCTCAAATAATAATAATAATAGTTCAATTTGTAACGCGCGCAAATTTGCAGACGTAGTGGCCACAACTCAGAGGCGCGGAGCCAAGCTCAGAGTCGCTCGAAAGCGTGATTGTGGAGGTGAGTTTTTAAGTCTCTCTTGAAGGAGGCGATTGAGGTGATGCTGCGAATGTGCGGTGTGTAGTAACATCGCCACTCGGGAGACAAAGGCGGCCGGGTGTGGTGTTGGCCCCTCACCGTGCCGACCTGCATTGGTAAGGCTATAAGGGGGATCTTTGTCTTTGTGGCCACATGAGTTCGATTCCCGACCACGACTAACACCAGTGGCGAGTGATATCTCGACATGTCCTAGCCCTCGTTGACGTCGACTCAACTTCAACTGAGTGCCCGGTGCGCTGTGTGTGTGTGTGTGTACTCTATGTATATTCTTAGGTTTTTTTCGGTAAAGTCACGTAGGTGAAAAATTAAAATTAATAAAAGTAAAATAAAAAATAAAATAAAAATCACGACGTTTCGGAGGCAACACAAGCCTCCGTCTTCAGGTGGAAC
Organism: Lethenteron reissneri; assembly: GCF_015708825.2. Classification (NCBI taxonomy): domain Eukaryota; kingdom Metazoa; phylum Chordata; class Hyperoartia; order Petromyzontiformes; family Petromyzontidae; genus Lethenteron; species Lethenteron reissneri. The sequence continues at coordinate 6,787,304 of NC_083795.1, forward strand.
CGTCACAGCACGATAGCTTTATCAAGTGATGTGACGGTTCCACGTGAAGACGGAGGCTTGTGTTGCCTCCGAAACGTCGTGATTTTTATTTTAGTTTTTATTTTACTTTTATTAATTTTAATTTTTCACCTACGTGACTTTACCGAAAAAACCTAAGAATATGAATCCTTGCAGTCACGAAAGCTTCAAATCTACTCTATGTATATATGTCAGCACTGGGGAGACAAAGGCGGCCGCGCGTGGTGCTGGCTAATCTAACAATCCCCGGTGCGTCGTGCCGACCTTCTAAGCTGCGCTCTAACAGGACTCCGCCCCCCATTGTCGATAAGACCACGCAGGGGAATCGTAGAGTCTTTGTGTGCACACCTGGGTGCACGTGGGTAGACGCGTGTGCGCATTTCATTCGCTGTTCATTCGTTGTGGTTTTTTTGGGCACTTTATGGGATGTTTTACGAAAAAATGATTACGACACGATTACCGATGAAGATAACGCAATCGTGCATGTTCTAAATCTGTTGATCGCATACGCTCATCGTCGTGACGAAGACAACTCAACACATCCGTTCATAATACTGCCATAAAAAAGGAGCACAAACATAGAATCAGCGACGTTTCGAGCAATGGCCCTTCTTCACAGCGCATAGAGCCAACTCTACCTCTAGAGTTGCCTCTGTAGAGGTGACTTCAACGGAATAATAATAATACATTTAGCTCCGTTTCGTTCACGCGTGACACTTTTATTAATTGACGGTGTCGAGCGGAGGAGAGTTTATGGCGCACATTTTGTACACGATCTAACGCAAAGGAAACCGACGATGACGCATAATATTTGGTCTTGAAGCCTACATGTAATGCATTTTTTTAAATATGTGTATGTTGAACTTATTTCGCACCGTACATAACCAACCGCGTTAATGTAAAACGCATGCGTGGCTGAGATTGTAGCAAGCTCTTACTTGATTGTGCACATTTTGTATGGGTTATATATATATAACACTAGCAGGCTGAAAGTTATATATAACTGGACGTCTTTTGGAGGTGACCGTTCGTCCGTCCCTCCCTCCCTCCAGCCAGCTAGCCAGCCAGCAAAACTTTGTATGTGATATAATAGTATAGTGTGGCTATAGATATGGTAATACGAATACTCTACATGTACGCAATCTAACCCAGAAAAAAACCTCTATACTATGGATAGTATTTGTCGGGAAAGCCTAAACGAATAGTCTCTTACAGAGTCTCTATCTCGAGTCGACGCTCTATCCGACAGCAGTGACGTGAGCCACAATTGCACGGCTCTCGTCGTCCGATTTTCAGGCCGACTGCACATCCGTGAAAAAAAAACTACTGGACGTCTGTGCGAAAGAGCTTTACAGCTCACAGATTCCTTGCAGCGTGAATAGATATTCCGATTCGTCGGTCCGAGAGGTAAGTGTGTGTGTTGAGACGTGGCCACGAGAAGGACTTTCCAACGTCACGGCGAGCAACACCTTTACCATTCCCCCCATATATGTATAAATGTGTATATATATATAAACTGTAATGCTGTGCGGTTTCCACTTAGTTTCTCTTCGGCGTCCCAATATATAATTCTCCTCCTGGTGCCCGTCTATTCGCTCGCTCGCTCGGGACTGTCAATATTTCATCGCCTGCACGGCGTACGTTATTGGATTGGTGCTTAATTGGAGTCATTACCCGGCTAGGCGTTTCAATTGTGTCGGAAGTGGTTTGTCAAAGCGAGGTGACATCTGCCTCGCTTTATCCCTAACAGAGTCAGCGTGCGACTGGACGCACGCACACGCGGCCACTCTGGCCGTCCCAATGCGCGCGTTTGTGTTGACATGAATTCGCGATGGACTGCGTGGTTTGCATGTGACGATATATTACCACTCAGCTCAATGCCGAGGAATTACGATCCGGGGGTCAACGCATTCGTGGCTGGGATTGTAGCAAGCGCCTTATTTGACTGTGCATAGTATGTATGGGTTATTTATTTGTTTTATAGATGGGAAATTATTTGACTCACCGCTGTGTGTGCGGAGCGTATGTGTGTGTTTCTGTGCTTGTGTGCGTCAATGTGCGTGTGGTACAGCGTGTGTGTCTGCCGTGTGTGTATGTTCCTTGTGTTTGTGTGTTCCAGCGTGTGTCTGTGAATAGGTCTTTGTGCGTGTAAAAATTGTGGAGAGCGGTGGCGCAATGATTAACACGCTGCGCTACAAACCTGGCGACCCGAGTTCAATTCCCGCTCACGGCCAACAACAGTGACGATTATCTCACCCGGTCCTTGGCCTCCCCTAAGTCGAATCAGCCTGAAATGAGTAGCTGGTGCGGTGTGTAAACATCGCAACTCGGGAGACAAAGGCGGCCGGGAGTGGTGTTGACCACCCACCCCCTCGTGTACCGTGTAGCTTCTCGCTAACAGCAAAACAGTCTGTTAAGCCAAGACGGGGATTTTTTGTATTTGTCTTCGTGTCAAAATGTACCTAGCCTGGCACAAGCGCCGTAGTGACATTGTTCGTCTGTCTGGGGAACGTTGTCGTACTTGTTAGCGCACTGCGTTACCAATCCAACGGCCAGAGTTCGTTTAATAGATATCAGTGGCGATAGGCCGATTCAGCCATAAATGGGTATAATACCTGGTACGGTGCGCAATCATCAGTATTGGAGGAATAAAGGCGGCCAGGTGTCGTTCTGGTCAAATCTCTCATTGCGCGTGCCGTGCCGGCCTTCATAGGCGCTCGCGAACAGCACTTGACCCAACAGCCGGTCTACGGCTATAGAGCGGTATATGTTGTATGTATACTGTATGTATACTGTATGTATGTGTGCACGCGTGTACTAATAGCGGGAATCGTCCAATTTATATCGACGTCAGTGTCACACTCTACGGGAGGCGAATTACTTGGTTCACTGATTATGGAGATGGTATATTGTGAGTGTGTGCTTAGCACGTGAGTCGGGATATTAGGCTGACCCTATTTTGCGAAGCAAGCGAATCAATCATCGGGCTCTCACATTTGAGGGCGCATTATCGAAATTACTGTCTTCCGATTTGGGGAGTGGCAGTGAAGTGAGTTAAACACGTATCAGGCTTTCGCGACCAATACCATCCATAATATATATTTTTGGGTTAGATTGCGTAAATATAAATGCGTCGTTAAACCCGCCACCACCCGACACAGCCAAATAGTAAAGTTTCTCACGCAAACAGAACAGAGCAAAGTCACAACATTTACAATCTGAGTACGACGTTTCGTCAGTAATTACTCGGATTGTAAATGTTGTGGCTTTGCTCTCCAACACACCGGTGTTGCTGTACTAGTGTAGTGTCCTCGGCCTCTTCTCTCTCTCTCTCTTCTCGATGCGCGTGTGCGTGCGGGTGGCGTGCGGCGCGCACACACTCAGTCGGAGACGAGGTAGTCGCAGGAGGCACCGTCTCTCCTTCGCTACGTTCATGCCACCAACTCCAGCCCCCTCTCTCACGACCACGCTGCCCTACGGCCCGGCCCGGACACGACCCTGCCCGCGTCGCACCGACGGGCGCGGGCAGCAGCGGCGACAGCGACGACGAGACGAGTTCACTCCCAGAACCGGCAGCCCGGAGTCCTCGCTCTCCGCTGCTTTTATTCCCCTCGGCGTGGCCTGGCTCCGCCCTAGCCACGCCTCCCTTCTCGAACCCACTAGAAGGTTCCAGGGACCTCCCCACGAGGTCTACCGTGACCCTTGACCCAGTTCCTCCGCCCTGCCGGGCACACACAGCCGTGTACATGCTCAACGGCGTGTGCGCTAAGTGCCCACCTGCAGTTGCCGCTGCTGTACAGCAGTCAGCGCTGTGTCACTACGCTAGTGACGAATTGGCGTGTTCTGTTAACGTGACAACCCTTACTATTTGGCGTGTCGGGTGGTGGCGAGTTAAACGACACATTTACATATTTACGCGATCTAACCCAAAAAACAACCTGGATTATGAGCGCTGAAGTTATTGACGCGTTGCTCTGATGAAAGTGGCGTTCGATTCCCGACCACGAATAACATCCACGGCGAGGACTGGCTTCCCTAGGTCGATTGAGCCTTAAATGAGTACAATAGTCGTCGGGCATGCTTGTGGCTTTAATACGTGGTCGGTAACAGCACGTGTCCTAAGAGTCTGGCGAAGGCGATACGGGGGATCTTTGCACGTGGGCGTGTGATAGTGGCACTAAAATGTAGAAGGGGACATCCTGAGAGAGGACCACGTGGCGGTAGACATGAGTAAGCATCTATTCATGTAGACAACATCTATATATAGACATACACACAGCATCTAAGATACACATTCAGTGCATAACCTTACATAGGCTGTTGGGGCAAGTGCTGTGAGCGAGCTGGTGGAGTGGCTAACACCAAGCCCGGACGCCTTTGTCTCTCCAGTGAAGATGTTTAAACAAAAACAACAACAGCCACAACACCAGGTACTAATTTAAGGATGAGTCAACGTAAGGGAAGGCTCAGGACCGGTTCGGATATTTTTTTGCTAATGTTGGCCGTGGACGGAAATGCGAACTCAGGTTGGCGAAGTTCATCGGCTTTGTGCACCATAAAAAGAAGACAAAGATCCCCCGTATAGCCTGAACAGAATGTTGGGGCAAGTGCTGTTAGCGAGCACCTATGAAGGCCGGCACGGCACACAACACCACGCCCGTCCGCCTTTGTCTCCCCCAGTGGCGATGTTTACACATCGCACCAGGTACTCATTTGAGGCTGAGTCGACCTAGGGGAGGCCCAGGACCGGTTCAGATAATCGTCACCGGTGTTGGCCGTGAGCGTGAATCGAACCCGGGACGCCGGGTTCGTGACGCAGCGTAGCGCTAACCGCTACACTACCTTCAAACACACACATACACACATACACACTCCTGTACACACACACACACACGTGTACACTCACACACACACATACACACTCACTCACACACTGCTCGCCTCTCCCCTGTTACCCCCCCCCATCCCCGCACGATGAATTAGAGACCAAAACCCGACAATGCATTAATATATTTAAACAAATAATAACAAATAATAAATAAAGACGGGAGAGGAAAATGATCATCCCTCCTCCTCCTCCTGTGCGCGTGTGTGTGCGAGGGGAGTGGGGGGGGGGCTGCTGCTTCTGCTGCTGTTGTTGTTGTGTGTAATCCGTGGCAGTGATTTGGAGCGCATTTTGCAAGATGTCATGAGAATGTCACTTGTGTTAGAGATAACGAATAAGGCAGCGGCCGCGGGTTTAGGGGCTATTCATTCGCCGCGCCGCGGACGCGTATAGATCGGAAGAAAAATTGCGCGTGCAATAGCCCGGAAAATAGAAGTTTGATGAATGGCTTCCCACTGCAAAGCAAAGGTCTTCCCTCATAATCAGGCGCATTAACTTGTGTTGGTCTATCTGTCTGCTCTAAATCATTCTGCTGCTGCTGATGTTGAGTGTGGTTGGGGAGGAGGGGGGGATGGAGGGGAGGGGGGTGGTGGGTTGGGCGGGAGGGGGGTTGAAAGTGGGAGTGAGCGTGGGTGATTGCAGATGGGTGGAGCAAAGAGACAGCGCACGTGGATGTCGGAGGTGAGCACGTGTGTGCGTGCGTGTGCGTGTGTGTACACACACGCACACACACGCACACGTGTATGTCGAAGGTGTGTGCGTGTACACACACACGTACGTGTATGTAGGAGGTGTGTGCGTGTACACGTGTACACATACACACGTGTGCCGAACTAATACGAGTCGATATAGCCCTAGGTCGACTCAGCCTTAAGCGAGTACCTGGTGCATATATAAAGACAAAGGCGGCCGGGCGTGGTGCTGGCTATCCACCCCCTCGTGTGCCGTGCCGGTCTTCAAAGGTGTTCGCTAACAGCACTTGCCCCAACAGTCTGGCCAAGGCTATCGGGGGATCTTTGCCGTGGTATGCTTTGTATGTATGCACAGGTGTGTGGGTGTGTGTGTGTGCCACGCGACACATAGATAGGCCAGCGATCTCGAGTGTCACGTAGAGCTAGAGCGACACATCGACACGTCAGAGCGGGAGAGTGACGCACACCTCCCTGGCCTATCTCATGTGCTGGGGTGGCACATAGACCAATGCACTCGTGCACACACGCACCTCTGTGGCCCGATCGATGTGACACTCTATCTACGTGCCGTGTGGCACGTGAACCAGCGCACGCACCGTCTCGCGGGGCCTCTCTCCATCCCGTGTGACACTTTACCTGGCTGGCCTTTTTCTCTCTCTGTGTGCCGTGAACAACAAAGGCCCGTTGCCAGAAACGTCGGCCTACAATAACACCTACCGCGAACAAATTAAAAGCCGCAACCCGTCATTGCTGAATGTGTGGAATAGCAAATTTAAGAAAAAAAGATCACAGCCCTCGCTGTACGGCGGGGGAAAAAGGCTGCCGCGTTTGATCTCCTCGCTCCCTTTCTCGCATCTCCTCCCGTCGCCGCGCGGCACGAGCTTGGTCGCTGGACGGAGAGCAATTGTGACGGCGGCGGTGGAACACTCCGTGAAAGCCATTAAACCGCGAGGACATGAGAATTTAAAGTCTGTCACATTCGCCGCGGCGCTTGCCGGCCGAAACGATACTTTGACACGCACCGAATAGAGGGTTGGAAGGTCAGGGGCGCGCGTGTGTGTGTGTGTGTCTGTGTGTGTGTGCGTGAGTGTGCGTGTGCGTGTCTGTGTGTCTGTGTGTGCGTGTATGGGGAGCGGTTAGCGTGCTGCGCTATGAACCCGGCGACCCGAGTTCTATTCCCGCTCACGGCCAACACCGGTGACGATTATCTGAATCGGTCCCGGGCTTCCCCTAAGTCGACTCAGTCTCAAATGAATACCTGGTTCGGTGTGTAAACAGCGACACTGGGGAGACAAAGGCGGCCGAGCGTGGTGCTGGCCACCCACCCCATCGTGACCTTCATAGGTGCTCGCTAACAGCACTTGCCCCTAGAGTCTGTTAAGGTTATACGGGGAATCTTTGTCTTTTTATTTTGTGGAGCTCAGTGGTTAGCGCGCTGCGTGAAAAACCCGGCCACCCGAGTTCGATTCCCGCACGCGGCTAAGAACAGTGGCGAATATTTGAACCAGTCCAGGGTCTCCCCGTGGTCGACTCGACCTCAAATGAGTACCTGGGACGTACCGGCCATGGAATAGGTGCACCCTTGCCCCACCAGCCTGTGACAGACTATACGGGTGGGGGGGGGGTCTTTGTCTTTTGTGTGTACAGCTCTGAGATTGTGACGTCAACACAAGCTGCCTACCGAATTCAAAAGACGAAGTATCAAACCCAACACACGAACGATCGCCTCTGTTCTCGTGCATGAGAGCCATGCATCTCAGCGTCGCGGCGACGGGCCACGGCTGTGGATGACCTGGCAAGGATTTGTAAAAGTCATTATCGAGGGCACAGTGGGTAGAACAAATACAAACACGCAATTAACGAATCATCAAATTTTTCACTTGCAGACGAAAACTTCGCCCAAACGAACAACGACTCACAAGGGAGGAGGATTCCACGAGGAATAAGAACATTAAATCAACAGACAGAAATAATCACCGATCCAGTCAGCTCATGTGCAGGAGACGAGCGGTTTGTTGCGTCGCAGAAGCATCGCGAGAGATGGAGATGGACCATAGAGTTTTCAACGAGTCGTGGGTTTGCCATGGCTAACGGTGATTCGTATTTTAATTTTTTATACCCAGAAAAGCCTCGCCGAGTGTCAATAAATATTCGTAGGATGGTCCTCATTCGGTACGTTTGGTGGCCATTTCTTGTTTTAAACCACGAGTCTCGCGACTTTTTTTTTTAGGACAGTGCATTGAAATGTTTGGCCAATTTATTTTATTTACCCAGGAGAGGGTTGCCTGAGCTCATCGTAGTTTAGGAGGGCCCCGTTATTGAAGAAATGTTTCTTGTGCGAATAAAAGGAAACTGGCGAAGGCAGAAGCAAAAAAAACCCAACCACGAAAACTCGGAGATAGAATTCAGACGAGTTCACAAACCCTCGATTTGCTGTCCTGCCATCTCGTGGTCACCACGCAGCACAGCGGAATTGTGAGTTCTACAAACATGGATATATGATCCACTAACTCTCCACTCGGAAGGACTGCAATCTCAGGTGAGCTCCATCGAAATAAAATGTGGCATTTTTTATTTTTAAATCCGGATATCCGTCAATTAAATGTATACCATCACCACGGCTCTTAATCAGTATTGATATCTCACCGTCATCGTTCATTAGCTGCTGCGAGTTAGTCACATCATGCACTGGGACGAACGTTCCCAACGCATTCCAATGGAATTCTTCTCAATGGACGGACGGCATGGTGCTGCCCCCTACTGTGCCGGCCAAATATCACGTGACGAGAAATCAGAGGGAGCTCCGTGGTGTCCACTTCCGCGGGCTGTTCGGCATCACGAAGCGTTGCAATGTTCTGCGAGTGATCCGACTGGATTCGTAATTCATGACACGACACCGACAGCACCAACGGAATAGAATTGGGGGAAAGAGACAAAAAATAAACAGTCAAACTGTATTGATGAACCTATGCTATTGTTACAATCCCTGCAGGCGGTCAACGTCGGACTGACAAACACCCACAGCCATCTGCCGCACAGGCTTGATACACATTGTAACAAAACAACTCACCACTGTGGCCTTAACAGAAAAAAATGTATAATAGGCGACGTTCTTAGTAATGGCTCTCATTCATAGCACACCATTCGGACAATTGCCCTTGTGGATAGCACATGCTATAAAGAAGGGCCATTGCACGAAACGTCGGGCATTGCATATCCTAATTAAGGCTACGAGTAAAGGGCTGGCAGAAGGGCTCTACCCTCTGATTAGCACGGTTGGCTACGTACGGTGCGAAAGAAGTTCCACATACGTAAATTGCTTCTCCAGAGTGTGCTGGCCTTTCCTTCCACGTTTGCCGGTCGTCTTGAAAGAGACGCTCCCACACTTTGCCTCGCCACACGCGTAAAACCATGGTGGTGCCAATGCTTGATAACACGTGCGAGCGAACAGAGGCGGCGGGCTTTATTCTACACACACATATATATAGAACACCTTCCCCGTTGCTTTCAACTGCCGCACGCGTCAGGGACTCGAATGGATTAGAACCGGCGACAATCCTCTGGATTGCGATCCCATCATGGGGCAGTGGTCGCAATGATAAACACCCGTTTGGCATCCCACGCGTTGAAGGAGCGTTCATCCGGAATGCGTCAAGAAATAAATAACTAGCGCGCGATTAATGTGGCTTCGTTACAAACAACCCAGCCGCAGAGCGCGACCGCGCAGTAAAACAATAATGAGGGCGATTGCAGAGATGATTGTAATTGATGATATACGGCCCTGGCGGCGATCGAGTGGCGGCGATGATGCCGCTACTGATGATGATGGCGAAAGAAATCGCGGCTGTGAGTGAGCGAGTGCGTGCTGATAGGAAAAAATTAGCACGCGGCGGTGATGAATGGAGAGAGATGGATGGGTGAGTGAATGGGGGTGGACGGGTGAGTGAGCGTGTGCGCGTGCGTGTGTGTGTGTGCATTCGTGGGGAGGGGGTGTGAGTATTTACGTGTTTGTATGTGTGTCTGTGTCTGTGCGTAGTGTACACGTAAATGTGTGTGTCTGTTTATGGCTGTGTCTGTGCGTAGTGTAGACGTAAAGGTGTGTGTCTGGGGATGTGGGGAGCGGCATACCGCAGCAGTCAATGCTTTGCGCGACGAACCCGCCCACCAGAGTTCGACTCCCGCTCACGGCCAACGGTGACGATGATCTAGACCGGACCTGAGCCTGCCCTACGTCCACTCTGGTGCGGTGTGTAAACATCGCCACTGGGAAGACAAAGGCGGCCGGGCGTGGTTGCTGGCCACCCACACCCGCTCGTGTGCAGTTCTGGCCGTCATAGGTACTCGCTAACAACACTTGCCCCAACAGTCTGTTCAGGCTATACGAGGGTGGAGGTCTTCGTCGTTTTGAATGCACGCGTGGGAGCGGTGGCGTAGTGGTCAGCGCATTGCGATGTTGAACCTGGCCGGGCATGGTGAAGTATGGTTACACAACCCCCACGATAGACTCGGCACGGTGGGTGGAGATGGTGGGGAGGGTGGGGAGGATGGGGGTGGGGAGATATTCATCCAGCAGTAGATTGACATCGTCACAACCATCAGCCATGGTCAATCCACTGCTTGGATGAAGACCTGTAGAGGATGAATCTCGGATGGTGATGACGATTTAGTGGATGACAATAATCGCATGCCCCCCTCCCTCTCTCCCCCTTCCCAACACGAACTCCGACTTGACAAACCGCGCATTTGTCGCCGTCGTGTCGGCGTAATTCAAATCTCAGCCACGCGCTTGCTCGCCTTCGTCCCGTCTCTCAAATTCACGCAGGCGAATGTCCTGGGCGATAAACTACGGCGGCAGACGGTGACCCACACATCCACCCATCCACCTCCTCCCCAACGCACGCATCGATCGATCGAGCGGCGACCACGGATAAAAGAGTGCGGCGAGAAAGCGCTACCCTTTCAATCCGCAATTAATGCTCGACAAAAAAAAAATCGAAGCGGTAACTTTAGTAAGGGGGGGGAGGGGTGGGGAAAGGCATTTTAAGAAGGAGATTTATCGTGGCCCCGGTGTCTCTCTCGCTCACACACCCTCTCTCTCTCTCTGAGAAGCTCGCAATTGCTCGAGAGGAGGTATAGACGGCTCAATCGTCTGGGGAGGGAATGATTGATTACTAAATAGCACTGATGTGGGGCTGTGTGGACGCGAGCCGTAGTACCCGCCCGTAATTCCTCAAACTTCAATTTTACGGGCGATTGAGCTAAGCATGTTCCTGACAAAGTTGATATATGTATTAATTTGCTTTATAAGGTGAGTAATTACCTCTCTGGAAACTGTTAGACATAGTATTGAGCGAATTTGCATATTAATCAAATTCTAGTTGGAAACGAAGGAGGTCGGTGGGCGCTCTCTCTGTGCTCGGTAAATCGTGGCCGCCCTCGATCTCGCCCCGGTAAAAGGAGGTGGCGGTCCGAAGGGCCACGGCTCAGAGATGGCGAGACCCACGAATTGTTTTCTTTCTTCTACTTCTCGTGCTCACATCCCCCCTCCCCCCCCTTCGGTTTTATTTATCAACACCCCAAAATAAAATATGGCAGAGACACATCGATAACCACGCTGCCGTGGTTGCCGTGCAGGTGATGAGCAACGCTGCTGCATGGACTTGTAATCCAGATGTCGCCGGCTCGATTCGATCTCCCGGCGCAGGAGTTGATCGGGCGCCACGGTGGCGAGATGTTAACTACCTCGCCTGGTTTACAGGAGGGTCGCGGGTTCGATCCCGACCCTGACGCCTGCTGCTGTATATTTGGAGGTCGCGTGTCTCTCTCCTCGTGGTGGCGTGGATTTTTCTCCGGGTCCTCCGGTTTTTTCCGCTCCGCGTTTTGAAACGTGCGCTGAGAGTATTTGGCTGCTATAAACGTCCACGTGAAAAGCAACTTCGTTGAGCTACCCCTTTGTGGTCAGGTCGCTTCTTAAAAAGAGCTATATAGCTCAGTGGGCCTTAACTCGTAAAATAACAAATAGTTTAGTTTGATACAATATATATTTCACCCGCTCCTCGCCCGCCCCTCACTCCACAACCGCACAACAAGGAAGTGTATTAAATCTCACCCCGCCGCTATCCACCCAGCATCATATAAACGGTTCATCACGGTTAGCCGATAGGTGGTGGGGTAAAGTGTGGGTACTTCCAAATCTTCCAAAACGCCTTTGCCAGCGTGTAAGCGTGACTCTTGAGAGCTCCCTCTGGTGAAAGCTCCTCCACCAGCAGCGGCACGAGCACGCAATTGCAAGGCTGCGCTTTTACCTTAAGAAAAAAAAGTGGAATTTTACGGTTTATACTTGCCAGGCCATGGGCCTTTCTAAATGTATTGCAACACGGCATTGCTTGAAGCAGGCAAAGCCTGCACTGTACTTGCCTCGTCTGAGTCTCATCAGTCAGCGGTGTTCTGTTAATGAGAATCAGTATTCATACAGGAGGAATCCGACGAGCCATGAAGCTCTTTTTATGGGCGGGGCAAACAAATGCCACGGGGCGCCACCGGTGCTACAGGCAATAAAGAACTCTCCACCAACAGTGCAGTCGAAAAACAATAGGCACTACGTGGGGAATTATGGGTAATCAGTTAAGAGACAATTAACGACACAGGCCTATCCTGCCACCAAAAAAGGTAACATTACATTTAATTAAATCAGGTTTATTTAGGTTTACCAACCTTTATCCGAAGCAGGGTGGCTGTTCCTTTTACGAATACCGCTGAGCAGCATTGTTCCACAAGGTCGGGAAATCCGTCATTCACTACAGAACATTACAGAGTCATACCCCGCTCCACGTCGGGGATGCGTTCCTGAAATGTGCGACGACGAATATCGAAGAGACGTTAAATCGAATAGATCTACAGGGCCAGTGGTGGGTGGCTGGCGGTGAAGAAGGTCGAGTGGCAACGGACACGAGAAAGGACGGAAGATGCCGTCGACGACGTAAGTGCGGGGTCGAGGCGACGCAAAATCGGGTCGCGGTAATTCATAAAGCGACGGCGTATTTGCGAAACGACGTCAAATGGTGAGACGTAAAAAAATACCGTATTCATCTTCTTGGTTCTTTCGGTAAAGTCACGTAGAAGGGAAATAATAATAAAATAATAAAAACAAAACATAATAAGATCTCATTCTCACGACGTTTCGGCCACAACGCAAGCAGCCGTCCTCAGGTGATGAACAGGTATGTCGTATAGACAGCGTCTGAATGTCTTTCCGACAGACCTGTTCTTCACCTGAGGACGGCTGCTTGCGTTGTGGCCGAAACGTCGTGAGAATTGTATTGTATTATGTTTTATTTGTATTATTTCCCTTCTACGTGACTTTACCGAAAGAACCAAGAAGATGAATCCCTGCAGTCACGAAAGCTTTAAATCGAAAAATACCGTATTGTATTTCTTGATGGTAAACAGGCAACTGTGTGTTCGTTTCGATATCCATAATCTACCTAGACCGGACATAATACCCTGTGTTTGCAATTGTAGCTATCTTGGGATCTGCTGTGAAACAACACACACCGAGTCTAACGTATAAGAGTCTAACTCGATGGTGAGACCGCGTTCGTAAGTGGCCACTCTACCCCTTTGGCCTCTCTGTAACGCTGTGAAACAGGACCGTTGCTCGAAACGTCGCCTATTTAATATTGTTTTCCTTTTTAATGCCACAGTGTTATTGACGAATGTGTTGATGTGTGTGTGTATATACTATATGTGCACGTGTATGAATCGATATTCAATCGATTGTTATACATCAGAGACTCAATGAGGAAGCGTATACTGAGATTGCCGTTATATACATGCGCAGACTGCGTGTGCGTGGTTGTGCGAGTGTTTGTGCACTTGCACGTGCGTCTGCCTATGTGCACGCGAGTGCATTTATTGAGTGTGCGCATATAGTTGGGGGGGCGGGGGGGGCGGTCGTGTAGTGATTAGCACAGTTCGCTGCGAACCCCGGCCGCCCGAATTCGATTCCGCGCTCACGGCCGATATCAGTGACGAATATTTGAACCGGTTCTGAGCCTCTCATAGTTGGTCCTGAACACCTCTCCCACCACCCCCCCCTTCGTGTGCGCGTGCACACATCATGTTGACATATATAACGTGCGAGTGTTAATGTGTGTGTGCGAGTGTTGATGTGTTAATGTGTGTGTGTGCGTGTGTTAATGTGTGTGCGTGTGTTAATGTGTGTGTGTGCGTGTGTTAATGTGTGTGCGAGTGTTAATGTGTGTGTGTGTGCGAGTGTTGATGTGTGTGAGTGTTAATGTGTGTGCGAGTGTTAATGTGTGTGTGTGCGAGTGTTAATGTGTGTGTGTGAGTGTTAATGTGTGTGCGAGTGTTAATGTGTGAGTGTTAATGTGTGTGTGTGTGCGAGTGTTAATGTGTGTGTGTGTGAGTGTTAATGTGAGCGCACATTTGCTGCCGCCGTAACCGCCCTAATAGGTACTCGTCAACATAATTTGCCCCTCTAACAGTCTTTGTACTCTATGGGGGACCTTTGAATTTGCTTTTGTTCGTATGTGTGTATGTCCATATGCACGTCAGTGTATACCTGACGTGCAAATGTACGTTTGTACGTGTCCATATGTATGAGTGTCTATGCGCACGTGTTTTAATGGGTTTATACGTGCACGTATTATGCACCCATAACAACCCACGCGTCCCTGCCCCACGCCGCTCTGAGTTAACTCGCTTAATCTTAACTGCAGCACTACACACGCACCACACACACCACACACACACACACCGCGCGCGTGCATGAAATCATCCAAATAGCAGAGAAGAGCCGTAATTGTGCAACCCTTCAAAGCGATTGGGTCCCATTCCCCCTGCAGAGCGCTCCCCAATCATTGGGATAATTGCACCCAAGCCGCGTTCACGAACCATCGCACGCAGCAACTACCCCGAGGCCCCCCTGCCTTGCAAAGGGGGGGCCCGGGCAAAACAGCGGGGCCTGCTTCGCCACGTAAATAGAGATCCTTGTAATAGATAACAGGGGGGGAGCGGTGGCGCAGTCGTTAGCGCACCGCGCTGCTATAATCGGGGTCAACGTAAGTTCGTTCGATTCCCGAACGCGGCTCACGTCATCTGAGGCGAGCGGTGCAGTGAGCCTCCTCCTCACCAATCAGCGTGGTGAGATACGGTACGGGAGGGGAGGGGGGGAGCGATCATCCAGCAGTGGATTGACATAAAAGGGGCTTGTACCACGTACACTGCACGCAAGTTGTCATCACTCACAATTCACAAAATCCCACAGTGCGATGACGCCGCTATTTCCCCCCCCCCACCTCCTCCACTCCTGTGCACGCCCGAGATGCTCGTCTCAGTCAGGCGCGTTCATCCCTTATGTCGCCTCAATTCATAAGCACATGTTCGCCATCTGATCTCACGAGGGCTTTGTCTCCCCCCCTCTCCCACCTCCGCGCCTCCTCCACCCACCGAGTTTTAATCATAAGCGAGAGCTGAAATCAAGTGGCCTGAATTACTGCACGACGCTGCAAGGTAATGGCTAATGCTATGTAATTGGCCGCGACCAGGAAAAAAAAGGGACACAAATCCGCGTGCGGTGCGATGCGGGAGTTGCAAACAATCTGAATTCACGTAGCGTCCAAAATAGGGAAAATTCACGGAAGGTTTTTACAGAATGGCCCAAAAGTCAGGACGCATAGGGTTGTTCATTTATTTTACAAATGTTCAAAAAGACTGCGGTTAACATAAATGTATTGTCTTTCAGCTGTACGCCTTTTGGCGTCCTCTGGTCGAGGCTCAAAAGAAAGCCGTCTCTGGTGTGGACCAATCAGTTTCAAGGACAATGCATATATTATCATATTGTGTTTTTGTTTGCATTTTTACTGCAAGTATTGTGGTTAATGCAGACATGAATCCTTGTAAAAAGGTTTCAGTTTTGTTGCCAGAAAAAATGGAAAAAACCCTATTATTATGAATTTAGGGCTTTATATAAAAAACATAGATTACAGGTGTAGTCAATTATGTTTTGTTTTCTCAATTTATTAGCAGGCTCCCTTTGGTCGAGTTTTATAAACGACGGATTTGAGGTGACCCACACGGAAAATAAAATATTAATTATGATAACAATTGATACAAACAACGACCGTGTATGTATGTTGAACTTATTTAGGAACCTACGTAACCAACCGTGCAAATCGAATAAACAACTAAAATGTTTTATTGCCAGTGTTACAGTAAATTAAAATAACCCCTATGTTCCCTGCCTTTTGGGCCACCCTATATACACACGTCAACATATACAAACATATCCATACACTCATCTATACGAATAATCGAGGGAATTCTACCGTGGTGTATTGATTGCCTAGCCCACTGGACTTGCAATCCAGAGACTGGCCGGCACGATCCGATCTCCCGGTGTGGCAGTTGAAACTCTTGACAATTTCCGTAAATCTCGCAAGCACCACCACTCCCCGTCTCTGTCCACCCAACAACATGAATTGGTGCACCGCAGTTCGACGACGTGGAGTGGGGTAAAGTGGGGGTGACTTCTACCACTTCCAACACGTTTGACCCGTGTGGGTAGAAGAGTAGGCCAACATACCCCCCCCCCCCCACTCCCGGAGGCGTTTTCCAGAGGTACCTCGAGTTATGGGAGGCCCTTTTCTGTCGGCAGTGGCGCGAGAGAGAAGAAAACAATTAACCCGTAAAAACAAAGTTTTTCACTATAAATCCTTTATATGCGTGGCGGCTAGAGTCCTCTCGTCCTCTGGCTTGAGATGGCTGCCACCTATGGGTCAGATGAATGCCTGCCACCATTAAGCAATTGGTAATTAAATATAAAAAAAAATTCCTAAAAAGTGTAACATTTTGGATTTTTTTTTTTACGAAAATACATTGTCACGCACAACGAGTCTGTGTGCAAAATGTCAGCTCGATTGGATCACGGGAAGTGGGTTAAAAACGACCGAAAGATTTACACGGTCGTAAGCAAGCAAGCAAGTGAACTTAATATAAAGGATTTAAAAACATTGCAGGTCCTGCGCCTTTGCCGTCTGCTCGTTACCGGCAGCGGGTGTTAGTCCGCTTTTTATCGGCTTCAACGTCGCACTCCGCGGGAGGCCAATTACTTACATAGTGTATAGGTTCACTTTTCACGCAGGATATTACACTTGTAAGTGTTCGGCACGACACTTGAAGCAATTCTGAATCGTACGCTGATTCTGGCCTGTATGAGCGAAACTAATAAACTTACATGCCGTAAGTTTGGGAGTCCACAATTGTAATTGTATATGTTGTATATATAAGCATAGTCATGGATATGTGTACGCCAAATGTCAGTTCTCTAGTTCTCTACTAGGACATCATGAGAATGTAAATCAACCGCTCGGTAACGATGTTCTACGTGAAAGATATGTGCAGTTATCGCGGTGCATATGCCTATTATGGTTGTTTTAATGTTTTCCCCACATATACGCGAGGTTTCTCCAGGTACGCCAATCACTTTCCTAACCCTCAAAGTATATATTTTTTAACGTGTTCTGCATTCATTACAGGCAAGACCCTCCCGATTAGAAGCCTTGAGACTGAGTTTAAATATATTATTCTACAATCAGTTATTTCCTGACTGTTATAACGAACATCACATCCATTTAAAACCAAGTACATGCATTGTTTTTTTTCACTGCGAGGAAGAAGAAAGACACTCAACACTTCGGCCGAGTGGCCTCATTGAGTAAATATTGATGACAACAGCAATATAGAGTCCTGAAAAATACAGGTTTTCCACGTTGCGGCGACAAATCACACAACTAATACTACACCCAACGTGAACTAAACTTCTTAATAACAACGCGTTGACTAGAGGGGTAGACATATGATTGAGATTTATTGTGTCCGATGTAACATATTTATCAGTGGGGGGCGGGGGGGGGCAATGTTCTTTATTTCGGGGGGAGGGGGGCAGTGGGCCTTAGCAAAAGAAAAAACGCTGCCATAAAACCGGCAACGTGATTCATGCGAACGCCGACTGAGACCGCCCCGGCGTTCGAAGGGCTCACGTGGGCCAGCACACTCTGCTGTGCACATGCTGCGTTCCCGTGTGAGAACGTGACATGATGTGGACATGGCACGTTCACGAAGGACACTCAAGCAAAGATGGACTTTGTGGCGTGCCAAAGTGACTCCCGACTGCTCAGCGTTATTCCGGTCTGTCCCGGCTGGATATTTGAACGAAACTAAACTTTTATTTTACCGGGTAAGGCCCCACTGAACTATATTAGCTCTTTTTCAGAAGCGAACTGGCCACAAATGATAGCTCAACGAAGTGGCTTATCGCGTGGAAATGTAAAGCGGTCAAATTATTCAAAACGCGTGTTCATTCTAAACGTGGAGGGGGAAAAAAACCAGAGGACCCGGAGAAAAATGCACGTGGCCACGGGGAAGAACACGCAGAACGAACTCCAAATATACAACAGGCGTCAGGGTCGCGATCGAACGACATTTACAGTTGGAGTACGACGTTTCGCTGCTGATTACAACCAGCTTAATCGGGCGATAGCCTCTCCCACGTGTACGTGTGCGGATATAACTGTGCCGTCCCGCGTGATTTAGAACGGGCTAGCTCTCCTCTAGTGAGCTCCCTCCAGTGGAGACCCTTCCGCCCAGCAGCCGCGCGAGCAAGCAAGTGCAGAGCCTGCACCTTTACTTTACACCGCTGTAGGTACAGGGGGGGGGCTTCTAGGTCGTTCGGGATCGCGCACGCGTCTTAGAGGCAGTTGTCACATCCACGAATCGCCCACTCGCTCCGTCCTTGTTGTCATGGACTTAAAAAAAAAATGAAACGCGTTTTTATTTATACAAGCTCGCAGTCCTTGTGTCTGCGGGATATTTATGGGACGCTGGGTGGGTGTGTGTGTGTGGGGGGGGGGCTATGGAGGAGGCTCGTGAAGGACGCTCCTGGTCAGTTGGAGGCAGTCACCCTCCAACACCAACGGAGGGCACAGGAGCGACGCCCACAACAACAAGCGGAGCGCCGGGCGACTAAAACGCAGCAAGTTGGCACAGTAGGGGGCACAGCTGGTGCATCTGCCAATCATCCCAGTCAATCAACCCATGGCACATGGGTCTGTCCCGTGACCTGTCAGCAAGGATGCGAAACTTCACGTAGCCTCAAAGTGCACCTGGCCTGGCACAGGCGCCCTGGTGACGTCACCGTCACTTAGTGGCGAATGGCGGGTATTGTATTGTATGGGAAGAAGTGGTGCAGTGGTTAGCGCGGTGCGTTACGAACCGATTCTGGGCATCCCCTCGGTCGACTCAGCTTCAAATGAGTACCGGGTGCGGTGTGTAAACATCGCCACTCGGGAGACAAAGGCGGTCGGTCGTGGTACTGGCCACCCACCCCCTCGTGTACCGTTCCGGTCTTCATTGGTGCTCGCTAACAACACTTGCCCCAACAGCCTATTAAAGGCTATACGGGGGATCTTTGTCTGTGCGTGTGCGAGCGCCGTAATAGAATGACCGTGCGATGATGATATCAAGTCGCCCGCATGCCCCGCGAGTCTCATAAAGAATGATGACCTCTTCACTCTATGGGGCCTCCGTTTCCACTTACACGACTCTGTTTATTAAGGCGTCGTTGCACGCGTACTCATCGTTCGGTTTTGGCAGGTCAAACTCAAATTGCGGATGATATACTACACTCGTTAATGATTCTTTTTTTACGGGCACAATTCAATAGTTACTCAAATCAGTTCCACGTATTCCCGGCAGCGAGCGAATTGGTTGGCGCCCAAGTGTTAATCTCGTCTTGCGGGCCAATCTGCGTCTCACCTGGTGCTTACCCAGGGGCATCGCGGTGGCAACATCGGCTATTAGATATGTTTCGATTTGAGCCCACACTGTTATTGACGAATGGGTTAGTTTTTTTGTGCGTAGTTACACGTCCGTCAACATACATATACATCGTTACGCTCCGCACGCGCCCGATGATTGCTAAACACGTCCTACGTGCGTGACGTAGAAAGCGCAGATTCAAATGAAGATGTAAATGGTGTGCGCGTGTGTGCATAGGTGTAAGTGTGCTCGCTAACAGCACTTGGCCCAACAGTATGTTAAGGTTATAGGGGGGATCTTTGTCTTTTCTACGCGTGCGTTCCACGTGACGCGGCCGTCACCAATTCAGTGTTGTACCACGTGATGTTTGGCTTCTGTTTGGAGGGATAGAGGGGTGCGGTACGGACTGGAGAGGAGATGGACTGATGCGGTACAGGAGGATGTGGAGCTGATTGGAATTCATCTTGATTTGAAGCTTTCGTGACTGCAGCAATCTATACTCGTTGGCTCTTTCGGTAAAGTCACGTAGGTAAAAAAATTAATACTATTTTTATTTGGTTTAATTTTTCTAC
Organism: Lethenteron reissneri; assembly: GCF_015708825.2. Lineage (NCBI taxonomy): Eukaryota > Metazoa > Chordata > Hyperoartia > Petromyzontiformes > Petromyzontidae > Lethenteron > Lethenteron reissneri. Next base: position 6,807,310 of record NC_083795.1, read on the forward strand.
CTATGTGACTTTACTGATTGGAATTTCAGATGACCGGCACCAACGATATCAAGATCGGTCTCTGTGGAGGACATTCGCGATGGACGCTACTGGGCAGTTGGAGGAAAATAAGCGGACACTCACAACAACGAGTGGATCGCCGGGTGTCTAAAATTGGTCGAGCTGGCACAGCGTCTGCAAGTCATCCCATTCAACAAACCCACAACATCTGCATTTGTCCCGTGACCTCCAGCTAGCGAGCCATTTCGACACTTCACGTGACCTCAAGGTGCACCTAGTCTGGCACAAGCGCCGTGGTGACGTCACCGCCACTTCGCGGAGAACAGAGGCGACTATTGTTGTTGTTGTTCCACGTGACGTGAATTGCAGGGTCCCCTTTGGGACGCGTGGCAACTCAACCAGGCTGCGTTCGTGCAACGCGTGCATATTGTGCCACGTGGAGGAGGAGGTGGCAGAGCCTTTGCCATTGCAGCACCAACGTTTTGGTACAACCGTGTTTCCTCCATTAAAATCATAAATCTTCTGCTTCAAAATATGTTTCGTGAAGCAGAACGTTCGTGCTGGATACAGCCACATTTCCATATGTGATTTGTAAATTTAATTCGGAACAATATATTGAGATAATAGGTTTTTCCCCTTTTATCTGGCAACAAAACAGGTGTTAAGTAAAATTTCGATTTAAAGCTTTCGTGACTGCAGGGATTCATCTTCTTGGTTCTTTCGGTAAAGTCACGTAGAATGGAAATAATAAAATAATAAAAATAAAACATAATAAAATAATAGAAGAGGTGTTAAGTTGTTAAAACACCAAACTGAAACCTTTTACAAGGAATCGTGTCTGCATTTACCACAATATTTATAGTCAAAGTGCAAACAATATTTTTCGATTTAAAGCTTTCGTGACTGCAGGGATTCATCTTCTTGGTTCTTTCGGTAAAGTCCCTTCTACGTGACTTTACCGAAAGAACCAAGAAGATGCAAACAATATATTGAGTTACATTTTTTTTATTGAGGGACTGTGTGTTGTCATGGTGTGGTCGGGGACTGTTTTACTGTTGTTTTACTGCCCTTCCAAAGATTGGGAATTGATTATGCAATTTAAAAGCATATGCTTAATTTATTAATTTAAGGGGTGCCACGGTAGCGAGATGTTATCTATCTCGCCTGGTATGCAGGAGGTCGAGGGTTCGACCCTGACACCCGCATATTTTGAGTTTGTGTGTTCTGCCCGTGATCGCGTGGATTTTTTTTTCTCCGTGTCCTCCGGTTTTTCCCCTCCACATTTCGAAAGATGCATTGAGATTATTTAGATATTTTAGGTGCTATAAATGTCCAAATGATGGCCCACTTTGTTGAGCTATCATTTGAGTGCCAGGTCGCCTCTGAAAAATAAATTAATACCTCATTGGGCTTTGCCTGGTAGGATGGGGATGAATTTTGATTTAAAGCTTTCGTGACTGCAGGGATTCATATACTTGGTTCTTTCGGTAAAGTCACGTAGAAGGGAGATACTAAAATAATATAAACATAAAACAATAAAAATTATCACGACGTTTCGACTGCAACACAAGCAATCATCATCATTTCACACCTGATGATGATTGCTTGTGTTGCAGTGGAAACGTCGTGAGAATTTTTATTGTTTTATATTTATATTGTTTTATTATCTTCCTTCTACGTGACTTTACCGAAAGAACCAAGAATAGGATGGGGATGGTTGAGTGTTTTATTTGTGTGTGTTTTAGCGATTTGTTTACCCATTCTTGTACTTTGCACTACTGCCGTGTTTTTGTACTGTCTGTTGTCGTAACGTTCTTACCCTCCCCTACTGGACATCTGTGAAAAAACGCTTTATAGCTCATCGGATTCCTCCAGTATCAATAAATGTTCTGATTGAGTGAGATTATGTTCTGTTCCACAGTTTTCCCGACTCCAGCATGTGTGCGCGAATGTATAACCGTAGTCCCCAGATGATATGCATAATACGAACATGTATATATAGGCGACGTTTCGGGGAACGACCCTTCTTCACATACTCTACTTGTTCGGGCCTCTGTGCGTGCTGTGAAGAAGGGTCATTCCCCAAAACGTCGCCTATTATACATTGTTTTCGTTTGAAGGCAGTTTTTTTTTTCCAATGTAAGGTTTTTGCTGTTGCATGCTTGCGCACCGCTCCCAACTCAGTATCACCAAATACATCGTTTAATTCCGGATTATAAGACGCTCCTGAAAGTAAGACGCACCCCATACGTCTGCCTGGTGTCAAAGTTATACAAAACTGGTAACACACACGCCTAACGGAGGGGGGGGGGGGGGTGGAGAAGTGCGTCTTATAATCCAGATAATATGGTAACTTGCCAGAGCGGTGGGGGGGGTGGTGGTGGTTTTTTTTGGCCTCAGACACGAGGGAGGAGTGCCACCACGTGGTCTCTCACGCGCATTGCCAAGTTCACTGGACACGTACGGCACGCGTGTGCCGATCGACTGCTGGATGAGTGGCTCCCCCCCCCCCCCCAGACCGTGTGTCGGTGATCATGGTGGTTGTTTTGACCAAACTTCACTCGCCACTGATGTGAGTCGTGGCCGGGAATCGAACTCGACGTGCCTGGGTTGGTAGTGCAGTACGCAAAGCACTGCAGCACCGCACCACCTCCACGTACAAAATGCTGCATCATAAATAATAATAAAAAATACACCCCCTCGATTCTTACACAACAAAGTGCAATTTAATGTGCGTGTCTTGAATTCAGGAGTGGACTTTACTCAGTGAATCAATGCATCATTATGCTAAAAATAATTTTCGATTTAAAGCTTTCGTGACTGCAGGGATTCATCTTCTTGGTTCTTTCGGTAAAGTCACGTAGAAGGGAAGTAATAAAATAATAAAAATAAAACATAATAAAATAATTCTCACGACGTTTCGGCTACAACGCAAGCAGCCGTCTTCAGGTGCACTAACAAGACGGCTGCTTGCGTTGTAGCCGAAACGTCGTGAGAATTATTTTATTATGTTTTATTTTTATTATTTTATTACTTCCCTTCTACGTGACTTTACTAAAAATAATTGCAGCATAAGCGCCTGATTTCATTGATATGAATTGTCATTGTAGTCAGGTTGGTTTGAGGACCGCCCGACTCAGTTCTCAATGTTTGTGCACGGGTCACCGTCTTCTTTCGCACGGCGGGAAGTTGCTCAGTCACGTGCTTCACGTGTTCATGCGGAGGTTGTTCGGTGAGCCAATTGGGAGCGGTCTTCAGGGGTAGCCTCCCTGGTGAATGAATCTCTGAAACGCTGCTGGTGAACGATGGGAGTGCGCAGTGGCGTTCCCACGTGATCTCGTGGAGGTCACCGTGAATGGAACAGTGTTTCCATCTAAAGTTTGTTCAGAACGGTCAGAGAGTCTGAGACTTATCCTGAAAGCAAACACGCGCAAAAATGAGATTTGCAATTTTAGTCAATGTGACCTTGACCGTGACCCTGGTCAAATGAGCATCGGTTGCGCGTGGCACAAATATTTGACCAATAAAGTAAATACGCATGCACACAAACAGCACTGTTATCAATCCACCATTGAATGAAGGCCTCCCCATGCCATGCAGGTCCTGCCGGTGAGCAGACCTCTCCATGCTGGTTAGCGTGGGTTGGAAAATATGGGGAACCACAGACGCGGGGGGTCATAGAAAGTACAATCCAACGATGGTTATTGCCGCACTGTCCACAACGTCGCACTGCCCACAGCAGCAGACAACACTTGCTTTATGCATCCAGTTCAGCGTTTCATGGGTGATAAGTGTCAATACATAATGAAATAAATAACTGTTAGTACACCACCAAAACATGTTTGATGTTCAGATTTGAAGTTTTCGTGACTGCAGGGATTCATCCTCTTTGGTTAACAGACTGCGAGACAAGAAGGCTCAACTGATCGAGTCGCTAACCTTTCTCAAGAGATGCCGCGATAACAAGGTAATACCAATCGCATTCACACTCACATCTGCTGCTGTTACTTCTCCTAACGCTAAACGGATCTTGTTGGACCAGATGACGCCAAAAGGCGCACAACTCAAGTACAATGCACCATCAGAGTATGAGAGCTCGGGGTAAGCATTTACACCAACACCATGTGAGACTAGGCTCTAAAGAAAGCTGTCTCGGGTGTGGACCAATCAATTTCAAGGACAGTGCATACATTATCAGAGTTATGTTTTTTGTTTGCATTCTGACTGCAGGTATTGTGGTCAATGCAAACATGACTCCTTGTAAAAAAGGTGTCAGTTTTGTTGCCAGATTAAAGGGTAAAAAACCCATTATCAAACCGTGATAAAATTGGGGCAAATGACCAAATATATTTAAAAGATTTTGATGAAGGAAAATAGTGTTTACATCTGGAGCAGGTAATTTATATATTGCCAGTGGAGATACAACAACGATTGGGCCAGTTTCAGGAATGAATTATTATATACACGTAGAAAATATATGGGGCATTAATGTCAGGCAAAGCGTTGTTAGATTATGAATACTCAAAATGTTATTGAATAAATAATGCGGTATTAAGTTTGATTTATGCCAGCATCTGATTATCACATTAGGAGTAAAATTACATGGTTACTTGTTTGGCCGCACTCGCATCGTTACTCACTCGTTCATTGCTGAAATTGCGAAGTTAACCCTTTGATATTTTGATCAACACTTGCCTTAATCGGCACATTTAAAATGTACAGTATTTCAAAGTGTGATTGTATGGTCTCCCTAAAGTCGCGAGGATATAAAAGTGGATATAAATCTGAGGAGGGAGTGGTGGTGTCGTGGTTCGAGCCCAGTGCTATGAATCTGGCGACTTGAGTTTGATTCATGGCCACGACCAACATCAGTGGCTAGTGATATCTAAAGCGGTCCTGGGCCTCTTATTTCACCAACCCACAGTGACCAGCTTGGTGAAGTATGGCCAAACAACCCCCCCATGCATACAAAATGGAAAGGCTTTCATCCAGCAGTCGATTAACAAAGGGCTGAGGTTTACATACTAAATGTATATAATTGGATTTCGACCTGTGGTGAAAGTGTAAACGTTCAATCACAGTGGGTCTCAGAACAAAGAAAGCACAACTCCAAATTATGCATAAGACATGTAAGGAAAATGACATACGTTATGTGTACAATTATGGGTGACGTATACACATTCTATCTGGATCACAAGAAAACATCGATGACGAAATCACTTCATCAGCTTCCAAATCTAAGCAGGCTAAAGCCTCAATTAGGATTCATATGGATGATACTGGTAGGAACCACCTGGTTCCACCAGCCCACAGTTGGATTATTGTGTCTGTCCGTCCGTCGTGAATCCAAAAATGGGAGGGGTCGGGCTGGGTGAAGAGGGGAGGGTGGGGAGGGGCTGGGTGGGGATGGTGGGGCTGAGTGGGGGGTGGGTTGGAGGGGTGGGCTGGGTGGGGAGGGGCTTGTCACCCCGTGGTGCCCTTTTAAAACTCAACGTTTAACCTACTCACGCCGGCTTGTGCCCGCCGTTGACCCTGGCCATTGACCGAGCAACCCAACGTTCCTACCAGCTCCCTCCGCAGGAATGTGTTTTCCATGCATAACATCATAACATTGTGTTTATAGGCTGCGGGAATACGTTGTAGGCAGCAGGGTAAAATCCATTGTTGTAGTATACCTCCATGCTCCCTTGACTATGCTCCCTGCTCATCAATGACCAGCACGGTGAAGTACTGTGGGCCGTACGGCGTGAGCAGGCCCTCATCCAGCAGTGGATTGACAAACGGGCTCGACACGCACATCGAGAGATAATTGTGATGATACTTCTAGTCCGTCAATATATTATTTACAGGATTTTATCTGTAAAACATTTTTGTGACTTGGTAGTTTGGACTGTTTTATCTTAACGAGTCAACAGAGTGTGACGTTAAATTATTAACGCAACACATTCTGTTTACCGTGGGCTAGACGGCATTTAAGTGTCAGTGATTTATCGCATTGCCACTCTCTGCCAAAAGTTGTACTGTACTTGTTGTTGTGAAACGATTTAAAAACGCTAACACACGGGACTTTTATAAGTAAACAAAAGATGCTGAAACCAGAAAGAACTTTGCAACTGATTGCCAGCGAGCTGGGTCATACTTGGTAAAACAAACGAGTATGGGCAGTTTTCTGATAGCTATGCGTTCTTGATTTGAAGCTTTCGTGACTGCAAGGATTCATATACTGTTAGGTTTTTTTCGGTAAAGTGACTATACCGAAAACAACCTGAGACTATGTGTTCTTGTTTTTTTTTACCAACACTTATGTAAACACGTTTGTAATTATCAGCCATGATCTATCCGCTGCTTCATGAAAGCATCACCAAGCCGTAGCCCATCTCGTACGGTCTCAAGATGCAACGATCCAGCTACTCGTTCCATGCACTCTCGGTTGAATTCACGGATTTGGCTGTCATTCCGTCCTTAGTCTCTACCCCTGGCCATCATCCCTTTTGAGTAAAATGTATGCCCAGCTTTCTGTGAGTGACCACACGCCTTACGTCGCAAGACTATTCTGACAGGAAGATGGCTTTGGGAGGGGCTTTGATTTTTTTAAATGAGCTCTTTTTCCCATCACAAGCTTCGCATGCCTTTGTGAAAAGAGCTTTGCCACTGGATCTGTCTGAGAATACCGAAGTAACTTTTCTACGACAATGTATTTATAACCTACTGCTCGATGCTGGATGAACGCCACCCCACGTCTTTCTGTCAAAGGGGTTCCTTGGCCAAACTGCAACCACGCTGGTCCACGCTGGTAAGAGGGAAGTGCTAACACCGGTTTGTAAATAACTCGTCACTGATGTGAGCCGTGGCTTGACATCGAACTCAGGTCACCGGGTTCATCACGTAGTGCCAGAGGTCGCAAACGGGTTTTGATTCCTTACCAGTACCCGGCCGCACCAGGGTCGCAAACGGGTACCCGTATCCATACCCGGCCGTACCCGTACCCTACCGGTACCCGGCCGGGTACGGGTAGGGTACGGGTATCGGGTACCTGATTGCGACCTCTGGAATGAAGCCATGTTGCAGGCGCGGATGGGTTGATTCTAAGAACTTGAATTGTGAGAAGAGACAAGACGTTGGGAAATGAGTGACAAACGGTTACTCATCAGTGACTCACGGCCTACCCGTACCCGTACTCGGCCACACCAGGGTCGCAAACGGGTACCCGTACCCGGCCGGGAATGGGTAGCCGGGTATCGGGTAGGGTACGGGTATCGGGTACCCGGTTGTGACCTCTGCATAGTGCACAGACCACCGTGCCAACTTAGTTTGTAGACTCCAGGATATTGCATGTCAGGAATGACATCCTTCATAGATGGGATTAGATCACGGATTTTGTGTACTGTATTGAATCGGACCTGGATCTTGTGTTTGTTTAAAATTTTGGAAATCTTTTTCGTAGCACCTGCTATGTATGGTAACGTGATGGTTTTGATCGGCATCTCAGGAAGTTGTTTCTCCATGGTTGGAGAAACAGCTTTGCGAATAATGCGGTCCGAGTACCCATTCATCTTGAGAGCTTTGTGTACATGTTCCAGTTCACTGGCGAGGTGGTGTTGGTCAGAAATACAGTGGGACTTTCATCAACTGATGTTTACACGCGAATTCCTTACTCGCTAGTCTGGTCACCTTACGACAGCCTCGCACATTCTCCAATTACCATTTTAAATTATGCCATAACAGTCAAGTGTATTTAACGCGTGTTTTCCCCTCTTCTCATATTTTATGTGGAGCTATGTACGTCCCCAAACTTCACAAATCTGTACTCTCCACTGTCAACCAACCTGCACTGACCAGCACAGTGAAGTACGGTCAAATAACCTCCGCGACCCACCTAGTGTGGGGAGGCCCTCAAACATTTGACCACATCATAGTATTGTACATAACACCATCAAAAAAAAAGCGAATTAGGATCAAATATATTTAATTTTCCAGAGAAGGCCCACGAAGCTATTCGTCTATTTTTCAAGCGACCTGGCCAAAAATCATAACTCAACGAAGTGGCTTATCACGTGAAAATGTAAAACAGCCAACAACTCTAAACGCATGTTTATGAATGTGGAGGGGGAAAACTGAAGGACAGGGAGAAAACCCCACACAACTGCGGAGAGAACATGCAAACTCTAAATATACAACAGGTTTCAAGGGTCGGGATCGAACCCACGACCTCCTGCATACCAGCTGAGGTAGTTAAGATCTCGCCACCGTGGGGCCAATTAATCCGAGGTTGACCTGAGATTGGTTCGCGATGCTAGTGGTAGGTAGGGTCACGCCTTGATAGTGGATTAAGTTATGAATGAAGTTAAGGAATATGTATTATTTGGTTATTTCGGTAAAGTCACGTAGATAGAAAAAATAATAATGAAATAAAGTGAATAAAAATATCACGACGTTTCGATCGCAACACAAGCGGTCGTCATCGGGCAAAGGAGTCAGCCTCTAAAGGCAAACTGTTTATAAAGGTTTGGAGATGGGCGTAGCCCAAGTGTATCAGCAGCACCAGGAGCATGGGCGGTGCAGCAATGTCAATGCAGCAACAATGGCAATGCAGCGGCAATGCCAATGCAGCAAAGGGCCGCCAAGAAATCCCTGCACCCCGCTCCACACACCACACTGCTGACGGTGGAGGTTGATTGGCAAGAAAACACAAGTCAAGTCATGACCCAAAGTGGTTGATGACATCTTTCCAATGATTGCTGAGTCTATAACCTTCCTCTCGGTTGAAGTTGTGTCTGTGTCTGTATATATGGATGGCTTCATGAACGAATCTTTGTTGATAACCAGGAGGCTTGCAAAGTACCATCGTCTTCGAGAAATCAATTTCGTGTGAGCCAGCCGCATTAAAATAATGATCAGCCACGGCAGAAGTATTGGTCCTACTGTGTTTCAAATCTGCCTTATGTTCACGAACACGGTCCGAGACATGTCGCTTAGTTTCCCCATAGTAACTGCTGTCGCAGATACAGCTTAGTTTGTAGATGCCGGGATATTGCATGTCTGGAATCTTGTCCATCACAGATGGCATCATATCACGAATTTTATGTACTGCGTTAAATCGGACCTGGATCTTGTGTTTGTTCATGATTTTGGAAATCTTTTTGGTTACCCCTGCTTTGTATGGCAGGGTAATGGTTTTGATTGGATCCTCAGATGGCTCCTTCCTCACGGTTGGGGTGATGGCTTTGCGGATCGTGGAGTCAGAATATCCATTCGCCTTGAGAGCTTGGTGTACGTGTTTGAGTTCACTGGTTAGGTGTTCATGGTCGGAGATACATTGAACTATATGGTGTCGCGTTTTTATGAAGGAATTCTTCTGGGATGGATGGTGGTGGGAATCAGGTTTTAGGTAGGCGTCAGTATGGGTTTCTTTCCTGTAGCCAGATGGCTCATTGAGCCGTCTGGTCTCTTTTTGATCAGGACCTTTATAAACAGTTTGCCTTTAGACGCTAACTCCTTTGCCTGATGAGGACCGCTTGTGTTGCGATCGAAACGTCGTGATATTTTTATTCACTTAATTTTTTATTATAATTTTTTCTATCTACGTTACTTTACCGAAAGAACCAAAGAATATGAATTCCTGCAGTCACGAAAGTTAAAAGTAAAAATTTAAGGAATATGTTCATTTTGATATACTGTAATCACAATGATCAAACATTGGTTATTTGTCAATGTAGTTAAATGAAGCCAGCATGAGTCATATAAATAAAAAAAATATTCCTATAAATGTGGGTTATCGGGTTTTGTAAAACCGCCTGCACTTCACTGAATGGGTTCCCGCGTGGTTGAATGAATGGGTGCTCAAGATCCTCCAGCTGACAGTAGAATATTAAGGGGTGGGTCCCTCGGGGGGTCACTAAAGTCTTAAGACACATTGACAAAACCATTGTGCTTACAATTTATCTAAACACTTTGTTGCGTCTCAATTTTACTTCAGACGACTTTACTGCGCTGCAATACACGTTGAATTTATTTAATAAACAAAAAATGTTGCACCATATCTTGCATATAGAGTGTCCTATCAGTGGGCCACGTCTCTGGCGAAGGTCATCGCGACCGTCGTGACCCCCCCTCGGGGACCCCCACGACCTTCACGTGGGCGCCCACCCACACTGCGGCCCTTGCGGCCGGTGAAGCCCGCCTTCTAAAATCGTACAACTAAAGCGCAACCCGCGCTCTCCTTATTGGCCAACGTCTCGTTCACGTGACCCCCCACCCCACCACTCGGGCCCGCCCTTCGCCATTGGCCAATCGTGGCTCGAGGCGACACCCCTATGCGGTGTACGATTTGTAACGAGAGGCGGGAGGCGGTCCGAGCCTCTCTCTCTGCTCGCCATGGCGCAGCGCGTCTCTGCCGCCGCCACCGCCTCCACGTGCCGCTGACCTCCTCAGCCCTCGCCGCCGCTTCGTCGCTCCCTCCTGCTTAACCCCCTGCAACATCCCGCAACAGGGTGGGGTACCCCATGATGGCGGCGGAAACGGTGGTGGCTGCGGCCACTGTGATGACTAATGGGGGAGGCCTGCACCACGGGCCCACTCTGCTGGCTTCTTCATCGCCGCCTCCTCCTCCTCCTCCGGCGGGGGCCTCGCTGATGAGCTCTCCTCCGACGGGGGTCTCCGTGTCGGGGTCTTCTCTCGCGGGCTCCTCGCTGATGGGCTCGGCTCTGTCGGGGTCCCTCCTGTCGGGACATACTTTTCCGGGGCCCCCTCTCGCCGGCCACTCGTTGTCCGGCTCCGCTCTCACGCCGCCCTCAAAATATGTGCCCACCTCATCAGGAGCTTCTCTGCCGGGCCTCTCCAAATGTGCAGCCGCTGTGTCTGGCTCCTCGGCGGTTCCCTCCGGCTCCCACCAGCCCATCGGCCCCAAGTCCGCCGGCGTCGCCGCTGCAGCGCCGCCCTCGTCTCTGCGCGGGCCGCCTCGGCCGCCGGCTGCCGGCTTCTCGGTGCCTCGGCACGGCAAGCAGGCGAGCAACGGGTGGGTGAGCCCGTCAGGACTTGCTGCCCCTCCTCATCCTCCTGCTCATCCTCCTGCTCATCCTCCTGCTCATCCTCCTGCTGTTGCTGCCGATGCCAACGCGAACCCGGTGGGTGAACCATTTCAGCCACCGCCCAATGCAAAAACAAAAACAAATCCTGGTCGGCCAGGAAATTAATGAGAAGATGTGGTCTTTTAAGTGATTAATAGATGCATATCGTTATTCTGTGTCGGGGGGGGGGGGTGCTGGTAATTCCTGTGGTTAGTGTAATGTGCTACGAAACCTGTGATCCGAGTTCGATTTCCGACCACGGCGTTCATTCACCAACCCAGCACTCACCGGCGTGGCCAATAAGAGTTAAAGATGCTCCTGATTCACACGGAGTGGGGAGGCCCTCATCCAGCAGTGGATTGAAAAAGAGACGTTCACTTATGAACCTTCACGGCCCGTCTGTGTCAATTCGCACGTGATACTGATAGCGTATTAGGGTAATCCTAACCAGTGCAGGACTATTATTGGCTCGGCTGGCCCAAATTCGTATTGTTATAACTGATCACTGATCATCCAGAACAATTGCAGTGATTTAACAATACAATTTTGGAGTTGAGAGAACGGGCAAATGCATCTGCAACTAAAGACGTGCTCGTTCGTAGCGGTAAAAGCCCTGCTGATCGAAATGGGAATTGGCGCTGTCGCAGCTAAATCAACTTTTGTCAACATTGGACGTCATCAGCGACTTGGTCAATCATTTTCAGAATGAACAGGAATTCAATTTCCAACCTAGAACGGAGTGCAAGGCAAGCGATTCATTTCGCTCGCTGGTGGTTTTAGGAAGCCCTTTGGTGATCAAGTTTGTGTACGAGGCCGTGATGTGGACTGTTCTCAACTAGAGGAGGATAAGGGGGGGGGATGTTTGCACCAAGTATGTGGCAGACGTGGTGAGCAAGTGACACAGTGGTTCGTGGTTCAATTCCTGGTCAAGACTAACATCAGTGGCGAGTAATATCTGAACTGCTCCTCGGGTTTAACCTCCCGTTCGCCAAACCACACAAAGTGGCAGGATGAAGTATGGTCAACCAGCCCCCATTGATCAACATTGCCTGAGGAAGACTTAGTTCACCCAGCAATGGGTTGACAGAGGGCTGTAAAAGAAGTGATTTTTAAATGTGACATTGAAGACGGGGCATGTGTTTGTTGGACTTCGTTCACATCGTACATAGCTAACTGCGCTAATCAGAGGTGGGGCTCTAAAAAAAGAAAAATACTTTCAGAAAATTATGTTTAATTTATATATTTTGCTGGAATTGTTGCAGGTGACAAGCCAGCTGTCTTTCTTCAAGAAGTCTCCCTATCACATCGAGACCTTCCTGGGCAGCGTGAGGCCATTTCTTGGAAGGAGCTGTGGTATCTGCACTCCCAGAAGCAGGGTAACTTCACCCACACGGGATATTTCATTCAGAACACTTCTCTCTTCCACTTAGATTTACACCTCTGTCTCGTCCAAAAGGATAATGCACTTATTTTAAGCGACACTGCATGCATGATTTATGCATTCAGAAGTACACACACATGGTTTCATAATACTGGCAAGGCTTCCCCTTGCATATATATGAATGAAGATTGAACATGTACACACGGCACATTTCAAACACCGTGTGTTTGTGAGTATGCTGACAAGGAGCGGTGGTACTTCAGGTTAGCACACTGCAGTTTGACCCTGACGACTTGAGTTTGATTCCTCCCTCCTCACCCGCACCGACCAGCGTGCTGTAGTTGTCAAACAGCTGCCATGAACAACAAGGCATGGGGAAGGATGCCGGGGGGGGTGGGGGCCTTTACCCAGCAATACATCGACAAAAAGTCTGTAAAATAGTCTTCATTATTATGCAGAAGGGCACTCGGACTGAGTAAGAGGGTGTGCATCTTTTAGCGATTGTTGCATTGAGAACTATTAAGGGTGTGGCATTTCATTAAATCTGAGTCACAGTTTGTATTTCCGAGTATGGGGCATACACGTGCTGGCTTCCATGCACGTATTCCTAAGGGAACCACGTGTGTGCACCTGGCGAATGAGTCAAGAATAGGCTGGTGCGCCTACAGAACCGCCTCAACTGGATCATCATCTCCGACCGATGATGCCGTTAGTCCACGGTGGTGCTGTTCAGATTCTGTTTGGCGTAGCATCATTGCATTAATTGCTACAATCCCACGCGTGCTCAAAATCCTTTTCTACAACAGTAACAAAAGGCTTTTAGTTCGCCCCCTAAATAAATTAATCTTGGCTCGCTCTCTGGAAAGTTTTATCAGCTTACTGCTGGTGAATGTGAAGCTCATTAATGTGAATGCTCCAGTGAGATTTCCTTCGTGCGCAATTTGTGCGGAGCGGTGGTTGGATGGTTAATGCACTACGCTTTGAACCCAGCCAGCTACCCGAGTTCGATTCCCGGCCCCGGCTAACCTCGGTGGAGAGTGGTTTGAACTGGTCCTGGGTCATTCTCCCTTCTCCGGTTCTCTAAGACATACTAAGCAGAGTGGTGTAATATGCTCAAGCAATCGTCCGTGACTCGGAATATTTATTGATCAGAATCTTTATTTAGACTGGAGGAGGAATCCGATGAGCTATGAAGCTCTTCTCCACGGATGCCCAGACTGACTTAGCGTAAAGAGGCCTTCATCCAGCAGTGGTTTCATGAAGGTCTGAATGTTACTTGCTGAGCGTAATGGTACCTTATACCATGCAGTATGTATATAAACTTCCAAGCATGTAACTATTAATTCCTGGATTAAACTTAATTATCATGCTGACAATACAAGCATCACATTTTTGTAAATATGTCACGCTTCATAATTTGTCAGTTACATGCAAATTATTAGACTAACGTTACGTTTAGACTAATAGAACGAATTAAAGTGTACAAACAAGACGTAGCAAACGATACATAAACTCTATACTTCCATTTACGCGTGGCCCCGAATTATGACAATTGAATCGATTAGCCCTGGGGGGGGTACTTTGAAGGACTGCCTATAGTGGCTGAGTTGCTCGCAGCTGAGTTTGGTGTGGAGTTTGAAACTAACCCGTTGATTTGGCGTCTTGCTGCAGTGTATAAATAGCTTTGATTTCCCTCACTTTTAATCTGTGAAGTACATGGGCTTAACAGCTGTGATACAGTTTCCCAGATGCTACCTTTCAATTTTAATAATAACCCAGCCGCATGTCACAAGACTGCTAAGTACAGTAGGGCAAGTCCTCGCTTAACGTGTTTTCACGTAACGCATTTTTGCTGTAATATACACGGGTTCTTCTACTCGAACATTTTTCGCGCAACGCAGAACGCCCACCGTTATAACGCAGAACGCGCACCGTTATAACGTATTTTCTGAGCGTTTGGCGATGGGCTACTTTCTTGAGCTACGCGACTCAGCGCTATGATACAGTACGCAGCGTACCGTCATCTCAGTTCTGTCCCACCATGGGATGACTGCAGGCTGATTTTATAGTGCAAATATGATTCAGTAGCTGTAATTCCCCACTTAATGCATCACTTTTCACGAAAGCATCTACCATGTGAAATGAGGAATGTGTGTAATAGTTTTATGCATTGCGGTAAAAATTTTTTTAATAATAATTTCCATCCTTTTGTCAAACCATTGCTGGATGAAGACCTACCACATTCAGTCATGACAGTTGTTTGACCATACTTCGCCAGCGTAAGTTGGTGATGGGGTTTGTCAAAGATATCACTCGCCACTGAGCTGAACTCAGCTGGCAGGGTTCATTCGTGCAGTACGCTTGCTACAGCGCCACTGCTCGTCCTGTGCATTGCAATACAGTTGCAGGAAAAATACTTCTCGATTATTTAACACGGCTATTGATTAAGGGCTGAAGGCGGATATTTGTGCTGCCGTCGACAAACCCCCCCCGCCACTTGTTACGATGTATATTTAATGCTTATTGAATTGTAAATATGTTCAATGGTGCAGAGAGTTGAATTTTGTTCTCGGGCTCATACATTTTTCAAAAGCACTGCTTTGCTTTCAAGTCAATGTAACGTGGGCAGCGGGAGCTTTGGCGATAGCAATTTGCCATCAAATGGCCTCACACTGCCAAGTAGAAGGAACAAGTCGTAGAGGCAAGAGGTGGATCGTCGAGAAATAATGTCGCTGTGTAGGAAGTGATCGCCATGACTGGAGAACCGACGGAGTTGTGGACGTTTGTCCAGCCTCCTCGTTCGTTGCCATGTGACGACCGACGAAATAAAGGGGAGAGACGCGAGTGGTAGATAATCTTGTTGAGTCTGACTGCCAGGTGTTGGCCACGGGGTTAACAGGAGATGGAAATACTGTTATAGATTCTTTCATCTATCTGTGCGGAGCTTTGAGTGTCACCCCCTCTGATGTGTGGTTAGTCCAGTTTCCAGCCACATGTAAAACACTCACTTAGGGAATGGTCCAAACATCCCATTGCAAGAGTCGTGAGACAGGGTGAGGTTTTTCAGGATGAAGGCCATTATTATTTTTATTCAAGTATGTCATAACAGAATTAAGGCGACAACTTTGCAAATAAGCTTCTGGCACTTAGCTAATCAGCTTTTGGCATGGAATTTGATACTTGTGCTATTGTACCTTCATGAACATTAATCTACTGGGTCTTAACATTCTTCTGTGAATTATGTTAAGGGCTTGCAATGGAGTTCGAGCCTTTTATTTTTATTAATAAAAGTGACATTCTATTGTGCAAGTTTGTAAGTGGTAAAGCTCCCGTCTAGTAAGTATGCATGTGACAGGAATGATTCAATGTCAATCAAACTTTGTTTAATTCATTCCTTATGGGATTTATAGTGATGCACACACGTGTATAGGCTTTTTTATTCCCCTATGTTCAATGTACAACTCATTTTGTCAATGTGCTGAACAAGGGCCCCTCTATACAGTGCAAGTTGTATGGGTTATTTGACCATGCCTCGTCGGCTGGTCATCGTGGGTCGGTGAACCCGCACGCACACTGGTCGTTGCACGCTGGTGAAGGCGGAGAGCATACATGTCGGAACATTGTACAATACAACATTGGTTATCGCTGTATGCACATGAGGCATGTAGTAATTCACCCCACCAAAGGTTGTCATGAATCGGGGTCAAGAATCAATTCTTTGTTTAGTTTGCAGTGTCTTGTATGTACTGTCCATTGCATTTGTGTAATCTCTCATGTTATGCCTCGCGTGTTTTTACTAAACGTTAAACAAGCATAGTAGCACATCGCTTTGTCAAGCGACTGCTGGATGAAGGTCCTCCCCATGCCATATGGGTCATGAGCGATATGTGCCCCACCCATCATAAGCTCCTCCTAATTATATCTACATCAGAATTAGAATATTTGATCACAATCCTAAATTAGACTGGAGGAATCTGACGAGCGATGATGCTTCCTTTTACTACATCCAGTAGGAGCAGGTCAGCTGTTTACAACAACAAACAATTTCCTTCTCGAGGCATTCTGTTCTGGCCTTTTTGTAATGCGTATAAATTCCGAATTGATTCGTAGGTGTATGATCTGATGAATGTCTCTTGAATGTAAGAATTCTTATTGAATCAATGAATCGTGAATGTCCCGTGAAAAATAGCAGCAAGGTAAATGTTTTTGTTGTATGACTGTCTTCCTCAGTAATTCACCAGGTTGTGTTGGAACCTTGTATTTGATCTGCATAGGATCCGCTCGGGATGAAGCTGTTGAAAGGCGGCACTTGTATTAGTGTTTGGATGATGACGATGATTGTGGCGAAATATGTACATTCTCCCATCAACGGCTCTGACCAAATTTACCCGGACTGCACTCGATCTCCACAGATCCTGGGAGCTAAGTAGGCTTGAGCCAGGTTAATGCTTGATTTGGTGCCCACAAATTGCACAAAACGGGTTGTCATAGGGCAGCAGGTGCTACGTCGTGAGCAGTGGAGTGTAGCGCAGAAAAAAAAATTACTGCTGTGCTGTACTCCTTGGTCTATTATCCCCACCGTGACCGGCACGTGCCGAATTATGGTCAGATGAAGACCCCCCCCCCCCACGCGGGTTCGTGGGGAGGTCCTCGTCCAGCAGTGGATTGACAAAAGGGCTGTACACGTGTACGGCAGGATTTTGTACTGACAGTCTGCGTGCGTCTGGTTTTATTTGTTCGTTTTAGGAGATGTATTTCACGTCTTCCATCCCTGCGTTGGGTTTAAGAAACGTCATCTTTGTGAATGAGACTCACACCAGGTAAACAAAGCACACACACTCCTCATCCCTTGCAAATGAGTCTCTGATGCCTGGCGGAGGAATGCAGCGACCCTAGCTGGGCCGGTGATGACAAACTCTTTCAACCACAGGAATTTATTTAAAAGAAAAACCGTTAAATTACTTTTTTTTAATCGAGTGTGGTGTTGTGCTCAGGACAGACCTGCCATCTCTTTATAAGTAAACAATTACTGAATTCAGATTATATTTTTACATTCCATATCTGAAAACGATGGTCAGAAATCTATTTTATATGATTATTCAGTGTATAATGTGATTTATTGAGCTTCATCTGAAACGGCTTTTCAAGAAAAAAATTACGCTTTGCAAATTAGTTTGAAAGCGTTCATCCATTAGCTCTTTATATTTGTCCATGTACAGTGGGGTTTAGGAGATAACTGCTGGGGGGGGTTCATGAGATAACGCTCAGAAAAATGGTTCAATATAAACTGTAGTCTCTCCCTAAGCTCTCTCGCGGCTAGCAGACCTCGACTTTGGCATTCAGTTCTTGAGCATATCGCTATACTCGAATAGAATAGAATACCAACTAAACATTAGTATAAAGTTGCGTTGCTATTCGAGAGAACTGGCGAAATTGATTAAGGGTTTTCCCAAACCTTGGCGATCAAAAAACCCAGCGATTAATTTATTCGCTCAGCGCCAAGGCCCACGACAATCTGACTATGTGTCGTATCATATCGCGGCATCCCGTTGCGAACTCCTTGCAACTTCTTGCTGTTCTTGCTAATTGAACACTTGCGGGCACAAACATGTGTGCGAGAAAGCGTCATGGAAATCACTCGCGGGCATTGCATGTCTTGTTCTTCCCTCGTTTCTCTACAGGCACCGAGGGTGGCTTGCCAGACGCCTGAGCTATTTGCTGTTTGTCACCGAGAGGGACGCTCATAAGGAGCGAGCCCCGAAGAACGTCACAGAGCTCGTCTTGAACCACACAAGGTGCTCTGGGGGAAACCTGCATGCCCAGTGCCGGACTGTGTGGGCGGCAGCCTCAAGTAGATCGTCGGGAGATGTCTCTGGGAGGCTGTCGTGATGCTCGCGGCACCTCTCCAATGTGGCCAAATAAAGGGCAATGCTAATTGCAGGAAAAAACCAAAGATGGCCTAAAATATGCAAAGTCAGAAACGTATTTGTGCGTATATTTGCAAATGGTAGTGCATGCCTGTAATTCAGAATTGATAACCGATTACATCAACGAGTATCAATCATTGACCCATGTTTGATGGCTTCTCTTGACATTGGCGTAGATCCCATGGATCTGTAAGGTTAGAAGTTGGCAGGTCATGTGAATTTGTCAAGTTCCCGAACCGGCGGAGCTGTGAGATGGCTGTTCCGACGGTGAATTTCTGAAACTGCCTGTGCGGCCCCTTTGAGTGGTATCCCCTTTGTCTGCATGATGGATTTTTCCCGGGTACTCCACTTTCCTTCCGCATGCGAAACTCTATTTAATAATGGAATTGGCCAATCATCCCAATGCAAGACCCTACGCAATCAATATCCCACATTGCAAGCATGCATCTCTGCATGCTTCTTTGCGCACTTTTCAGATTCGTATTCTATTCTGTCAATGTCCACGTTTCTGATTAAATGTATAGAATTCATCATTTGCTGTTATTTTCAGTTGTCGGGACGACCGCCGCCACCGTCTGAGTTGCCTCTGTCTCACGTGCGAATGTTTCCTATTTTGATGTTCATGGCCCCAGGGTGCGGCAAGCGATCAGCGAGACGTCGGCATGCTCGGATCCCAAGGCAGAGGCGCAGCAGCGCAAGAAGGCACAGGGTGTCCTGAAGCGAATGACTGCCACCGTGTCCCCAGTCATCCTGAGGTGCGTGCGAGTGAGCAGCGCTGAGAGGGCACGATGGGATCCGGATGACCTACACACTTAGAACTAAACCTAGCCCTAAGTTGAACCTTAAATCTAACCCTCAGCCTTTTTCGAAACTTCATTCTAACCCAAATCTTAAACCTACCCCATATACCTAACCCTAAACCCGAACCAACCCTACACCTATTGCGAAGTTTTATCTTCATCCTAATTCTAAGGCTAGGCCTAACCCTAGGCCTTAACCTAACACTAACCCAAGGTCTAATTTCAAACCTAGCCCTAACCCATCACCTTGAGGTGCATTCACTGCCGAGATTGGAATGAGGCACGCGATGAGAAGCTGAGGCACCTACAGGCACTCTGGGCTATGACCCATGCCTCCCCCTCCCCCCCTGCTTTTATACAGTGACAGTTTCATGACTTTAGATGTAAATTTGAGACTCTCTAGCGATGCGGGGCAATCGCTAGCATGACGATGATGAAGTGGTTTGTGGAATATCCAGTTTCTACAAATTGTATTAAAACTTTTAGGATTTTTTTTCTCCCAAATATATTCCAATTGTGCTATTTTTGTCATTAAACAGTTACCAGTGCATGACATTGTGTCAACGAAATGTCCCAGAAGATGATGTCACACAACTCTCGGAATTAGTTTTAGTAGGCCTTTATCCACACCAAGAGACACTTAAAAACTCACCTCTACAATCATGCTTTTGAGCGACTCTGAGCTTGGCTCCGCGCCTCTGAGTTGCGGCCACTACGTCTGCAAATTTGCGCGCGTTACAAATTGTACTATTATTATTATTATTAATGCCCTTCAAAGTTTGATTAATTATCACTATGTTATACAATTTTTGTTCATGGGTAGTGTTTTTTCGTAATTGCTTATGCCTAAAAAGTATAGAAAATGGCTATTATTCCCCACAAACTTTGCTTTTGTGACCAAGGGCTGATGGCTGTTGTTGGGTTAACCCCTCGACTCTGAAAGCAGTGGTTCACCACCCCTCCCACCAGCATGCATCTCTCCATACTACTTTGCACACTTTTCAGACGTTGTTCCATTTTAATTCCGGAGCCCACATTTAATCTGGTGGTCGTTTTGTGCAGTCGCTGGTGACAGAGACCGTCGGCTAACCACACTCAACTTAATCATGGGGGGCCGGCTGTATTTGAACCCAGGATCACAGCATTGCCAGCTCAGTCTTCTGATATCACATTGGCCCTCTGAGCCACCAAAGCACTGCCAGTTTCTAAAAAACATTTATTTACCCTTCTGTTTGTTGGAATGTCAATAGGTCAACTGTTATGGCCTTGCTTAGTTTGAACTTCAGCCTCTCGATTATTTGTTTAATTACAACCTTGGCATCCAGTTCATGTGGGGCAGGGTCTATCAATACAAGCTCACCATCCTAAACCACAGCCCTTTTGACAAACCACCGTCGTTAGATGAAGGTCTCTACACCCTCTCGGCCATGAATGTTGTTTGACACTACTTCAGCTTGCTGTGAACAGCACAGTTTGGTAAAAGGACAGGTCCAGAGGGAACTGATGTTAACAGCAACCAAGTATCAAACCCAGATCGCCAGTTTCATAGCTTGGTGCACGAACTGCTTCACCCCTACTCTACCCCACGACCCAACGTCAGAGTACAAACAGGCTATTGTCTGCGCATCTAGAAGAGTGTCCGCAATTACAAAGAACGCATTAAACGAATCTGATAGTCTCAATGATCGTGGGCAGCCGGGGTCTTTTATATTCGCTGATGTTGAACTAAGCAGATGGGTGAAGCGTCCCGCCCTGTGGATGGGGTGATGCGATGACTTCTCGCGTGTGAACAACTTGCGCCTGCAGGCTCGCCGGCTGGGTGCTCCTCCGACTCTTCAACAGCTTCTTCCGCAGCGTGCTGGTGCACCGCGGCCAGCTGGAGATGGTGCGCCAGGCGGCTGCCGAGGTAACCGCTCACTCGTTCTGTCGCCGCGCTCGCTCGCTTGCCAATGCCTCCTTTCACCCCTCTCAGTTTTGTATCCCGCGGCGCAGCGGAGAGAGTAGCCTGGGGGAATGCCAACGTCTCTCACAAACACTTAATCCCCCGACGCCACAAAAGAACCTCCCAGTTTCATTTTACCCCGCAAACAGTGGTCGACATTGAAATGCGTCGGAACGTTGCACGGTAGACGCGGATGTCTCCTCCGTGAATGGACAATTAAGAAATGGCCCGCAGAGCAACGCCGGTCACCAATCTCAAACCGTGGGCCACCTCGTAAACGCCACTGCCCACTTGGGTTGTTCGTTCGACAGCATTTCAGATATTCACCAAGCTGCTCCGGGCTCCCAAATTTGGCAAATATCGACAACTAAAAATATCACGTTTTTATTTTACCAGGTATGGCCCACTGAGCTGTACAGCGCTCTTTCAGAAACGACCTGGCCACAAATGATAGCCCGGTGAAGTGGCTTATGTGGACATTTTTAGCAGCCAAATATTACCTGCAAATTACCCAATTGGGTCTATACATAGCAATAATCGCTCGCTACTCGCAAACGAATGCCTCATTTCACCCTTGTAAATGAGACTATCCTGGTCAATTGAGTTGTCACCTGGTTAAACAAAAATAAAGTTGAAACTTTATTCCTGAATCCCTCCTGGTTCACTCCTCAACCTCCGCATGAACACACAAACGTGACTAACTGACTCCCTAGCGCGAGGTGCCAATGAGAGGAAGCCACCCTGGAGTTGTTCCGACTGTTCCTGACTATATATGCACCTGAGGACGGTACGCTCCCACGGACTTACATGCCTGCTAAGGTGGCTGGGGGTTCTTGTTGTGGCCGTATTACGGGCACGTCACGATGACTGGACGAAATGTGAAACTTTGATGGGTGTTTTTTTTCTCCCTCGGAATATAAACAATCGTACAAGCTCCAGCACAAGATAGTGCTGGCTTTGTGTGTGTTTGTGCGTTTGTTGATTTAAGCTTGTTATGAAATAATAATAATGATGATTATTATTATCATAAGCCATGATCTATTCACTTGCGGTCGCCATCCCTCGCGATGCAGAGGTACAACGATCCATCTCGCAGCTGACCACGAGCTGAATTCACCATTGTGGATGGAAATGATGTTCATCTCAGATTTTGCTGATAATGATGGTGTCTTTAGTCATAACTATAAATGGATATGAACTAAATTAACTCTCCAGAATAGCTTCATGAATAAGGCTGCAAAGCGAGGCTCAGGAAAAAATATAAGCCAAAGCAAAAGTCACGAAATAATTGATCCAGGAAAGCCTCGCTGACAATGCAGATGCTGTTTCAGTATGGTCTCGCAACAGCATGCTGGGATTAGCTCTATTTGAAGGAATGTATTGCTTTGTACAGAAGGAGACTCGATTACTGAGCGAAAACTCGCGACACAAACGAGGAGATAATACTCCAGATGTTCCTGAACCCACGTTTTCCGTACTGCTATTTTATCACCACATTGCATCCCCCATGCATGTTTGGTAGTTATAACAGTCCGTGATATCCACCAACTCTTGCCTCTATAGTGCTGAATCACAGTTGTGTACACCTACTGTTATAAATCGGTGTGGCTCAATTTCCACTGAGGGGGGGAGGGGTAAATAAAGTCGGTACCATTTTGTAATAAATAAACAGTGGTGTGCCTTGTGGATAGACTGTCCCCCACCATAGTAATGTGGAATTTCCACCACTAGGCTTCAACAGAAGTGTTGGTCAATATTCATTTTGCGCAGGAAACCACTTTTGTTATCTTTCGGAAACAAAACCAAAATGAAGTAAAACCCCTCAAAGCTGGACTCATCGGGTGTTGCCAGAAAGCAAAACGAATGTTTAGGTTAAAACACTTAATCCGGAACACTTTTTACGAGTTAGAGACAATAAAATACCAAAAACGACAGATTTCAAGATGGTTTGCCCAAAATACAAAAAATTGGCTGTAAAGAATAATTCAAAATAATAGGTTATTTGTCTCTTGTGTTTGTTAAACAGGGACGTGTGCCTCTGGTCTTCCTACCCGTGCACAAGTCTCACGTGGACTACCTACTCCTCACCTTCATCCTCTTCTGCCACGACCTGCAGGCACCCTACATCGTGTCCGGAGACAACCTCAACCTGCCCATCGTCGGGTGGGTGGGGTGGGTGCGGTGGGTGGGATAGGGTACAGTGGGGTGGGTGGGGGTGGGTAGGTAGGGTACGATGGGTGGCGTGGGGTCGGTGGAGTGGGTGAGCTGAAAAATAGCTTCAAAGCTCTTCAGATTCCTCCAGTATAAATAATTATTTTGGGTCGGGTTGGGTGGGGTGCAGGCGTACGACAATGTCACCAGAAGGGATGATGGCCGGTGGTCGAGATCAATAAAGGGATGGCAGCCACAGGAGGGTACTCTCCCTGAGGAATTTCACCATGGAGATGAAGCAATGACATGAACTCGTGTGTGGCAGCGAGATAGACTGTGGCGTCGAAGCACTGCGAGAGATGGCAAGGGGATTAGGGCAGCCTTCATCCAGCAATGGATCCAACCGTGGCTGTTGATAATGATTGTGCTGCGCAAACTTCTGACATTAAAAACAAGACACGCTGGTTTCATTGGGGCTTCCGAAATCCGGTTGCACCACGTGCTCAATCACGTTGTGCGGCGGTCCTTCTGTCTCAGGCGTCTCATCCGAAACCTGGGCGGGTTTTTCATCAAGAGGAGGATGGATGAAGAGGCCGGCCGCAAAGACCTCCTCTACCGTTCCCTCCTGCACACGGTACGTCCTCTCTCCTGAAGGCCACAGGAATCAATCTCACTGCAGAAATCCCTTGTGGCAGTACGGCAACGGATTCTCGAATACGTCGGTGTACAGCTTTGTGTTTTGCCCGACTTGTTTCAGTTTTGTTAGTTTTGTTGATTTGTTTATTTGACTTTTTCCACAATTAAGACATGTTTCTGCAAATTGCAACAAAAAAAATTCCATGTACTCGCCCAGAACCACGGGAACCCTTCGTGTTAGAGAGTGGCCGCAGAAGCGGATATCGCAGAGCGGCCGCAGAAGCGGATATCGCAGAACTATCTCCGGCTCGTTCGTGTGATTTCTTGTACACACAATACGAGGCGCCGCATTTCTGCCTGCCCTACTACGGTGAGTAGTGTGGCTCTTCACATGAGGTGGAATTTACCTCCATTACGTTAAGAACCCATTGAAATGCGATGATGTAAATGTGTTTTTGGTGTGTAATCATTGATGACAAGGCTGATATAATCTGTTCACAAAGCTTGAGAACCCAGCTCAATCACAGGCGAATGCATCGATTCAAACCCCAGGATCTCTATGCCGCTAGCTCAGTGGCCCGACTTCTGCGCCACCTTGACCACTTCTCGTTCATCACAGCTTTAAGCGGCAGCGACCGTGCGGCTAACGTGACCTCACAACGTCATGTTGTTCCGCCCCGTGTGCATTTGTCCGTCCGTTCACCCGGACGTTCGGGTCATAGTTTCGATTATTTAGATGAATTGGCTACGAAAATTTCCACGTGTAAAGCTGATTCGAGGAGCTATCATTTGTGCTCAGGTCACTTCTAAAAACGAAGCGAATACCTCAGTGGACTTAACCTAGTAATTCCTTTTATTTGTATATTTTTGTTAGTGATTTGCTTACCTTTCCTATACTTTGCACTCCATCCAACCGTGTTTGTATGAGTTATACTCTTTGGTTCTTTCGGTAAAGTCACGTAGGTATAAAATAAATTAAATCACGACGTTTCGGGCGCAACACAAGCGTCTGTCATCAGGTGGGACAACCACAGCAAGAAACAATTGCTGAAGTGGGCAAAAGGGCTGCTGTAACAAGAGGCTATATAGACGAGAGAGATTTGTATAAGTTGTTGTTACATTCTTGCCCACACCGATTGGACGTTTTGTGAAAAAAGACCTTCACGGTTCTTCCGGATTCCTCCAGTTGCCGAAATGTATATTCCGATTCTGACGATTCTGACGCCGGTCGTGTCCCCAGTACGTGGAGGAGCTGGTGCGGCAGGGCCAGTGGCTGGAGGTGTTTGTGGAGGGCACGAGGTCGCGCAGTGGCCGGGCGGGCACGGCGCGCTCCGGGCTACTCTCCGTGCTGGTGGACGCGGTGAACGAGGGCGCCGTGCCGGACGCGCTCGTCGTCCCCGTCGGCATCGCCTACGACCGCGCCCTCGAGGGAAACTTCAACCGCGAGCAGCTGGTACAAAAAACAAAGTTCCCCACCCCCCCACCACCGTGTAGCCTTTAACGGACTCGGGGCAAGTGCCGTTAGCGAGCACCAACGAAGGCCGTTGTGGCACACAAGGGGGGTGGGTGGGTGGCCAGCACCACGCCTGGCCGCCTTTGTCTCCCGACTGGCGACGTTTACGCACCGTGCCACATACTCATTTGAGGCTGAGACGACATAGGGGATGCTCAGGACCGGTTCACGGTGTTGGCCGTGAGCGGGAATCGAACGCTCGCATCCACAGTGCTGGAATGCAGACCACGTGCATAGCCACGGCTTTACACTCAGCTGCACAGAACCAGAGCGCGACGGTGGTGTTTGACGTGTGTTTTGTTGTTGTTGTTTCCGTGCCCTCAGGGCCAGCCCAAGAAGAGCGAGAGCTTGCTGGGCATCTTGGGTGGAGCCCTGCGCATGCTGTGGAAGAACTACGGCTACGTGCGCGTGGACTTTGCGCAGCCCTACTCGCTCAAGGTGTGCGGCCCTTGCGGTGCTCGGCGGTAATCCAACAGTGGCACCGGTGTTGGGGTGAGCGAGTCTCACTAACCACGTCCCAGGATCACTATGTGACGTTTGGAATTGCGTGTGATTCCTTAACGGTACGTGTGCTACTCATGCCACACTAAAAATTGTTTTATAAGGTCACGGGTAACCAATGGAAGCCTCCGTAACACGTAATGGCATTTCATTATATTTGTCGTTATCATTATAATCAGAGGTTCAGCGTTGGAATCCATCGGCCGCCCAAATTAATACTTGCTAATCGCCGTATGCTTCGCAGCGGACGTATAAGATCCCTTGATGTCACTCGTAAGAGAGTCGGCCATTGTGTAACAGCGTCAAGGGTCCGAATTTTGCCAAATTGGAAACTCTTCCCGCAGATTTACTACGTTGGAATCTCCACAACATTTATCGCTCCCAACTGAGCATAATTTGGGAGGACCCTTCTGAATGAGAGTCATGAGACTCACTGTGGCTTTCCTGGGTAAACAAACAATACAAAGGTTTTCTACATCTATAGTATCATTGATAATCTAATTGTACCGCTGGATTGATGCATTGTTTTGTGTTTTTCCTCTAGGAGTACATGCAGACGATCAACTCGATCGATATCGCTGCATCTCGGCCTCACAAGCTGCTGCCATCCATCCTCAACAACAGGTGCAGTTTATTTACCTAAGCTGTAGTCATGGAAGTATTGCTCACTGGCCAGATTACCATGTGGCTCTTTTACGAGGCACCACGTTGGACAGTCAACTCTGTTATCAGGGGTAGAACGGAGAAAACAAAAAGCACTGATAATGTGAAACGTACGTAAATTAGACTTCATAACCATACTTCAGTTTTCAAGTTCTTTTAGGTTTAACCAGGTGTGAATTCTCAAAAGACCAGGATAGAGTCTCAATTGCGAGTGACCTGCGGCAATTAGTCTGCCAGCGGGGGGGGGGGGGTTAGTTGCTCTGTATGAACCCAAACAAGTAATTTGCGGGTAGTTTTTGAACGTACATTGCAACCTCCGCTGTGTTTCGTTTTTGCTCTCTCTCCTTGTTGGACGCAGTTCCTCGGGCATGCGCGCTTCACCGTTTTCCACGTCGCCTCCCCGACGCCCCGCTCCGGACGTCAACGCCGTGCACAGAGCGAACGTCGCCAACCTGGCGAGCCACGCCCTCTACAGTGAGTGGGATCCCGCACGCTTGCGAGGAACGCGCACGTACACGCGCGCAAATCCATGTTGTTGTTAATCCAACGCTTACCGCCGCACGAGAGCCTCCGTGACGCCGTAATGAGTCGTGCTGCGCATTTCATAAACTGTTGGTGAAAGCGGGGAGCCATTGCGACATTGCCGCTCAGTATAGTACGACAATGGATTCTGCTGCACTGCCCTCTGCTGCGAAGGTTGCCCTGCAGCAGCAGCCTACAACGCCTGTTTCTGTGTCCTGGTGGTCGTCTGTCAAAGCACTAATCCAGGCTCCCAAACTGGCTTATCTTCCGAGATGTGGCGGAGATCAAGGTGCATTCTGGCCCATGTGGTCACACGGGTTTAAAAGAAGTGTGAATCCCAAACAACACAAAAGAGTTGATGCACGAGCCTAATTCGTCTGCCTGAATTGTAGACGGTGTGACTCGTAACAGCACTCGGAATCGAGTTATGTTGGTGTTCGTTACAGGGTGAAGGGCCCTCTCTCGTTTTACCCCCTGCTAATCGTCTCTCGAGGTGCCTCTTCAAAAGCGTGAAACAGATCTGGTTGCATGTGGATGCTCTATAAATTCAAAGCGTAATGGAATTGTGTTGGCAAAGGGACTTCATTCTGGTTGCTCGCAAGTCTCTCCGGCCATGCAATCACTTTGCGGTACTGTACTTGGGAGGAAAAAAATGAAATGTCGGTTCTCCGGGAGGAAAAACATTGTGACGGCTCTAGTTTGGACCGTACTCTCAAAACAAGTACTCCGGCAGAGCTTGCCCAAGTTTTACCGAGCCTTATTAGCCAACAAACTGCTCCAGTTTTGTGTGTAAGCCGGTCGTGATTGCCTTGAATCTGCTTACCAGCTTGCGAGGTTGGGCAGAAGCTCGTCACAAGAATTAACGTTAACCCCGTGTCCTTGCTCGTGTGAAATCGTGTGTTCCTTCTCAGCTGCTGTGCGATGCTCCGCCATCATGTCCACGAACATCGTGGCGTGCCTGCTCCTGTACAAGCACAGGCAGGTGAGCAAACATTTGCTGGTCCTGTCAACGTTGCGTGTGTATTGTTGTTATGAACCATTTAAAAAATTAAAACGTGGTCATTAATGGAAAAAAATTGGAACGGAGGTTTGCTAAGAAATGTGTGAAGATGCATCCTTGGCATTACATGGAGAGAGGGGGGAATGCATGGATTACACATGCAGGTGAAAATGACATTCCAATGATGTTTTTTTTAACCTAGTGGGCTTGGGCAGGACACGTGATATGGCTCTGGCGGCCGAGACTAAGGGCAGAGTGGCAGGCAAACGAGGGTTGGGATGCACCCAAGAGGATGTCCACTGAAGACGAAGCAAAGCGAGGTGCATCAGAATCTTTAATTTGACTGAAGGAGGAATCCGATGAGCCATGAAGCTGTCTTTTACAGATGTCCAGTGGGCAGGTCAGCAAGCATGAGAGGCCTTTGTCCAGCAGTGGAGTGATCATGGCTGACTATTAATTCATTAATAAATGTTATTTCAATTATATTACAAACACTTAATTTCTTGAACGGAAAATTTGCATAAATGTATTTCCACCCAAAGATAGATGAATAATGCCTAATAAATAGTCCATGTATTTATGCATTCAACCGTGGCAGCAGTGCTATAGTGGTTCGTCCAATGCTTTAGGGCTATTTGCCATCGGCTTCCAAAGACAAACGTACGTTGGAAGAAAGCGTGACATGTTTTTTTTTCACACAAACCAATGAAGGCTGGCACGCACACGACGAGGGTGGGTGGCCAACATCCTAATCGGCCGCCTTTGTCTCCCGGGATGCCTCTCAGGGCGTGAGCCAGGCCTGCCTGGTGGAGGACTTCTCCTGGCTAAAGGAGCTCGTCCTATCGCGCCACTACGACATCGGCTTCTCGGGCCGCTCGGAGGACGCGGTGACGCACGCCCTGGGCCTGCTGAGCGACGGCGTCATGAGGGCAAGCGAGCCGGGCGCCGGCGCCGGCGGCACTGAGCGCGATGACGCCGACAGGGCCGCGCTGCCCGTCCGCCCGCTGACGCACGTGCCCGCCGTCTTCGAGATGTCCTACTACGCCAGCGGGCTGCTGCCCGTCTTCGGCCCGGAGGCCGTCGTAGGTACGGATCCCATGCACACGGGGGACTAAACTCAACTATAAACGATGTTTTATTTTACCAGGTAAGGCCCCACTGAGCTATGTAGCTTTTTTTCCAGAAACGACCTGGCCACAAATGATAGCCCCACGAAGTGGATTGTTACGTGGTACTTTATCGCAGCAGAATACTCTAAACGCATGTTAAGTCTAAACGTGGAGCGTAAAACCCGAGGACCCGGAGAACAATCCACGCGACCACGGGGAGAATATGCAAACGCCAAATAAACTGGCGTCGGGGTCAGGATCAAACCCACGACCTCCTGTATACCGGGCGAGGTAGTTAACATCTCGCCACCACGGCGGGACACACGAGGACAAACGGGGACACCATGTTCGCAAGCTTGGGCTTGTGTACGAGCGCTGCACTCGTGCGCAAACAGCGTTTGACGTTTATGGGAGGTTAAGTAGTGAGTGGCTTGTGGTGGCGGGGTGTGGCGTGTGGGCGGTGTCAGAGTGAGCTTGCACCGCCGAGTTTCTCGGTTTGATTGCACGAATTCGGGTAGCCAATCGGGGTTGAACCGTTCCCAAATGTTGCACCGCCAGCTGGTCTGCTACTTAAACTCCAGCTTGGCGGTGAACGGCGGAACGAACTCATCAGCATGAAGAGACGATCGTCATGTTTTTAGTGAGACATTACTGTTCGCAAATGCATGAACAGCTCCTATACAATAGTCCTTTACACGAAGAAAGATGACCAGATAACAATGGAAGCGCCCCCTCCCGCCATCCCTTAAATGTGAGAGTAAAGCAACAAAACAGAACAAATCCAATCGGCCTTATTGTCCCGCTACCCTGCCCCACCTTGCCCCCCATCCCACCCGCCCGGTTAGCTGCTCACTCGGAGCGCAGGTGAGAGAGATGGCCTCAGCGCCCCAATTCATCATCACGCCTGATGGCGAGTCGGAGCCACACAGACACTGCTCAGCGGGGGAGGGGGCTCCAGAGGCCTTGCTCCTCGACGTAGTGCCACCCAGAAAGGTGCCCCCCCCCCCCCCACCATCTCTTTAAGTTACTTGATCCAGGGCTCCCCCCCCCCCGTGCAACAACTGCCCCCTCCCCCCACTTTAAGATGGCAGGGGGGCGTGTGCGTGAGTGCACGTGCGGTAGCGTGGGTGGTCGGTGCACTGCGCCACGAACCTGACGTCACAAGTTCCAATCCTGGCCACAGCTAACATCGATGGTGGTATCTGCACCAGTCCAGAGCCTTCTGTAGGTCAACTCGGCCATCAATTAGTACTTGGTGCAGTGTCTCAAACATCAGCACTGGGGGAGACGAAAGTGGTCGGGCGTGGTGCTGACCACACCATCCTCTTGTACTCCGTGCTATCCTTTGCCACCGCAGCTGTCTACGTACGATGCGAAAGAAGTTCAACATACATACGATAGGTCCTCGCTAAAAACACGTTTTCCTATCGTTTTGCCGAGGCTATACGTGTGGTTGCGGGGGGGGGGATTGTTGTGTTTGCGTGCAGCGTGCGCTATGAACGCCGCGGCCCAGCTGAGGCTGGCGGACGTGGCAATGGGCCACGCGCCGAGCGAGGTGAGCGTGGACCACGGCGCCCTGCTGCTCAAGACCACGCAGCTCGCCTCGCTGCTGCTGCTCGAGCTCAACCTCTTGCCGGTAGGATGATCGTAGTGGTGGCGGCGGTGTATGGGGAGCGGCGGCGGCGTATCGGGATCGGTGGCATATGGGGGACGGTGTTGGTGGGGAGCGGTAGTGTAGCGGTTAGCGTGCTGCGCTACGAGCCTGACGACCCGAGTTCGACTCCCGCTCACGGCCAACACCAGTGACGATTATCTGAACCGGTCCTGGGCCTCCCCTAGGTCGACTGAGCCTGGTGTGGTGCTTAACAACATCGCCACTACGGATACAAAGGCGGTTAGGCGTAGTGCTGGCTAACAGCACTTGCCCCAACAGTTTGTTGAGGCTATACGGAGGATCTTTGTCTCTGGTAGAGTTATTAGAGGCGGTGATGAAGGTGGTGGATATTGTTTAAAACGTGGTTTTGCAATTTCTGAAGGTGACGTAGGTCGTAAAAGCATCTGTGGTGGTGAAATGTCGTGGATTTGGTTGTGGCAGTGAACGTCGTGATGGGATTTGTGAAGGTAGTGGAGGTTGTACAGGTGGTGGATTTCAGTTGTGAAGATTTGATGGTTGAAAAGGTGATGGTGGAGGTTTTGAAGGAAAGTTGCTTGTGGTTGGTGAAGTTAGCGGAAGGTGAACATTTGTATTAATAATTTTTAATGGCATTTCTCATCTTTTCCAGCCCTGCCACAGTCTGGAGCAGACTTGCTTCGAGACCGTTCAGAAGTTTATTGACCGCGGGAAGTTCACGTGTACCGAGGTGGGTCCTGCCCAGCTCCTCTTCGCTGGACCCGCGCTCCAACAAACCCCTCCGCTACCCGTGAACCCCATGCGTGGGCTACTGTGCTGCGGGAGGAGCTGCCACAAAGACTATATCATAGCCAACTCAGAACTTTAAAACTACACCTACAAAGTAAATTTCAAAAGCTTATCGGAAAAGAAATCAAAGACAACACCAGTAAGTTGGTTCGGGACAATTAAAGTTCTGTTTAAAACCTTTATTAAAAATACTTCAAGGATTAATTTTGAGATATAATTTCAGTACAATTTTACAGCCTTCATAGGTGGCCTTCGCTCACAGCACTTGCCCTAAAAGATCTGTTAAAGCCAATGGGGGATCTTAGTTGTGTGCCAACATGTGCGTGCGCGTGCGTGCCCCGGCGGGATCGGCGCCATCGCAGGACGACGAGGACGAGGTGGCAGGCAAGCAGACGAAGCGGTGCCACCGTGCGTCGGGACCCATGTCGCCCACGCTGGCGCCGTGGAGCGACCAGGGCAGCGACGGCAACGGCGAGGAGGGCGCCATGTGCGGCCGCCAAATCAAGGTGCAAGAATGTTGCCAACGCAGCACCCTCCTACAGCAGTGGTTCTAAATTATTGTTTGGCTACTGTACTTAAGTTGAATTTTGTTTCAGCCAAGTACTCCCTTCCATAATCGAGGTTTTTTTTGGGGGGGGGTTAGATCGAGTAAATATATAAATGTGTCGTTAAACCCGCCACCACCCGACACAGCCAATTAGTAAGGTTTGTCACGTGAACAGAATGGAATTATAAATCGTGTTAATTGGCAGCACTGTGCTCAATGCGCTTGTTGACCATTACGCACGTGTCTGTATTGAAGGTTTCCCAGAATTGGGCATAGAACCACACGCTCTGTACACTGTTGTATTGTCTGTCTCTAAGTTGCTCTCCCCTTCCCGTAGCAACGCAGCATCAGGTTTCGACTCCCGGCCTCGGCTAACATCGCTGACAAATGTGAACTGGTCCCGAGTCTCCGCTAGATTGACTGTCTTAATTGAGTACCAAATGCAGTGTGTAAATATGGGCACTGCGAAGACAAACTGAGGCCGGGCATAGTTCTGGCCACACCACCTCCTCGTACCACCATGGTGGCCTTAATAGGTGCTCGTTCAAAGCACTTGCCCCAACAGCCAATGTAGGCTAAATGGGGAATCTTTGTCTTTGCAGCTTCTGGTGCCTTCGGAGACCCTCGACTGGATGATTTTCTTGCAGCGCATCCTTGGCCCTGTCATCGAGGCCTACAGCTCAGTAGCCATTTTCCTGCACGGCCTGACAGAGCCCCTACCCGGTACTGTTGTCTTCAAAATCCCTCACTGTGCTGATTTGACCATCGTCATCATCGGCACCAGTCCATTCCATCCATCATCATCATCATCATCAACAAATACAACTTGCTGTCATATAGATTTCTGTGACGCCTTAGTCCAAGGCACTTTACAATAATTATAACATCGTACGTGAAGATAGTGGTTAGAATAAAGAGTGGGGGAATTAAAATTGGTGTTGTAGTTATGGTAACAGGAGGACAACTGGAAGTGGTTAAGGAGGGGGTAGGCCTGGTCCTAGCTAGCGGGCAGAGAGTCGCAGTAGGATGGGCAAGGGAGAATAGAGGGGTTGGCGTAAGGGGGGGGGGGGACAGAAGCGGGCGAGGTGAAGATGATTTGTTTTATGTGCAGTGGGAGTTTGCTCCAGTGAAGGGGGGCACGAAGGGATTGGCACCTCGCTGTGGGGGGGGAGCACCAGTCGTGCGTTTGGGAAACGTCTCTCGCCACCACTTGGGGTCTCTTGCGATCCGCACACTCTCTGCCGCCGGGGGATCTCCCTGTTCAAAACACTGCATTCGTCGTCCAGCTGTTCATTTGCAACAATTTACCAAGTGCCCAGATCTTACGTAGTCGAGTGAGAGATTGCCACATTTTTTTTCCTCCGCTGACGATATCTCTCACGACGGCTGCCGATGCCGATAATAATTTACACTTCTGTAGCGCCTTTCACCCCGATGTCACAAAGCCCCGTAATAAAACACATGCACACACATGCAGGCCTAACAGCCCACCAACAAAATATTTATTTGGCTCCTCTTCCGTTCCGTGTGTTCGCCAGAGAGCGAGCTCATGAAGAAGGCTCACCGCCACCTCCTGGACCGCACCGAGCGGCACGTGGCTGGGTTCGGTGAGTCTCCGTCCCTCGGCACGGTTTTGTTGTCGGCGAGGATTCCCGTTCACTGTGAGTGTGCGTCCCCGACTCGCGTAACGCCCTTCCCCACCTCTCCCCCTCTCCCTTCCCCCACCTCATGTCGTTGCGTTTCAGATGAGAGCGCAACCATGAGTTTGGCAAGGAATGCCGTGACCACGTTCAAGGAGATCGGAGTAAGTGCTTCTTGATTATATTGTGTGCCTACATACACGGGGCACGGGAGGAGTTGGCAACCAAAAATATCAAAAAAAGCAATTTTTTTCGAATTCGGTCAAAAAAACTCTTATTTCAAGAGCCACAACGCAGGTGTGAATACGAGACGGTGATCACTAATAAATAACGTCACGAAGCAGTCCTGAAAGAGCCGCAGGTTGCCGACCCCTGTGCATACATCTACGGCCTATATCGCAATCCAGTGTTACATCGGGGCCTCCTTATTGTGACGTAAAGACGTTAGAACGCGTTCCCGGAAATCACTGTCGTCGTAAATCGGATCGCCGTTAATCGGCACCCTATTTCCCCCCAAGCAGTAGAAACATTGCTGGCCGATTTGCTTTTCCTGTTTATTAGCCACATTTAACAGGATTCGATACGTACAAAAAAAATCCACAAAAACACTCGAGTAACAAAAAACTCCACGCAAAGTCACTTCGAAAACCAGACCGACTCGATTCAAATGTGTTCGGGGTCGTGTCGGAAGATGCGCGTTGTAAATCGAGTTCCTGCGTCGCAAATCGATCCTTGATGGCATCGTTTAAATGTCGTAAATGTGGATCGGTCTTTCAGAAACCGGAACGCCGCCTGTACAGTACAGCAATTGCTTTGTCTGCAGTGCCTTCTACTGACCACCACAGCCCTATGAGCACCTGTATGTCTGTGGTTGTCGTCATCCAAGCACTGTCTAGGCTCTAACCTTGCTTGAGCTGTCGAGATCTGATCACATCAGCACATTCCAGGCGATTTGGTCGTAAGCTCTGATTATACCCTAACGTGTTAAACACTCGGCAGGCTGCAGTCTACACCCCTACCCGGTGATTCTTGTAAATTGAACGGCGCCCTGGAAAAAGTTAATAACCAAGATTTTTACTAATAGCCCATGATGGCTTCCTTGGAACACTCCTCCGCCTCTGATCTCTGCACCTGATTGGGTTCCGTGATGACGTTGTCCTGCTGCACTATTTAGGGCTGGAAGCAGGTGGATTGCTTCACTCTTCTGACAAATCGTCCGATGATGCTGGATGTAATTACCAGCAAAACGTTGTACTCAAATTGTAAATTTCCTGGATTTACTCTCCAACACGCCGGTGGGCTGAAGTAGTAACTAATTGGCGTTTGTTTACGAGACAAATCCCTTACTAATTGGCTGTGTTGGGTGATGAAGGGTTACGACACGCAATCTAACCCAAAAACCTTTATTATGAATAATATTGGTCGCGAAAGCCTACGTGTTAAACTTCCTTGGAACACTGCAATCCGCGAGTGTACCGTCTACCTGCAGAGGGCCGCACAAAGAACTTTACTAGTTCACTCCAGCTTAGTCCACGTAATTGGTCCGTCAACAAAAGCCCGCTTTCTGAACCATAAGATGTTGATGCTTGTTAAGATCCTTTCCCCTAACACCCCTTTGTCACAATTCATCTTGAAATACAAGAATCGTGTTTTTCCAATTGTTGCGATTTTACTTTCGTTCATTTGTTCTACGTCTCTTGTTGTGATAGCTTCATGCAGTTAAACACAACATTGGCGTGTAATTTCCATACAATTTGCATAATCTCTCTCTGACCCACGCATGTGATTTGACGCACGCATTGCGAGCTCAGGAATCGCTCATCATCCGACGTGTCGTTTACATGCAACTGCGACACGCCTATTCATTTTCTATTTCGCTCTGCGACAATTGCGAACCAGGTGCTCACCGAGGTGCAGGAGGAGAGCCGAACGTTGCTGAACGTGGCCGAGGGAGTGCGGGCGGGAGCCGGCATGCAGAGGCTGGCCGAGTTCGTGCTGCAGTTCACGCCATGACAGCGCTCGTCAAAGCCCCCGGCCCCCGTTGAGCCAAGCGCCATCGTCTTCTACCGCGCTCCGTCCTCCGCGTCGCTGGCGCGGACGCTCCGCGGCGATGCGAACGTCCCCCCCCCCCCCCCCCCCCACTTGTGACGGAGCGACGGTCGATCGCTCGCTGCCGCTCTGGCGTGTCGCGAGCTGTGGCCACGGACGCGTACGCCGCCGCTCGTCTGCCTTTAATAACAACAAAATAATAATGATAATTCACCAGAGAGAGAGAGGCCACCTTGAGCAGTGAGGGGGGGGCGCGGGGGTCGAGGTATATAACACCTTGGTCAAAACAGGCAGTCTCTCGATTGTAGTTGCTGCCGGCTGCGGCGGTTTCCGAGCGACGGGTGTCTCGGACCAGGTTCCAAGTTTTCGTCGGCGGTATTTGGGTAAATGCAGAAGTGCTTTAATTAATATGCGTTTGCACATCTTCGGCCGTTTTCTTTGGTTTTTGATAGTAGCTTCCAGACGTAAATGCAATACGCTGTCGAAGATACAATTTGCACTGCTCAGCCACGCACGCACAGTAACCGGCGCACGGACACATCGATCCAGCCCACCCTGGCAATTGTGCCTCTCCTTCAAAAGCCATTCAACCAGTTGCAGACAACTTGCCATTACCAACACTGTGTAGGGTCTGACCGGGGCTTAATTTCTCGCCAAATATTTTTTTTAAGGTTGTTGGTAAATGGGAG
Organism: Lethenteron reissneri; assembly: GCF_015708825.2. Taxonomy (NCBI): domain Eukaryota; kingdom Metazoa; phylum Chordata; class Hyperoartia; order Petromyzontiformes; family Petromyzontidae; genus Lethenteron; species Lethenteron reissneri. The sequence continues at coordinate 6,843,865 of NC_083795.1, forward strand.
CATAGGCCTAGAGACAGAGCCGGGACCATAGTCGAGGTTTGACTGGTTTAGGAAGTCAGCTACACATGCTTCATGTGGTCAATCACAGCAGTGACATGGCGCCTTAAGTAAGCGTTGTGTATACTTGACGTGATGTGCCGGGCGCAGAATTTTTTGTTCTCATCGCCAACATGGACCGACCTTGTCTGAAATTAAGCCCAGCGTAATGACGTGAGTGGTGGGTTTTGAATTGTGAGATAGGAAGGCAGGTTGTTGGTCAGATAATGTCTGGGGGGGGCCAGGTTCCTCTGTAATATCACTTGGTTCGGCAGTAGTACATGCGTGCCGAACTTTTCCATCACTGCACAGGGCATCTCATGGGAACTGCCGCTCACTTAATCCATAGAATGCCTTCTATTTGAATCGACAGCTATTAAAACAAATCTGCATAGTATTGCAAAGCAATGCACTTCGTGCTGTATGGTGTGGTCGTGTCGTCTCGTTGGAGACCAACACAAACTTGCTTTGTAGCGCGTGTCAAAAAATGCGACCCAACGGTCACCGACGCGTTTTCAAGACGTCGAGGGATGAAGTTAGTGTGTGTACTGTCTTTTGCGTTTAACTAGCACATTCTTATTTAGTGATAATTATACATTTTAATGTTTACAAGTTTTTATTTCTAAAAACACTAAGTTGTAGGTCTTCCAAAGACTTGTCACCGATTGTGATCAATAACCACTTTTGTGTTGAAGCTGCTGCTAAAACTGCCTGGGTTGTTGGTGCTTGCTATGTGACACGATGGCCTTGTCATTTCTGTGACGCGACTACAAAAAAAATTGCGTTTGATGCATGCGACAGAATAGCATGCTCTGCGAAAATAATATGTAACACTGAGCCCTAACCATAGCATCATAAGTTACAATTATTAACGATACTAACTAATAAAACAATTATCCTCGTAAACCAATAACCAAGTAGGTGTGAATACGAAATTAATATTTTTGTTTCCTTGTAGGGGAAACAATTGCAGAATTTCAAGAAAAAATAACGTCACTTACAAACAGTGCTTGATATGGTGTTTGTATGTATGTATGTTGAACTTCTTTCGCACCGTACGTAGCTAAACATGTTCATCGGAGGTGCGGGTGAAGGACAACAAACTAAACACGAAAAGCAGTTCTCAAGAAAGCAGTTCTCAAGAAAGCAGTTTCCTATCTCGATTTAAAAGAGTGCATAGCTCCAGTGGCTTCCTAATATCGTAAGGAAGAGTTGTTGAGCAGCTAGTGTCAGATCAGAGCAACGCTGCCTTAAAGCAGTGTAAACGTGCACGTGGTGCTGAAAGTGAAAGAGGTCTCATTTTCTCCAGGGCTTTTAAGAGAACCACCCCGTTCCGAGATCACGTTGATGTCTCAATGTGAATTTTTGTTCTTGGAATTTGGTTTATTTTGATCGATCACACGAGGAAAAGCGAGTGGCCAAGTGTGAAGTTGATCGTTGAGCAATAAAGTCAACTACTTTTGTTTTACTTTTTATTTTACCAACTAAGGCCCACTGAGCTGTATAACATTTTTTTTCAGTATCAACCTGGCCACAAATAATAGCTCAACGACGAAGTGGCTTATCGTGTGGTAATTTATAGCGGCAAAATGCTCTAAACGCGTGATGTTGATTCTAAATGTGGGGGGGGGAAACCGGAGGGGCCGTAGAAAAATCCACGTAACCACGGGGAGAACATGCAAACTCCAAATATACAGGAGGCATCAGGGTCTGGATCGAACCCACGAACCTCCTGCATGCCAGGCGAGGTAGTTAACATCTCACCACCTTGGCCACAGTGTGAAGCCACGAGACACCGTCCTGCCACTGATAAAAGTGTATCCATATAGTGGTCCACATTCTTGCCACTTGTATCCGGGAATGCTCATTAATAATGTCTGCAACGTATGATAAAGGATTATTATAATTGTCCATGAATGTGAAAAAGTTAAGGTCATGTCTAACACCCCTTTTGTGTAAATATAGAACGTACATTTTGTGGCACGTTTTTGAAGTGTATTGTATAAAGTGCACGTTTTTTGTGTTGCAGTGTTTCAAATTTGGACGTTTTATTAAGGGCAGTAATCATCTGCATAATACTCCCCGCTTTAAACGTTGTCCTTTTATTTTTAATCGTCTCAAACATGAGCCTGAGCGTGTACGCCACCTTACATGTGCATTTAAAAGAACGGGCCACCAAATGAACTACTTCAAATATGCTACTTGTGAAAGCCACTGGACAGTTACGCTGCAAGTTCCTGTGCATGGTTTAACCCAGGTGGAGCTCGGCGGCCGTGACACGAATTCATATCTTTGTCCACTTGGTGTGGGGATGGATTTTTTTTTCATCGAGTGGGGAATGATATAAAGTAGATTTTTTTTTTGAGAATCGACGAGTTGGTTTCAGATTCTTTCGCAAGATGTGAATATAAGGGGTCCGTTTGTAGGGGGGGGGGGGGGAAGCAGTGATGTTTTTTTGTTTGTTTATGTACGTTTAACTGAAATGCGTGCATTTTTGCGTAAATGTATCGTCGATGGCGCACAACTGTATGATGTACGACTTGAATACAACAACGTTGGTAGTTACAGCAGGCTCGCCTTGCATCGGGAATTAACTCATTTGGTTTGTTCGACTTGTCACAAACTTGCGTGCGGTGTCATCGGCTGGGTGATGCCCCAAAACCAATTCTCTTGAAGTTTGTCGACAGAAATAAGCAATGGCAATTGCAGTACTGAACGCGTTCACATGCCTGCTTTTGCGTTTGATAACATATTATACAACTATCAATACAAATAAAGGGCTTGCAGATTCGTAATAAAAAACACATGTTACTCAAGTCAAGTCTCGTGCGTGGATGTGTGCGAATGCCATCACTGTCCGAATTGTTGATGTTTAACAGTGACGGGCATCCAGCCGCAGAGACGTGACAACAATGTCATCATCGTCAGCCGTGATCCATCCACATCTGGATGAAGGGCCTCCCTTTGCCACCCTCGTACGTACGGTCCTGCGATGTGACGATCCAAATAGTACCTGCACAGGGGCTGATTTTATCGCTCGCTTCCTCGCTCTCAGGGGTAGATATCCCTTTGGGCACGTTCGCTCTTTTGGCTGCCACTACATCAGTCGTCTTGACCACCAGCCATACCTTCTACCAACTCAACTTGTCCTGCCTGAGCCTATTTTTCTTAACGGTTTAGAATGCCTTGAACCGGAATGTTTTCTCATCCACGTGTTGCTCGCACGCGAACTCCGTTTTATCCTCGCAGCAACGGCTTTTGGCTGGCCATCGAACAAAGACGGTCACTGCATCACGTGCTTTCAGATGCGCTTCTGCTGTCGTCTGGAACGTTCTTCCGATATTAGGAAGCCACTGTGAGCTATGCACGATTAAATCTAGATTTAAAAGTCAAATTATTTTTAGAACTGCTTTTTGGTGTTTAGTTTGTCCTTCTCCCACACACCTCTGATTAGCACGGTTGGCTACGTACGGTGCAAAAGAATTTCAACATCTGTGTGAATTTCCAAGCACGCATCACCATGCGTCATGCACACTGGTTAATTCACGTGAAATAATTACGTGTGAAACCCGCACGGAGTCTTGTGATTTCTTTGAGCAAGTTGAAAAATTAGCTGAGCTTGGTGGCAATCTGCCGTGATCCAGCATACTGGAGGTCAGGTTTGGTGAATTTCATGCAAATTTGAGTAACTCTCAAACCGGCTTGGCAGAAAGGTGGTTACCATTGCATCATTTGGGTTCGTGAGCCCATCTGATATACCCCCCCTGTGGGTACTGTGAATAACTCGTTAAGAATACATGGGGGAAAATATTTCAATGCAATGAGCAGTATATGGTAGTGTAGCAATTTTCTTGAACAAGGTTAAAGTAAACCGTGAGCATAGACCAGATTTTCACTTTCTCCCGAGATGACATTACTTGAGCGTTTCCAATGTCCGTATGTGGCCAATAACGGTGAATTGCGTAAACACCGTTTCAAATGAGTGGGATTCTCAATCGCTCATTCGCCGTATAAAGCGGTACTACTCAAGTGTAATCCGCCTTAGTTGCTACCATTGTCTGCGCTGGCCCAGGGGCAAAATGTATTCGCGCATGGAAAAGGAGCACGCTGAGAAATGTCTGGCTGAGGCAGTGGGTGGCGGTATTGCTTCGTGCCTTACGGTAAGTACACAGCAGCCGGGAAGCGCCAGATCTCGGAAGCTAAGCAGCGTTGAGCCTGCATAGCGCATTGGGGCAGTGCAACAACATCAACCGCTGGATAGTCACCGCTTCCCTGCCGCGTCTGTGCTCCCCGCTATTACCACGCACAGCACCGCCCTGGTAAAGGACGACTTAGGGGCCGTCCATAAATGACGTCACGCACCTGGGGGGGGGGGTGGTTGATAAATGTGAAGTCACAAAAATGCGCAACTTTAGAAAACACGTTCTACTTAATTAAATTGACTTTTTAATAAATGTGTTCTCCTACAACATCAGAGTGCAGCGCCACATTAAATACGCACTACAATGACAATAGTTTAAAGCGATTTGAAGCATGTTTTATTTATTTGGGGGGGGCAGAGCTTTGTGACGTCATATTTTAAGGGGGGGGGTCTGACTTTTTGTGACGCCGTGTGACGAATGGGGGGGGGGGGGGGGGGTGTAAAAAAATCGTCCAAAATCGCGTGATGTCATTTATGGACGGCCCCTTACAACACCGCCGCCGTTCTCCACGTACGGTGGCGTCACCGCGGCGCACAGGACTCACGATGAACCCACGTGTCGGGCCCAGGGGTCGTCAACCTGCGGCTCTTTAACAACTGCCCCCTGACGTCATTTGTGAAGGAGCAGCCGTCTCGTATTCGCACGGCACTGCGGCTCTTGAAATATTGAGCGTTGACCGAATTAGAATTGAAAAAAGTTTCGTTATTTTGCTTTTTTTCTTCTTGGTTCTTTCGGTAAAGTCACGTAGAATGGAAATAATAAAATAATAAAAATTAAACAAAATAACATAATTCTCACGACGTTTCGGCCACAACGCAAGCAGCCGTCCTCAGGTGGAGAACAGGTTATTTTGGTTGCCGACCCCTGCTATAAACTTGCATAGCTGTATTTGTCAGTAGCAATACTGACGGGGGGGGTGGGGGGGGGAAGCTACGTGGATATACATCGAGGATATGCCTGAACGTTCAAACGCGACTGTGCCTTGTGGTGGGAGAGACACCGTGAACAGCGGCTACGCGTTGGCGTAATTGCCACGTGTTCGGTTCACAACGGAGCGCTCGTTTCAAGTTTGTGCTCGTACCGATGCTAATTGACGTAGCGACGCACCCGTCAGCATCATCCCAACCCTGCCTGACATCTCACAAAGACGGGAGCTGTTCAATAAAACCTCGTGGGTCGTGGTGGGGGCGGGAGGGCGTGCCCAGAATACTTGCTCCCACGTGGCGAGTTAATGTTATTGATGTCACTGTTGTTATTACCGCTGCTGCGGCGCAATAATAACAATAATAACAATGGAACGAATGAGTGGCGAGGATGAATGTGGGATGAGAGAAATGCGAGTCCCGGCGGGGAGAATCCGTGCCGACGACTATTTATACCGCGGGCATTCCGCCTGCCGCGCACGTGAGTTGTGACCTCCATGGCTGGCGCAAAGGCACGGGTTGTGTTGTTTGGGGGGCGGGGGGGGGGGTCTGGTGTGGGGGGCACGGATATTGCGTGCGGGGCGTTATATTCTTTGGGTCTTTCGGTAAAGTCGCGTAGATAGTTCCTGGGAGTTGGGGGTTTGGTGCAGTGTGTTGGATTGTTGGTACCGCGTGCTGGGAGCTTGCACACTGGGGTATTGCTGTCAATTGCTGGGTAGTTGAGTATTCGGTTATTGAGTGTTTTATGTGCTAGCTACTAGGAGTTGGAGCTGATTGAACTGGGTGGTTGTGTTGCTGGATGTTGCATGTGTGCAGAGTGCTATTGGTGTGTATGTGTGTGTATACGTTAAACGCCACTTGGTATTTGTACCATGTGCTGGACACTGCGTACTTGAGGATGGAGGCTCGGTTCTGTACGTGTGCTGGGTGGCTGTGTGCTGGGCGTTATACTTGCGCGTGGTGCTACGTGTGCGTTCGAATCCACTGGGTATTTGTACAATGTCATGGGCACTGCTACCACATGCTGGGTGTCTGTGTGTGTGTGTGTGTTCCATATATGCAGGGTGCTGTGGACGTACGTAATGGGTTAAGAACGGCACTGTGTGTGTGTGTGTTGGGGTGAATGCACGCAGCAGCAGCAGCTGTTGGCGAGTCGCCCCAACTGCTCCCAGGGAACAATGCGGCTCTGTCCTGCAGCGGGCCAGGTGCGCGTGCGTCGATTGCGAGTGGCGATCGACACTGCGTCGCTGTCGACTGCGCGAAAATTGTCGTCATCGCACCCCGACATTGCGATGACCGAGCTCGTGTTAATCACATTTTTTTTTAAACACCACGATTTTGGTGTCGCAATGGAAACCGCCCGAGTATTGTCCATAATAAGTGATTTTTCTTTTTGCACGTATCTCCATCACTTTTAAGAATACTAACCTTAATATTCTTGGTTCTTTCGGTAAAGTCACGTAGAAGGGAGATCGAAACATCGTGCGAATTAAATTTTTTATGTTTATTATTTTATTATTTCCCTTCTACGTGACTTTACCGAAAGAACCAAGAATATGAATTCCTGCAGTCACGAAAGCTTTACATCGAAACAAACTTTAATGCTTGTAATAACAAAATAACTACCTAAAGGTAAGCTTCTTGATTGGAATTGTTTTACGGTTATCGTCATTATTTTTGGATACGATAGCATTATATACTCGAGTATGCTGGATAACAAAAACGGTCCATGGGTTTACTTTCAAAAGACACGCCATGTATTGTGTGACACACACGTGACACAAGCGTATCTGCAATTGCTGAATAATTAATAGAGTTCCCTTATCAATTCATACCCTTTTACCCAGGAAAGATGAGTCTCAAGACTCATTTTCAGGAGGGCCCTCTGCTATTGGGGGGCCAGATTTGTCATGCATTTGGTAAATTGGCTTCGTGTTGAAGGAAATCTCAAAAAGCCCCGGAAGAAAAACCCAGCCCTGCCTTTCTCTCCTGACCACACCTCACAGACCTGCGCCGGTTTACCTCGAACACCTGAAGCCGATCTCACTCGACATTGACTCTGAACAAAGCATTCACCTACGTCTCGTCTTCAGCCGTCCTCGATCCGAGGGTTGGCCGCACCATGGACACATCCTTCGCCACTGACTTCTGTCTTCGCCATCCTCATTGTCTGTTCCAGCGTGAACCTCGTCCATGCTTTGATGTTATCCATCCGTGTCTAACCCCGGTCTTCCTCGCGCACGTGAACCGGGTATTGTGCCTTTCACAATCTGCTTTTCCAAATAACTTCAATCTTTCGCATGGCATGACCAATGCGGGCTAGCTTTCTTGATTGCATCGCCTCTAACAGTTGACCTGCCTTGGATCAATTTCTTCACCATCGTAAGCACTGCGATAACAATGCAATTACGAGTCATTGACCTTGCGTGCAAAACGCGTCCGCGGGGTTCTTATCAATCTGCTATGCTCAGTTGTGCCGCCAGGGGTCGCCGCAGACGGACAGATGGAGACGAGCAGTAGCCGAGTTGATCCACAGTGATCGACTCCCCAGCAGTGATTGACAATAGACTCCGCAGTGATCATCGAATCCCCAGTGAGCATTGGCTCCACGTTAGTCTTTGAGAACAATTGTAATCGTTCACCATTCGTCGTCCTCGTGATTATTGGGCCTCACAATCGTGAGTGCAGCAAACACAAAAATAAAGATCTCCCGTTATTACCTTCACAGACTGTTGGGGCAAGTGCGGTTAGCGATTTGAAGCTTTCGTGACTGCAAGGATTCATATTCTTAGGTTTTTTCGGTAAAGTCACGTAGGTAAAAAATTAAAATTAATAAATCATTAAAAAAATGTTTTACCTACGTGTCTTTACCGAAAAAAACTAAGAATATACGGTTAGCGAGTAGAACACAACAGTCGCAATGACGCACGTGGGATTGTGATAAACTGGCGCGGTTGTTCACGCACACAGCGCTATAAACCTGCCCCGTGCTGAGTTCGATTCTTGGCAAAAAGGCAAATTTTAGGTGATATCCGAAGCGGTCTTGGGTCTCCCTTCAATATCCCGCATTGACCCAGGCTGGTGAAGTATGGACCAACCGATTCCCGTGATCGACACAGTGCGCGGGAGGCTGCAATACAGCATTGTATTGACACTGGGTTAAAATGTCTGATTTTATACAACTAAATGAAATATATTGCAGGCCCTGTTTTTTTTTGTATATAAATGAGTATTACCATGTCGACGAATCTCGACGATTGAGTAGGTCTCACTTGACGTCTCCGTTTTAAACAATTTGGGCCAAATCGCGTCTACTTTTCAAAACGGGCCGTTCCTCGATTCCGATTGGCTCTCAATCGCCAGCAGCCCCCGACCGATCCACTGCTGGATGAATGCCTCGGCCACAAGCCGTCGCCACGTCTCACGATCCTGTAATGAAAACAAATTAGCTCTCGGTTGCCTTTTAAAAAGCAAGCGACGCAGCTTAAAGTATGAGAATACCGGAAGAGATCGATACGCTGTTATACAATCCGTTCCTTTTCAGTAGCTTAAAACGGGGCTGGCTGTACGTATGCATGCTGAACTTCTTTCGCACCGTACGTAGCCAATCGTGCTGATCGGAGTTGCGGAATAATTACGACACAACAAACACACAGCAATGCTGCTGTGTGTTTGCTATCCGAGATGTCCCGTGGTGAGTGGCGTCCAACAAACTACCCTGCTCCTTCGAAACCCGGCGTTTGGGCCCCACCGGCCCGTGAGGCCCGCCGCTGCGCAGTTGCACCGCCTGCACACTGGCTAGCTACCACCCCCCACCACCCACCCCACCGCGCACTGCATTGCGGCTTGCGCACAACTCAACAGACCCAAACACCGAGGAGCGGTCGTCGGTGATAGCGATGGGCTTGCACTTTGCACGTGGCGCGCTGTGTGGAATTGCGTTAAACCATTAATGACTGAGCCATCGCTGTGGTGAGTAACGCCACACCTGTGCTGTGGGGGCTATGCCGAAGCCGGTGGGGGGTCGGGGGGTTGGGGGATGGAATTTGTCGGGGTGGGGCGGAGTGGGGGTTCAATTTAATGTGGGTCTCGTACCAAGGGACCGTCTCCTTTGTGTCGTTTACAGCCTCATAAGGAATTCAAATGCCAGGCACACTGAGTGCTAAATTAAGTCTAAATGCAAACGCAGTCTTGTGCGCTTTTTTGTGCATGTGTGTCTGTGCGTGCGTGTCTTGTGTGTGTGTGCGTGCGATGCGGGTAAATTAATATGCGAGGGCTTAAACGCGTGCTAATTTGCAAAGCGAGCACCGTTATTACTACATGTCTGGATTTAGTTCGCTGTGAAGTGACGGCACGTGCTGTACGGCGGCTATCCGTTTATAGATACCCCGCTCAAATAACCATGCGCGGGCATAGATAATTAATTCGAGAGAAAACGGCATTTTTTATTTCAAAGCCTCTCCACGCGTCTCCCTGCCAATCTCGGTGCACGGTAATACATCTATTTGAAACACTCTCCTCTTGTAAGATGCGGGCCTTCTCGCGAACCGTGCCGGCCTTCAGAGGCGCTTCTCGCTCACAGTCACAGCGCTCACACCAACCGTCTGTTGGTGGCTATACGGGGGAGGCGGGCGGAGGGGGGGTCATTGTCTTTGTGGTTGCACAAAAGTGAAGGTGAATGGAGTGTCACGCAGATAACTGTCAATGACCGCTCCCCCCCCCCCACCTTACCCCACTCTACACCGCGTGGTTATTTTAAATGCCCGCTGCCTGGACGGTTTAACGGCGATCCGGTCACGAGCGCTCCCCTAGGTGCCAAAAACAAAGGCAAGATACTCCCCCCACCCCCCCCCCCCCGTATAGCCTGTAACATATTGTTGGGGCAAGTGCTGCTAGCGAGCACCTATTGAGGCTGGAACGGCACACGAGGGGAGTAGGTGGCCAGCACCACGTCCGGCCGCCGCCTTTCTGTGCTCAGTGGCGATGATGCTTACACACTGACATCGGGGAGGCCCAGGACCGGTTCAGATAATCGTCACTGGTGTTGGTGGCCGTGAGTGAGAATCGAACTTCGGGTCGATGAGTTCGTAGCGCAGCGCGCTAACCACTACGTGCTAACCGCTACACCACCGATCCCCACTCCCCTAGGTACAAAGATCAAAGATCCCCCATATATCCTGAACAGACTGTAGGAGCAAGTGCTGTTAGCGAGCACCTATGAAGGCTGGAACGGTACACGAGGGGGTGGGTGGGCCAGCACCACGCCCGACCGCCTTTGTCTCCCTAGTGGCAATGTTTACACACCTCACCAGGTACTCATTTGAGGCTGAGTCGACCTACGGGAGGCCCGGGACCGGTTCAGATAATCGTCACCGGTGTTGGCCGTGAGCGAAAATCGAACTCGTGTCGCTGGGTTCATAGCGCAGCACGCTAACTGCTACACCATCGATCCCCACTCCCCTAGATACGTACACTCACACACACACACCGCCTTGCGACAGGCAAAATCGTATCTGTGTCTCGCGTTTGGAAGGTAGGGTTCGGGGATTAGCCATTGATGCAGTCAGCACGTTCGTGAGACACAAGATTACACGTTTTTTTTATCTGCCTGCAAAAAAACAAAACCCTCAACATTATTTGGCCAATCGAGGTCGAATGGGATCAGTGGTCAGAGCACTGATCCTGGGTCCATATCTGGATGGCGGGGCTGTCCTGGCTGCCTCGATTGTTATTTTTGTTGCCATTCTTGTTGGTGGTGGGCCCCAGTTGCTCTGTCCTGGGTTGTGCCGCAATGTTGCTCCCTCAACTCTGCCCGCGCTTCTCCGCCCAGATCACCTACCTGCCAGACTGCATTTCGATGCGAGAAAAAATAATTTGTTGTGCTTTGTCTTGGATACGATGCCAATGACATAATTGGAATAAGGCTTTTATGTCTAAATAATAATAAAACTCAAACATATCACCATCATTTTTTTTCCTGGGTTCACAGCAACATTTTCCTCTTGCGAGGAAAATTACTCAAAAAGGATTGTGCTAAAAATCCTAAGCAGGTGACCCCTCTTAAAAACGGGTCTTGAAACTCATTCGAGGCTTTCCTGGGTAAATAACGAATTAAATATTTTGTGTCTTAATACAAATCCACGTTCACCGCCGGGACTTGCCATCGAGCTAATGCCGGACATCTCAATTTCATCGCTTGCCCCGGCCTTCCTGACCCCGGTTAGTGCAATTGTTTTTTTTTCTAATTTTATTCCGCTAACCGTAATTGGAAAATGATTGCGCGGCTTACATCTCTAACCTGATAATCCTCATCCTCCCTCGAATGGCAGCGAGGGGCAATGAAGTTCACCCATTTTTTTTTCTTTCTCGAGTTCCCCCCTCCCCCCCCGAGCAGAACGCCAGCCCCCCACCATCTCCATCTCCTTTGCTCCCGTCCTGCCCCGACCGTATGTGTATCGTGCCGGACACGCAGCGTCCTGGATTATGAGCTTAACCATTCCTCTCTGCCCTTTCTGCCGGCGAAACCGCGGCGAGCAATCCCGACCACAGTCCCACCACCACCATCAACCACCACCACCAACACAAACCCCCCCCCCCCCCACGTCCTCCACCCACAGCAACCACCACCGACAGACCTCCTCTGCGTCGCGTTTGCGGCAGGAGACGAGCGGAGTGCATAGGCGCAAGATGCTGCATTAGCAGCACGCGCGCTTTACACACAAAAGACAAAGATCCCCCGTATAGCCTTAACAGACTGTAGGGGCAAGTGCTGTTAGCGAGCACCTATGAAGGCCGGAACGGTACACGAGGGGGTGGGTGGCCAGCACCACGCCCGACCGCCTTTGTCTCCCCAGTGGCGATGTTTACACACCGCACCAGGTACTCATTTAAGGCTGAGTCGACCTAGGGGAGGCCCAGGACCGGTTCAGATAATCGTCACTGGTGTTAGCCGTGAGCGGGAATCGAACCCGGGTCGCCAGGTTCATAGCGCAGCGCGCTAACCGCTACACTACCGCTCCCCACACACACATATACACACACACGTGATAACGTTAATCTCTTATGCAAATCCACTGCTAGCTTGAATGCCTCCCCATGCGATATTGGTCTTGTGAGTTGTTTTTATCATACTTCGCTGGTTATTGCCCGTTGTGTAATGATTGTGCTCATGATAGTAATACAATTTATATATCGTTTTGTACTTTTTTTTAAACGTCTTTATAAAGTATCGTATTATTATTCTTCTTCTTTTGCATGTGCACACGTGTTTCGTGCAATGTCCCATCACGTGTAGGCGCATTGCGATGCCGCATTACACCTCCACGTGGCTATGCGCGCATGATATTTGCATGGATATTGCTCTTTGCGTGGGGTCCGTGTTTGCCCTAGATTAGGCGATGCCCCAAGTCAAGTCCAATGCAATGGCAATAAGACCCTGCAGACTCGCGTTTGGTTACGCTGGGTCAGGAGACCTAACCTCTCTGTGCCTCATGCGCTCCGTCATTTATTTAGAGTTTAACGAAATTTCTCCTTCTTACGCCAGCATCGCGTCGCGCGTACGTGTTGCGTTTATATATATGTGGGGTGCGGCAGTTTGGCGCACTGCGCTATGAACCCGGTGACCCGAGCGAAATTCCCAAACTTGGGTGTCCTCTGAGTGAGCTGGGTCCCACCCTTCCACAGGTCCACCCGGCGTTTGTGCGCCGTGCAGGTCTCGATAGGACCTTGCTGTCAGCAGCGGTCGGCACGCTGCGCCGTGAACCCCGGCCACGTGAGCTCGCTTCTCAGCCACGGCTAACATCAGAAGCGACAACCAATCTTGGCCGCCGTCGAACTGCACCGAGCTGCACTGACCAGAGTTGTGAAATATGGTCAGACAACCCTCCACACGACCAACATATCGTGGCAGAAGGCCTTCAGCAATATTACACTGACGAAGGGCGCACCTCCGATTCGCACGGTTGGCTACGTACGGCGCGAAAGAAGTTCAATAAAAAGTGTCAATTGCAGGCGACGGTGAAACGCGTGAAACTGGATTTTCCCAAACTATCCGTACCGCGTTGAGACCCCCTTCACGGTCGAGACCCGCTTATACTCTTAGGTTTTTTCGGTAAAGTCACGTAGGTAAAAATAATAATAAAAATAATAAAATAATAATAAATGAAAATAACTCAATTAAATCACGACGTTTCGGAGGCAACACAAGTCTCCGTCTCCAGGTGGGACCGTCACAGCTAAATTTACTGTATTGACTGATTTAATTGAGTTATTTTCATTTATTATAATTTGTATTTTATTTTTATTATTATTTTACCTACGCGACTTTACCGAAACGACCTAAGAGTATGAATGCCTTGCAGTCACGAAAGCTTCAAATCTAGAACGAGACCCCCCTTCTTCGCCGTCTTACTGAGCGCCTTCGCCGTTGCGCTCGTTGCCACGTCTAATCTCCTGACCCCCCCCCCCCCCTCAAAGTGTGTGTGGTGGGGGGCCTGGTGGGGGCGGGGGGGCGGGGGGGGGGGGCTATGGGGTGGGTAGGGGAGTCCTCATTGTCGGAGCCGCAGACACAATGGGCCGTGCATGTCTTTGCAAGCCACGCTGGGAATTTGTCCGGCTGCTTTGGTGTGCGCGGGGCCGCATTGTGGGGCGATCTTTTCCACGTCTCCACTAATTCCCTGCAGCCGTCGTCCGCGGGTGAAAGCGCGCCGATTTTAAGCCGGGGTCGCCGTTAAATGGGGCTGCCTCCCCTCCACTGGAGGGACAAACATTCGGTAAACAGACAAATGGGCGTAAGAATTAGCCATTTAACTCGAATGTTTGAGATGGAATGATTTTGAACTGCAGTGCTCAATGGGGGAGAGCACTGAGGACTTAGAAAATTGAATAAATACGATCCGGGGGTATAATTGTAGCGAGTGGTGCTTTTGACTAAATCGCAACCCCCCCACCCACCCCCGCTAGCACGGTTGGCTACGTACGGTGCAAAAGAAGTTCAACGTACACCACATACCCCGGGGCCCCGTGTCGCCCAATCCTGTCTCGTCTGCGAGGCGAAGCATGGCTGAGCCTGGTTAGTTACACGGTAGGGACACCACACCAGGGAATGGCAGGTGTTACTGTCGGTTTTGTCTGTGAGACGGACACAATATTTCAGTTACTGTGATGGATTATTATCGAGAGGGAACCTGGGGTCAATGAAAACTAAATGTTGTCATCGTCGTTCGTGACGAATTGCAATCGTCGTGTAATTAAATTGGTCATTTCAGCTGAAACAATACCGCTGCGACGCTAATTGTATTCAGATGACCCTTGGCCTGATGTCCACACGCGACCTTTGAGTGACACCTTCTCACAATGCCCGATGGGCTTTCTTTGGAGGTTCTTCAGTTTCCTCCCACAAAGTGGTGGTCAAAGGCACGAGTTGGGCCCCCCATGAGAACAACCATGAGATGTGTTTTAAACAGACGTATAAAATAACAAACAAACGTATTTAAAACTCGGTTTAAATTTATTTTTACGAAAATAATTTCATTCACGTTTCACGTTTTATTTTAATTTAATCAGAGCAATAACGTAATATCATAAAGAGGCACCACGGATCTGTAGTGGATGCATTTTGCGAAGATAGAGCGCCCATACAGCGTTCAATGTTCGAGACCGTGAGCATAGCGATTTGACAAGGCAAGAGCAGCCGCAATATATAGCCGAGATGCGACTGTGCAAAACCAATTAAATATTGGTGCCCCACCTGACCAATTGCCGCACCCCCTGAGCTGATAATGTAGTCACTACGCCACTGATAATGTAGTTACTACGCCTCTGATAATGTAGTCACTATGCCACTGATAATGTAGCTACTACGCCACTGATAATGTAGTCACTACGCCACTGATAATGTAGTTACTATGCCACTGATAATGTAGTCACTACGCCACTGATAATGTAGTTACTACGCCACTGATAATGTAGTCACTACGCCACTGATAATGTAGTCACTACGCCACTGATAATGTAGTTACTACGCCACTGATAATGTAGTCACTACGCCACTGATAATGCAGTCACTATGCCACTGATAATGTAGTTACTACGCTACTGATAATGTAGTCACTACGCCACTGATAATGTAGTTACTACACGACTGATAATGTAGTTACTACGCCACTGATAATGTAGTTACTACGCCACTGATAATTTAGTTACTACACCACTGATAATGTAGTTACTACGCCACTGATAATGTAATTACTACGCCACTGATAATTTAGTTACGACGCCACTGATAATGTAGTTACTACGCTACTGATAATGTAGTTACTACGCCACTGATAATGTAGTTACTACACCACTGATAATGTAGTCACTACGCCACTGATAATGTAGTTACTATACCACTGATAATGTAGTTACTACACCACTGATAATGTAGTTACTACGCCACTGATAATGTAGTTACTACACCACTGATAATGTAGTTACTACACCACTGATAATGTAGTTACTACACCACTGATAATGTAGTCACTACACCACTGATAATGTAGTCACTACACCACTGCTAATGTAGTCACTACGCCACTGCTAATGTAGTCACTACGCCACTGATAATGTAGTTACTACGCCACTGATAATGTAGTTACTACGCCACTGATAATGTAGTTACTACGCCACTGATAATGTAGTTACTACGCCACTGATAATGTAGTTACTACGCCACTGATAATGTAGTCACTACGCCACTGATAACGTAGTTACTACGCCACTGATAATGTTGTTACTACGCCACTGATTCTGTTGTAACTACACCACTGACAATGTAGTCACTACGCCACTGATAATGTAGTTACTACACCACTGATAATGTAGTCACTACACCACTGCTAATGTAGTCCCTACGCCACTGATAATGTAGTTACTACGCCACTGATAATGTAGTCACTACGCCACTGATAATGCAGTCACTATGCCACTGATAATGTAGTTACTACGCTACTGATAATGTAGTTACTACGCCACTGCTGCCACGTGAAGCTAAACACTCATTACAGAAATTGTCCAAGCATCCAAGTAATGTGGAAGCCTCCTAAAAGCAAGTATTGAGACTCAGTAAAGTTTCCTGGGTAAAGTTGCATTATTATTAGTATTAGAGACAGGCAGTGGAACGCATTGAGTAGAGATCATTACGCAAGTTACATGCATCATATTGACTGATGAGAAAAGTCAGCAGGCTTGAGCAGAACGGATGATGAAGAGTGGTCGAGACCAACGACGGAGCGGCAGCAAAAGGAGGGAAACGCCTCCAAGAGGACGTCTACGACGGAGACGGAGCGAGGACATGAGCTCGTCGGCACGAACCGGGTGGATGGATGCACTGCAAGACCACGAGGAAATGGCGACAGCTTGCATGCTGCAGTTGATATATAAGCACAGTATAGTTTCTTTTGTATTTCAGTAGACAGCCCAGCTCAATGTAATTACGGTAATAGACTTATAATCTTCGTGTAATTTTGATAAATGGATAAGATATCGGACTTTGGTGGCACTGGTCCAACGCTGCCTCTGATTTCTGATGCCTGTGGTCATCTCTGTGCCATGTTGTGCGCTGGCGGGAGGAGACCCACGAACAAGGCGAATGTCCCCCGTACAGCCTCAACAGAACTTTGGGGCAAGTGCTGTTAACGAGCTCCTATGAAGGCCGGCACAGTACACGGGTAGGTGGGTGGCCAGCACCACGGCCGGCTGCCTTTATCTCCCAAGGGTTAGGGTTACACATCGCACCAGGAACTTATTTGAGACTGAGTCGACCTCGAAGAGGCCCAGGACCGATTCAGATAATCGTCACCGGTGTTAGTGGCCATGAGCGAGAATCGAACTTTGGGTCACCGGGTTCGTGGAGCAGCGCTCTAACCGCTGCACCACCGCTCACGGCAAACACACGCACAGACACACACACGGGCACGGACGCACGCACACCCCACGCACAGACAGGCTTTTCATAGCCACATCGTGCACCGTAGCTTGGTCGAAACTCGTCATGCGCGGTGAGGAGTCACGGGAGCACGTGGCGACATGGATACGCCTTGTTTTGCTTTAGAATTTTTTTTGTTAAACTTTTTTTGTGTCGTTTTCTCCCCCACCCCCCAACCACCCCACCGGCCCCGTTCTCTACGGTCAGGCAGTCGTATTAAGGCTTTAATTACTTAAAAGCATTTTTGCAGGTTGCGCCAGATATTTTCCGTGAAGGGCTGAGTAATGTATTTTAATCGCTCGTTTAAGGAGCGCATTATAAACAGTTCCGCGACCCGCAGCGTTGCATTACCGACCCATTAGCTGCCCGCCGAGCGAGCGAGCGTGCGGGCGCGCGCCCCGTTGCGCGCGCGCGAACCCGCGCACGACAACAGTTGTTTCACTTACATCGTTCCCTTTATAGATCCTCTTCCATTGTCCTGCACACCCACCCACCCCCGCGCCCCAAGCGACCCGAGCTCTAGAGAATCGTTTCTGTCGCGCGGCAAAGGGGTGAAGGGGGGGGAGGTGGCAAGCGCAGTTGGTAATGCTTGTGTCTGGCAGCAAGAAGGGTTCCTGGGTTCGATTCCCGACTCTGGCGTCTGTGTGTGTGTGTTTGTATGTTCTCCCCTCTGTTCTGCGTGGGGGTTGTTTTGGCTTTTTTCTTTGCATAGGTACATAAACACACACACAGGTACACACAGGTATTGGCCAAGAACATCCGAACGCTGTAAAGATGACCTGCAAATCATACTCAAATTTGAGATTGCACGTGGTAATGTGGCCCCATGCGTGTGAAGACTTAGCAGGACAATCTTGAAAAGGGTCTTGAGACTCGGTAGGGCTTTTATAATAATAATAAAGATTACCGTTAGTTTTCAATGTGTGCGTGTGTGTGAGCTTGGGTCTAACCTTTGTACCCCCCCCCCATCCCTTTTGAAAAAAACATCCTGATTCAATTGTGCCACCAGTATCGTGGAAATGAAGGAGCTAGATTATTAATAGCTTGTTTTACTTTCACCAAAGGAGGGAACATTCCCGAGAGGGTGTATCCACGGCGGAGATGGAGCCATGAAATCGGAACTTGTGCAGGAGCAAGTTGGATCTTTGTATCGTGGGACCACGAGTAATGGTGAAGGCATGGGAATGACTTCATCTGGCACGGGATTGATCTTAGCCGATGATCAAAGTACTTGTACATAATCAAATGTTACCCATTATCCAGCAGTCCTGAGTATGTATATTAGTACAATGTTAGGGCACTTCCAAAAGGTGCCGAATAATAATAATAGCAATAGCCCAAACCTGGACAATGTTATCTCAACTGCGACAACCTGTATGGCTACTTCCAAACACGTCACAGGCAGAGGTCACGTGACAACCCGAGGTCACGTGCTGTGTGGACCAATCAATGATCGTTCATCAAACACCGATTTCAAACGAATTCTGTTTTCGATTTGCAAATCACAACTCCGTCTCTCTGTAGCATTCGCGTACCAAGTCGCCACGGTTTCGCTGGTCGCGAGTACGTTGGTGGTGACAGTTTCCGTCAACATTCACCCGAAAATGATCCCCATTCATCCTCGTGCACTTGAGCTCAAAATTGCCCACGAACAATACACGCGTACGGACGAGCAAGAAGAGTTGACGGAGCGTCGTGGAAAGTTTTAATACTCGGTGGGAGTCAGACGTGGTTTTGGATAACGATTTTGGTTTAATTTTTTATTATTATTTTTATCATAACGCATTGCGAAAGCAAAGAAAAAAATATTTGCACGCGCCTAGAAAAATTGACACCAGCGGATAAAGTTCACAATGATGGTGACGGCTGCTGAAATGAATAAATAGCCAGCTCCAGTAGCGCCGATAATTAAGCCCACGGAAAATTCCATCCTATTATTGTTGGTGGGCCAAGCCCCCTAAATATTCGGCGGCTCATTAGTGAGGGGGCCCTCGGATGCATGGGGGGGGGGGGGGGCGTGCGGTGGAGACAATTTACATCGCTGCACCGCCACTCTCAGCTGCCAGCCGGGGGCCCGCGCTGAGTGACGCTTTTGTTGGAGCTGTCGGGAGAAAATTGTATAAATATATACGTGTGTGTGTGTGTACGTGCGTGTATTGTGTGTGTGTGTGACTGTTGTGGCCAGGTCACTTCTGAAAAAAGAGCTACATAGCTCAGTGGGCCTTACCTGGTAAAATAAAAAAATTGGTTCGTTTTAGTGTTGTAGTGGTAAACGCACTTTGATACAAACCCCTAAGTTGTATTCCTGACCGGGGCTTACATCAGTGGCATGTATTGACGACGACGCTGTCATAGCGGTGCATGTAGCGGCCTCGTGTGTTTGATGATGCAGGCGTCACAACAACCAAATTACATGCAACATATACGAATCCATGAATGTATACTTTTATGACCACGTGTATTATTGACGGGGGGGGGGGGGGTCACACTAAACACTGCCATCACCAGTATTGCAGCCCCACAACACCTGGCAAGCCTTGGTGGTCACCTCTCCAAGCACGAACCAGCCTCAGATTGCCTTAGACTTCGGGATCTGTCAAGACTAGGACGCACATTGACCGCGATTAGGTCCTAGACACACACCGGAATTTCATCGTGAACCGCCACCACGGTTCCCATTGAAACAAAAAAACATCCCCCTGATGTGTGAGCACAGATTGTCAAAAATGTGAAGGTGCGGCCCTGCGATTTGCCGGCTGACGCCACACGCAAACTCCAAATATGTAGGTGTCCGAGTTTGGATGGAACCCACGACCTCCTGCGTACCGGTAGAGGGAGTTAACATCACGCTAACGCGGCGATTCGATTCAATCCAAAGATTCCGTCCAGTGCGCTAACCGTTAAGCCACGATGAGCGGGAGTAATTCAATTAAAATCTCTCCGCAATGACAAATCCTGCCACACCTATCTGCGGTCTGGGAAATAAATTAATAGCGGGATTTAAGTAAATTGCCATGGCCTTGAAAAGTTTTTTTTTGTTGCGAAAAAAAACACACAGTCACACACGTACGCAGCAACAGCAGCAGCACCAGCAAATCACTTACGGAGGCGAGGGGGGCATTTAAAAACAATGGGAGTCCAAATGTCTCTGTACTCTTTTGTGTGTTCGGCTGCGCTATTCATAGCGCACGTGGTGGGACGTCAACGCCGGCGTCCATCAGCAGCCATTGTCTGGGCGCGCTCGAGAGAATGCGGCCAAAGAACAGCTGTTGTGGCTGTGGAAAAGTTAATTAAACGATGAGGGACGTATTGGGCTCCTAATGAAGCGCGTGGACACCCACGCTTCCTCCACCTCCTCCTGCTCAGCCACCGCCGCCGCCGCCGCGCTGATTGCGGCTGCAGTCGTTAACGCCGGGGAGCGGAGAGAGCCGGACCACGTACCATGCCTTCTACGGCCGCTCATCGCCAGCGGTGGCCCCGTTAATATTTCTGGCCTTTTCGAGTATTATTAGATTTCCTTATTATGAATACTGCTAACCTTTGCGCGCGTGTGTGCATGTGTGTGTGTGTGCATGTGTGCATGTGTGTGTGGCCGGGCGTAGTGCTGGTCACCCACCCCCTCGTGGTGCCGTGCCGGCCTTCATAGGTGCTACTCGCTAACAGCACTTGCACCAGCAGTCTGTTAAGGCTACACGGGGTAACTTTTCTTTGTGCTCGTGTGTGGGGGGGGGGGGGCAGTGGTAGTGTGGTGGTTAGCGCACTGCACTGCGCGCACTCGTGACAATCGAGATCAGGGTCGACAACAACAACAACAACAAACAAGAATAACCATTTTATTGCAAACTAACAAGATAAGTCGCAATGCGTGTGAGTCACGTCAGGAAGCAGCCCTTAAAGAGCAGCAGGTTGCCGGCTCCTGCCCATGGTGAACTGAACTTCCATGGTGAACTGGACTTCCATGGTGAACTGAACTTCCATGGTGAACTGGACTTCCATGGTGAACTGGACTTCCATGGTGAACTGAACTTCCATGGTGAACTGAACTTCCATGGTGAACTGGACTTCCATGGTGAACTTGACTTCCATGGTGAACTGAACTTCCATGGTGAACTTGACTTCCATGGTGAACTGAACTTCCATGGTGAACTTGACTTCCATGGTGAACTGGACTTCCATGGTGAACTGAACTTCCATGGTGAACTTGACTTCCATGGTGAACTGAACTTCCATGGTGAACTTGACTTCCATGGTGAACTGGACTTCCATGGTGAACTTGACTTCCATGGTGAACTGGACTTCCATGGTGAACTTGACTTCCATGGTGAACTGGACTTCCATGGTGAACTGGACTTCCATGGTGAACTGGACTTCCATGGTGAACTGAACTTCCATGGTGAACTGGACTTCCATGGTGAACTGGACTTCCATGGTGAACTGAACTTCCATGGTGAACTGGACTTCCATGGTGAACTGGACTTCCATGGTGAACTGAACTTCCATGGTGAACTGAACTTCCATGGTGAACTGAACTTCCATGGTGAACTGAACTTCCATGGTGAACTTGACTTCCATGGTGAACTGGACTTCCATGGTGAACTGAACTTCCATGGTGAACTGAACTTCCATGGTGAACTTGACTTCCATGGTGAACTGGACTTCCATGGTGAACTTGACTTCCATGGTGAACTGGACTTCTATGGTAAACGACCTTCATATGTGTTCGCTCACAGTACTTGCCCCCCTCGCCCCCCAACAGTCTACGAGGCTATACGGGGATATTAGTCTATATATTTGTGTGCGGCAATTGACGATCGCAGCTTCTTCGTGCACGATCACAAATCCCTCCTCTCCAAACTTCATGAAATCCAAAATGCCCCTGCCAGACTTCTCACCCACTGCTGCCGTTGCTGCTACGGCTGCAGTCACCGCTCAGGGTGTCTCCCCCCCCCCCCCCCACAGACCCGCACGCCCTCCGCTCCGGTCACGGGGGGCCGCTGGTCGGCCCGGCACGGCGATGAGGTGGGGGGTGGGCACCGCGTGGGCCGGATGCATCCCACAACTTTATTTCAGCGTCCGACGTAATTTGTGTTGAACTTCCTTCGCACCGTACGTAGCCAACCGTGCTAATCGGAGGTGCGGGGGAAGGACACCAAACACAAACATCAGTTCTATAGACACGAGTATGCAATCGGAATTATTTAAAAGTGCATAGCTCTCAGTGACTTCCTGATATCGGAAGGAAGAGCGTTCCAGACGGCCGCAGAAGCGCATCTGAAAGCTCGCGATGCAGTGACCGTCTTTGCGAGAGGCCAGCTCATTTTCCTCTGCCGCCCCCCAATGTATACAACTCCCCCAGGCACCCGTGCTCTTGACTCCTTGTCCTTGTTCAAGTCCAAACTTAAGACCTATCCTATTTTACTCTGCCTTTGACTGACTTCCGCTGTAAAATATTTATGAAATTTTCATCTACGGCGTCTTGAGATGTACATATATATGGCCGCATTTGCATGATATTTGAACCCCACATCGTACTATCCTGTATTGTATTAAGAGGTTTCTGCTCTCAGATGGGTTCGCAGTGACCTGGTTTGATTCGTCACGATATAGACACGAGTGCAAACTGGGATATGAATTCTATACCGGGCTTTTTTTTTAGAAACCCCACAGATACAAGAGGCTAACACTAAAACGGTGGCGAGATGTTAACGATCTCGCCTGGTATACAGGAGGCTGTGGGATCAATCCCGACCCTGACGCTTGTATATTTGGAGTTTGCATGTTCTCCCCGTGGTCGTGTAGATTTTTCTCCGGGTCCTCCGGTTTTTCCCTCATAGCAGCCAGTGGTTGGCTGCTATGAATTTCTACACGATAAGCCACTTCGTTGAGCTATCATTTGTGGCCAGGTTTCTTATTAAAAAAGAACCATATAGCTTAGTGGGCCTTACCTGCTAAAATAAAAATAGTGAATAGTTATCTTCTTGGTTCTTTCGGTAAAGTCACGTAGAAGGGAAGTAATAAAATAATAAAAATAAAACATAATAAAATGTATTTTTATTATTTTATTACTTCCCTTCTACGTGACTTTACCGAAAGAATCAAGAAGATGAATCCCTGCAGTCACGAAAGCTTTAAATCAAAGTGAATAGTTAGTTAAACCTATGCACAGATAAGCCAACGACCTACTTTCTGTACCATCTCGTGCAGGCACCAAATGATTCTGCAAGTGCGGGTCTCACTCAGACATCATCCACCAACCCCAAATCGAAATCACAAGGTTAATTGTGTGCACCACCATTCACAACCGCCGACATTTTCACACCTTTCGTTAACATACATCACCACCACCATCATCATCAGCCACAATCTCTCCACTGCCTACAGAGAGGGCCTCCCCAAGTCATCACCATCCCTCACGGACTTGCCGCAATCTAACTAGCGCCTGCACGTGAGCTGATTTTCTTCGCTCCATCTCCGCCAGTGAATGTCCTCACTGGGTGCCTTCCTTCCTGCGGCTGCCAGGGAGCGGTTCGAATATCACTCGCCCACGGGGGGGTTTGGCAATGGACACGGAGCACGAGATGGTGGCGGTGAGGGTAGCATCGTTAACACCGCCGAGCAATGTTCGTTGACTCACCAAGTGCTGGTGTCTACCCACTGCATCAGGCACACGAGAGCGGCCCAGAACCGGTTCAGATAATCACTCCACACTGAATTTATCACCGTGGCCGAGAATCAAAATCGGATTGCCACCGGTGCATCGTGCGGCTCTCATACCCGCTGCAACCCCCCCCCCCCCCCCCACCACGCCACCATCTCAAAATAATGATACACAACGAGCAAAACAAAGTAATAATTGTCGGAAGAAATTTAATAGAGAGGTGGCAGGCCTCACCCCCCCCCCCCGCCCGCTCCCCACCCCCCGGCCGCCCGGCCTGCGATGAGAGAGAAGCAGTGGAGTGAGCAGGGAACTCCGCCTTATTAGCGCTTCCTGAATGACAATTTGCCCTCCTGATTTAATCATTCCTTTGTTTGTTTAGCTACAATGGGCAGATTAAGGGGAGGTCTTCCTCTGCGCACATGATAGAGCAAACTTTAACGGGATTACGCGGCGCGGAGGGGTTTGTGTGTGTGTGTGTGTGCCTGTGTGTGTGCCTGTGTGTGTGTGTGCCTGTGTGTGTGTGTGTGTGCTGCATAATGCATTCCGGGCGTGGAGCCGCGGCACTCTCTCTCTCGACGAGGGCAGCGCGCGGTGCTGGGGACCGAGTCAATACTCGCCGCGGTTTGACCTTCAACAATTCCATCCTCGCCGCCGATGTCGCTCATTCCTCCAAATCGCCTCTCCGTTTACCCTTCTTAAGCTGTCGCTTTGTTTCTTCCCTCCGTCTCTCTCTCTCTGCCCCCCCCCCCCCTCCACATCTCCTCCCACCCACTCACAAACACCTCCTACCACTCAACAGCCACCCAGACCCCGCTGCCTGCCCGCCCGCCCGCCACCCCCTAAGCAGAAGCGTTGTCACTGCTACGTGGTGGTGGCGATCTGTCGCTGTTGGTAACTTTTAGACGACGAATATCCTTAAAAAGGAGGACTGTTGTGAACGATTGCGTGCAAAAACACAAATAACCACCCAATCGCTGTTGATTTATGTAATACAACTAATTTTCATTCTGCTAAAACCCGAAAACCAACAGCCCAGTAAACACGGACCAGCGTTGGTCCAACGGTCCTAACCACATGCCAAACGTTGGGCTAACGTTGTTGGCATGTTTACTGGGGCAACGTTATTCGTACACAAATGCGGGCGCGTGATCTGACCTTGGTGAGCGGGGTTCCAAAGCAACTCACGCTGCGGTTTGGTTGGATGCGTCTGCTCGTCAGAGACACACACATTGCATCGCAATCTTTCTTCCTTCCAAGTAAACATCATCATCATCATCATCAGGCTACGTTTCGATTTAAAGCTTTAGTGACTGCAGGGATTCATATTCTTGGTTCTTTCGGTAAAGTCACGTAGAATGGAAATGATAAAATAATAATAATAAAACATAATAAAATAAGCATCACGACGTTTCGGCCACAACGCAAGCAGCCGTCCTCAGGTGGAGAACAGGTCTGTCGAGAAAACAGAGTCTGTTCTTCACCTGAGGACGGCTGCTTGCGTTGTGGCCGAAACGTCGTGATGATTATTTTATTATGTTTGTCGAGAAAACAGAGTCTGTTCTTCACCTGAGGACGGCTGCTTGCGTTGTGGCCGAAACGTCGTGAGAATTATTTTATTATGTTTTATTTGTATTATTTTAGTATTTCCATTCTACGTGACTTTACCGAAAGAACCAAGAACATCAGGCTACGATTGACGTTTTGCTTTTTGCAGGAGCATATCCTTGCGCCGACGAAAAGGTGTGCGCACGAATGCGAGTCCGTGCGCACGTGTCCGCCAAGCCGACTCGTAGCGAGGCACGAGGGCGAGGCACCTACACATCTCAGGGCAGGGCCCGTCCCAGGGCAGCGACGGTGTCTTGGGACTCGTCTGGGCATCGCCGGGTAAATAAACAACGCTTTATTTGGCGACGCGGCGCTTGGCCGCGGGTGCGCGAGCATGATTAACACACAAAGATATCCAGCTCATGTGTGCTGTGAAGAAGGGCCATTGCCCGAAACGTTGCCGATTATATATTGTTTCATTCCACAGTGTTAGTGATAAATGTATTGTTATTTTTTAACGGACGAATAACGGCCTGTATTGTCATGAGTAGTGTTTAAAATGTAAACGTAATGATGATGACTGTGTGAAGCTACGTGTAATTCGCCTACCTGCTACACTACAGCGCTCATTCCCCGTCTCATTTGTTAACTTAAACAAGACCGTGCTCTTTGGACCGGTCCGATGTTACGAGCGGACACCGTCGGCGCACAGCCTGCAGCTTGATAAATCGAGTCATGAATCTAAAGCCGGCGAGCAAAAGCCTCCAATTGGCAACACTGCCGAGAGGAGAGCGAGAGAGCGAGATCTATATTGAATGAGATAAGACTGGCACTGACAAAGGCCCCCCCCCGCCCGCAGAGCCTCGTAAACTCTGGGGGCAAGTGCTGTTAGCGTGCACTTACGGAGGCCGGGCACGGCACACGAGGAGGTGCTGCGGGCAGCGCCACGCACAGAGCCGCCTTTAACCGCCCCAAGTGATGAGGATGTTGTTTACGCATTGCGCCGCGGACCAGAGGAGCGATTCGTTCGATTTAAGAATCAAATCGGCACGTTCGTTGTTTGTCCTTACGTCGCGCGAAGCAGTTACTTTTGCGATAACAAGTCGCCGTTTAACAATAACAACGACGTTTCATCTCACCGGGACTCTCCCTTGGTTTTAAATAAATGACGGAAAGAATTCACACAGCGACACATTCAGAAACGTAACCAAGGGAGTTAAGTTCGTTGAGTTTATTCAGCTGTCCAGAATTGGTCAAAACTTCGCCAACTTTTCACCCGGGCAGCTGGAGAAGTATTTTTAACATTATTATTATTATTATTCAACCTAACAGTAATGTATTTAAGAATCGCAGTTATGAGACAAACAACATGTACACTATTAAAATAAATAAATACCTTTTTTCATTATGTTAAGAGACATCATGTTGAATGTTAAGAAAAACGATTAACTATTTTTATTTGACCAGGTAAGGCCCACTGAGCTATGTAGTTCTTTTTCAGAAGAGACCTGGCCACAAATGATAGCTCAACGAAGTGGCTTATCGCGTGATAATGTACAGCAGCCAAGTACTCTAAACGCATCTTTCTAAATGTGGAGGGAAAAAAACCGGAGAACCCGGAGAAAAATCCACGCGATCACGTGGAGAGAGAGACACCGCCAACTTCAAATATACAGCAGGCGTCAGCGTCGGGATCGATCCCACGACCTCCTGCATACCAGGCGATGGCAGTTAACATATCTCCCCAAAAAGTAGGTGGGCCTGGGCAGGACACGCCATGGCTGGACACGAGGCAATGGTGGGTAACGGCAGACTTCCGAATGAGTGGCAGCCAAGAGAGGCACAGCATGCCCAGGGAGCCACGTTCACCGCAGAGACGGAGCGATTAAATGTGCCAGTGTCTCAGAGCTCTGCGGATTCATGATAATAGCAACCACGAGAGAAGACGACTGCTATGGAGGGGGGGGGGGGTGAGAGGCCTTTGCGCAGCATTGGATCGATGACGTTCGGCAATGATTACGGTGAGACGACACCCATTGACAAAAACACGTCACTTCTATAAAGGGGGACTGCGCTCAAGACTAAAGATACATATAAATGCCGCCCCCCCCCCCCCCTTGTAGGCTGCTGCTGGGCAACGTGCTCTCACAAGGCACCTACGAAAAGCAGGCAGCGCACCCACGGAGGCAGCTGTGAACAGCACAACAACACGCACCCCGGCACGCACACATCCCAACGGTGAATCTGCAGCGAAATCTAAAAGCGCATTTAAGCTTTGTGTGCGTCCTGTGACTTCGCTAATTAAAGAGGTTCGCACCCGCCCGCCCCCACCTCGCCTCGAGGTCGGGGCTATCAGTAGTTCCTCCACACAAACACAAACGGCCCCGGAGCGTTGAGTAGCCAGAAGGGAACTCCTTACAGCGTCATTAGCGGCAGCGTCAATCACCCCCGAGCCGGCCTGCCCAGTCACGCATGCCATTTATTTGTTTGTTTACTCACTCGCCCATGCGTGTGCACGTGTGTGTATGTGTGTGTGTATTGCGTTGCAAGGAGGGTGCACTTAGCAATGATTACCGCTCGAGGACCTTTCGGTGGTAGTTCTGTAATATCCGCCTCCGTGGGGGCGCGTTTTCTCACGCGATGGAGCTTGCGCTGACAGCGATCCGAGAGTGCGATCGCGATGGCATTGCGGTGGGGGGAGGTGTAATTACAAGAAATAAAGTATTTGTGCTAATTATGTGAATATTAAAAACCAAATAGGAATTATCTCGCCTGGTTTACCGGAGGTCGTGGGTTTCATCCCGACACTGACACCTGTATATTTCCAGTTTGCATCATCTCCCCGTGGTCGCGTGGGTTTTTCTCCGGGTCATCCAGTTCCCCCCCCCCCATACCCCCCACATCAAACCAGCTCACTGGGGAGTCAGTCACGTTTGTGTGTTTATGCGGAGGTTGAAGAGTGAACCAGGGAGGCTTCAGGAATAAAGTTTCAAGTTTATTTTTTGTTTAACCAGGTGCCAACTCAATGGACCAGGATAGTCTCATTTACAAGAGTGAAATGAGGCATTAGTCTGCGAGTAGCGGACGATTAGTGCTATGTATAGACCCAATTGGTTAATTTGCGGGTACTATTTTAGAGTATTTGGCTGCTATACATTTCCGCACGACAAGCCACTTCGTTGAGCTATAATTTGTGGCCTGGTCGCTTCTGAAAAAAACGAATCGCTCAGTGGGACCTTACTCGGTAAAATAAAAAAAATTGTCTCGTGTAATAGTTTAGTTTTCAGAGAGAATTTACACAAAGCGTGATGAACGACTTGATCCATATCGCTCCTCGCGAGTCACCTGTAACGCAGTGATTGATCCCCGGCGCCCTCCACTACAACTGCGCTCAGCTTGGATCCCAGCTTCTGTACCCAGAGGGGCCCACTTCTAGATCCACTCAGTCTGAAGTGGGCGGCACCCCACTGACTAATCGCTCTCTCTATCTCTCTCTCTAGTGACGTTGATCTCAGAGTGCCGTGGGTGTTTAAATGGATTTATTGCCTGCAAAAAAATATATCCGTTTGCAAAAGAGACTCTTGATCTCAGTGAGCTTTGCCGTTCTTCTGAATACACAACAACAACAACGATGGTGATGGTGATTGTCCACTTGCTTTGATCCATTGGTCAGTGGGATGGCTGGGGGTTAGAGACACTCAGCCACCTCCGATGTGAACCTGGGTTTGAATCCGGGTTTCAGCTACTCGTGATGTACCGGGTTTCTCGAGTGTCGTGCGTTGATGGTCACTGCCTGGTCAGCGCTGTCACTGCAAAGACAAAGGTAAAGATCCACCTCATAGCCTCAGAGAAAGTATGGGGCGAGTGATGTTAGCGAGCTCCTATGAAGGCTGGACCGGCACGCGAGGGGGTGGGTGGGTGGCCAGCACCACGCCCGGCCGCCTTTGTCTCCCCAGTGACGATGTTTACAGACCGCACCAGCTACACAATTGAGGCTGAGTCGACCTGGGAGAGGCCCAGGACCGGTTCAGATAATCGTCACTGGTCACCGGGTTCGTAGAACAGCACGCTAACCACTACACTGCACGCACACGCACACACAGAACACACCCCAAATTAGATTTAGTTACGTGCTGAATTCTGGTGCAATTTCTTCTGTGAGAGACAATAAAAAACATGGGACTGACATGAGGTGGGAAATTACGCTTCGTAGCACAAGGTCACTGGAGCGGCTTCTGCAGGCCTGTTCTCTAGCACAATCGCGTCGCGCGCCTCTGCAAGAGTTTCGATGTACGGCCCTGCGATTGGACAATTGCATTGTATTGGGGGGATTAATTATATGATAATGGGCCGTTCATATGCAAAGTTCCGCTCACGGCCATCACCAGTGACAATGATCTGAACCGGTCATGGGCCTCCCCTGGGTCGACTCAGCCTAAAATGAGTACCTGGCGAGTAAAACATCGCCGCTAAGGGGACAAAGGCGGCCGTGCGTGGTGCTGGCCACCCTCCCCCATCGTGGGCCGTGCCGGCCATCATAGTATCATAGTTGCTCTGCTAACAGCACTTGCCGCAATAGTCGGGGGCAGCTTTGTCTTTGTACGTCTCCGCGTGCTGGTATGCCTTGCCCCGCGTGTAACGATGTTAACTCCGGACGCCTCAGGGCGCTGTCACCTGTGCGCCGGCGTGCACGTGTACGCACGTGCACGCGCGTGCACGTGTGATGTGGTGTGTGTGCGTGGTTATCACCCGCGGCACACACTCACACACACAGCATTCTCTTTCAACGCCGTCTTTGTCTTCGCGCGCAGCTGGCTCGCCCCCCCCCCCCCCGCTGCTGTGACCACTAATGCGACTGTTTAGCCCTCCGCCGCGTATTGTTTGGTGATGGTTATTTACTATTTGAAAGGTTTTGTGTGCGAGTTGTGGGGACCGGCGGCGGCGCGGGGGAGGGGGGGGGGCCTTGGTTGTGGCCGAAGAACGAGACGGGAAAGGTGGGCAGTAGGCGGTGGGGGGCTGGTGGGGAGGGGAGGGGTGGGGAGGCCAGGTTTTTGGTGGCTGGTGGGGGAGTTGACATTTGGGAAGGATAATGGCTGCTTTAAAAAAAAAATCTACAACAGGAGGGGCATTTTTTGCACGAGGGTAACTCATCGCGTGCCGCTGGGCACTGATAGTGCCCCCAGAACCGGAAGGAGCCCCCCCCCCCCCACACACAGCTCCCCCACCCCGCACCCACTCAGTCGAATTCCTGGTGTCGCACAAATGTCTGGTGGGAGTGGTGGAGTGGTGGCTTTAATTCCTAACGTCTTTTTTTTATTGCTCGCAGAAAAAAATAAAGCGGTGCTCATGTCTTCTCTTTGTAATTACTTGAAGTGACGAAGCTTATGCGATCCTTAAACGTGATTTTTCAATATTTATGAACGGGACAATATGATGTTGGCAGCAGCAAGAATGTTAAATGTAATATTCAGGGTTAGTATCCAGGCACCACGTTGGTATTGAGGCACAATCATCAATCTATATATATAAAATCGTTCATGTCTGTGTGTCTGTGTGTGTGTGTCTGTGTGTGTGTGTCTGTGTGTGTGTGTCTGTGTGTGTGTCTGTGTGTGTGTCTGTGTGTGTGCGTGTGTGGTGTGTGGGGAGCGGTAGTGTAGTGGTTAGCGTGCTGTCTGTGTGTCTGTGTGTGTGTGTCTGTCTGTGTGTGTGTTCTGTGTGTGTGTCTGCGTGTGTGGTGTGTGGGGAGCGGTAGTGTAGTGGTTAGCGTGCTGTCTTTGTGTCTGTCTGTGTCTGTCTGTGTGTTTCTGCGTGTGTCTGTGTGTGTGTGCGTCTGTGTGTGTGAGGAGCGGTGGGTGTAGTGGTTAACGCTACGCTGCGCTACCAACCCGGCGAACCGAGTTAGATTCCCGCTCATGGCCACCACCGATCAAGATTATTTGAACCTCACATAGGTCGACTCAGCCTCAAACGAGTAACTGGTGTGGCGTATTAACATCGCCACTGGGGAGACAAAGGCGGCCGGCCGTGGTGGATACAAGTCCCGGGCGAAGCCGGGTAGTACAGCTAGTAAATATATATAAAGACTCACGACATCTTTCATTATGACAGCGTTATTTAAAAAAAATCTATAACAAGGTTGACGTTTCATGTAATGGCCCTTCTTCAGAGCCGTTGCCGAAAGCATTACCCTATTAAATTATCGTTTTCAATACAGACACGACAGCCAAAAAAACATACTTTTAATTCCAATGGCAGCAGTTCAGCCAAATGAAACTCAAACACCGAATGTAATATAATGTTATTCTTAGGTTTTTTCGGTAAAGTTTCTGTCTTCAGCTTGTGTTGCCTCCGAAACGTCGTTAATTTTATTTTATTTTTATTTTACTTTTTATTGATTTAAATTTTTTTACCAACGTGACTTTACCGAAAAAAACCTAAGAATATGAATCCTTGCAGTCACGAAAGCTTCAAATCTAGAATTAATATAATGTTTTTTTACGCGCAATCATTTGGTGACCGAGCTGAGACCATCATCCTCACCACTCCTGTCACTTTGGCCACGGTGGTGACGCCTGCTATATACTTGGAGTGTGCGCGTTATCCCCGTGGTCGAGTGGATTTTTCTCCGGGTCCTCCGGTTTTTCCCTCCACATTTACAATCAACATTACGCGTTCAGAGGATTTGGCTGCTATGCATTTCCACGTGATCAGCCACTTTGCTGAGCCATCGTTTGTGACCTGGTAACTTTTTTTTTAAAAGAGCTATATAGCTCAGTGGGCGACACCTGGTAAAATAAAATAAAAAATAAAAGTAGTTGAGTTTACTTTACGCTCCGGTTTAAACACAGGGCGGCTTATATCCGAATCCAAACTCAGGCTCTCAGCGGCCCAGAGTCTCTATCACCCCCATTAGCCACCAGGCCAGATTTACAAGGGAGGGATGTGGGGGGGGGGGCACCTGTCCGGCCTCCAATAGACACTTCTAGGAGCAGGGACCTCTGAAGGCGCCCGCGGCGCTGTGTGTTTGTGGGTGGCTCCGGCTCCCCATTAGGCGTGATGATGAATTGGAGCGTTGAGGCGATCGCTCTCACCTGCGCTCCGAGTGAGCAGCAGCCCCGGGGGGCAGGATGGGGGACGTGGGGCGCGGGGTGGGGGGCAAGGTGGGGGAGCGGGACAATTAGGTTGTTTGGGTTTGTTGAGTGTTGTTGTTTTTATCTCATTTTCGCGTAGGGAGGGGTTTTCCTTATCTCTCCGTGCCCGTCTTTTTCATCTTTCTCTCGAAACGCCGCTTCGCAACTGAGGTTGGAGGCGTTAAGACATTAGCTCTGTCTGTCCGTCTGTAACGGGGGGAGGGGGGAGGCGGTCGTGCTGGTAGGCGCGGTAACTGTCGTAATGATCATCCGCGGTGAATGCAACATCAGTCTAACGTCGTATTGCTATTCGGACAGGGCCCTGGGGGAATCGGGCCGAATTGACCAAAGCGTTGACGAAACCTGGAGACGCAAACACGCGCGTGCCGGAAGGCGTTACAAGAATCCGTGCCGAATATCCATGATTTGTTTTCTTACTACTGCCTTGATTTTCTGAAGCTCCTCTTGTGCCGGAGCTGCTCATGCGATTTGGTTAAAATTACGAACCACATCCAGTATGCCTCTCGCTATGGATGTGGCTACTCCGAGGTCGTGTGCCACTCGCTGCGGAAAATATTCAGTGAGAAATTGAGGCCCCGGTTCAACGCCACGCCGTCTCGATTTGGCTGAGTTACATTAAATCTGCGAGGCTCAGTCAATAATTAATAGTGCCCTGTCTGGCTTCCAGTGCTTACCGCGAAGTCTGACGTGTTCTTGGAATGTTCTACATGTCGCATTAATGGTTGAACACGCACACACACACCTGCAATCTATAAATTAACTGGGCCGCGCAGTATAAGTGGCTCACCGGTTTAAGAAGTCACATTTCAGAGCCGGACCAGGTCAGAGTCTTATTGAGATCAAACATCTCTGTTTCGAGAGAGATCTGGCTCACCAAGCAATGCTGTTAAACACGCACACTCATGGCCAAAAACCTGGCATCACGTGTTGTAACAATTCACCTCCCTGGCCACTTGATGAAGTGTGTGTGTGTGTTTCAGGGCCACAATTCTAGCTACATTTTTTGTTTTTTTTAGCTTCGTAATATTAATAAGAATGACACCGAGTTTTTTTTTAAAGAGTTTTATAGCGCATCGGATTCCTCCAGTATAAATAACTATGTCGATTCTGATTCTCATCTTAAACATTTTAATTGGCACTCCCAGTGGCAGCTGGGAGTGCCAGCGACACAAGGTGACTTGGCACCTGGCCTGCAAACGGGCATTAGTCTGCCACTAAGGATGCGATGATTGCTGCAATGCGTCATCCCAATCGAGTAATTGGTCTTGACATTTTTATATGTTTCAGCCTGTTACAGCTTTGATCCCTTTATCATCCCAAAACTTACCATTAGCATCTCACTAGCGCGTACTTAGCACGCAACCAAAAACATCGATTCTCACACACGCGCCCGCTGTTCGATGCCACGCATCACGACCTGCACACATTTGACAACACAATTGATTGAGCGTCAACAGCTAAACACAACACACTCCCGTGTGTCTCCCGATATAAATAAACATCCGCTTGTGGTCGCCCATCAGCAGATTGGCTTTAGACCCCTTCGGTTTCGAAGCTAGCAAACTTTGAACGGGCTTCGACCTTCTGGGTCTCATCATCAAGCCAAGGTGGTTAAACATCACCAGGTTTGACACCAGCAGAGGGCAGCGTAGGCCCGCCAACACCTGTCGCCGACTAGTTCGTCCTCGCGGTGAGAAGGCACCAAGCGACGCCCTGGGCCAAGTGGAGTCGTGGGGGTGGGGTGGGACTCAGCATTTACCGCTCATGCCGAGGGTGTCACTTTCAAGGCTCATATCAATTACTCCAGGTGTAGCGGGGGTGTCTAGTGGGGGGAGGAGGGGCAGGGTGGGAGTGAGGCCCGGTGGGGGAGCGGGTGGGGGGACGCGTTCCCTCACACGGCCATCCTCATCCCCCTCCACCTCCTTCATCAGTCGTCGCTTGTGAGAGGTGACGGTTTGGTGGAGATGGGAGATGGGGAGGGCAAGGGGTGGCTGGCTCACGCATTCCAACAGACACTGCCGCTCTCCCTCCCTCCCCCTTCCTCCCTTACCTTTCTCTCTCTCTCCTGTGCGTCTTCTGCACAGGTGTGAGCGGAGGCGGTGGTGGAGGGGAGGGATCTGTAAACAGCCCCGGCCCAGGTCCTCTCACAGGCCCCCTTAATGGGGCAGCGCGTTCTTTGTCTCGGGGCGGCCTCAACGACGCAGAGGACGCAGAACAATGCGAGCGGCGCGGGGAGGCAAATGTCACGCGTGTCACTCGTTTCTTGCGTGGTGTCGTGTCGTGTGTGTGAGTGTGTGTGAGTGTGGGTGAGAGTGTGAGTGTGGATGAGAGTGTGTGAGTGTCTGTGTGTGAGTGTGTGTGAGTGTGGGTGTGTGGGTGAGAGTGTCTGTGTGAGTATGTGAGTGTGTGAGTGTAGGTGTGTGGGTGAGAGTGTCTGTGTGAGTATGTGAGTGAGTGTGGGTGAGAGTGTGAGTGTGTGTGAGAGTGTGGGTGAGAGTGTGTGAGTGTC
Source organism: Lethenteron reissneri (assembly GCF_015708825.2). Lineage (NCBI taxonomy): Eukaryota > Metazoa > Chordata > Hyperoartia > Petromyzontiformes > Petromyzontidae > Lethenteron > Lethenteron reissneri. Next base: position 6,878,857 of record NC_083795.1, read on the forward strand.
TGTGTGTGAGTGTGGGTGTGTGGGTGAGAGTGTCTGTGTATGTGAGTAAGTGTGTGTGAGAGTGTGAGTGTGTGTGAGTGTAGGTGAGAGTGTGTGAGTGTCTGTGTGAGTGTCTGTGTGAGTGTGTGTGAGTGTCTGTGTGAGTGTGTGTGAGTGTGTGTGTGAGTGTGTGAGTGTCTGTGTGAGTGTGTGGGTGAGAGTGTGTGTGAGTGTGTGTGAGTGTGTGAGTGTCTGTGTGAATGTGTGAGTGTCTGTGTGAGTGTGAGAGTGTGTGAGTGTCTGTGTGTGAGTGTCTGTGTGTGAGTGTCTGTGTGTGAGTGTGTGAGTGCGTGTGTGAGTGTGAGTGTCTGTGTGAGTGTGTGTGTGTGAGTGTGTGTGTGGGTGAGAGTGTGTGAGTGTCTGTGTGTGAGTGTGTGAGTGTGTGTGAGTGTGTGTGAGTGTGTGTGTGGGTGAGAGTGTCTGTGTGTGAGTGTGTGTGACTGTGTGTGAGTGTGGGTGTGTGGATGAGAGTGTGTGTGAGTGTCTGTGTGAGTATGTGAATGTATGTGTGTGTGAGTGTGTGTGAGTTTGGGTGAGAGCGTGTGTGTGAGTGTGGGCGAGAGTGTGTGGGTGAGAGTGTGTGAGTGTCTGTGTGAGTGTGTGAGTGTCTGTGTGAGTATGTGAGTGTCTGTGTGAGTGTGTGTGAGCGTGTGTGAGTGTCTGTGTGAGTGTGTGTGAGTGTGTGTGTGTGCGCGCCCATGAGAGAGTGGGGAGCAGTAGTGGAGTGCGAAGCGCCGCGGCGCTCCGAACCCGGCGAGCCGAGATTGCCGCTCACAGCCGCCAACTCCGGTGACGATTATCTGAAGCGGTCCTGGGCCTCGCCTAAGTCGACTCAGCCTCAAATGAGTTCCTGGTGGGCTGTGTAACCCTAACCCTTGGGAGACACACGCGGCCGGCCGTGGTGCTGGTCACCCACCCCACCGTGTGTTTTGCCGGCCTTCATAGGTGCTCGCTAACAGCACTTGCCCCAAAGTTCTGTTGAGGCTCTGCGGGGGATCTTTGTCTTGTTCGTGTGTCTCCTCCCGCCAGCGCATAACATGGCACAGAGTTGACCATAATGTAGACCCCCTTGGTCGACTCAGCCTCAAATGAGTACCTGGGGGGGTGTGTAAGCATCGCTACTGGGGAGACAAAGGCGTCCGGGCCTGGTTGTTGGCCAACCCGCCCGCTCGTGTGCCGTGCCGGCCTTCATTGGTGTTTGCTAGCAGCACTTGTCCCAACAGTCTGTTAAGGCTATACGGGGGATCTTTGTCTTTTTTATTACCTTGTATTTGTTTAACACGTAGGCTTTCGCGACCAATATTATTCGTAATAAACTTTTTGGGTCAGATCGCGTTATTTATAAATGTGTCGTAACCCTCCACCACCCGACACGGCCAATCAGTAAAAAAAGTGTCACGTTGACAAAAGACAAATAAATTTCGATTTAAAGCTTTCGTGACTGCAGGGATTCATATTCTTGGTTCTTTCGGTAAAGTCACGTAGAAGGGAAATAATAAAACAATACAAATATAAAACAATAAAAAACAATAAAAATTATTTTTTTATATTTGTATTACTTTATTATTTCCCTTCTACGTGACTTTACCGAAAGAACCAAGAATATAAGAGACAAATAGTTCACTACTTTAGCCCACCGGTGTGTTGAAGAGTGAATCCACAACATTGACAATTTCATCATCTTGTGTTTGGTGTCCACGTGAACGTTGGTGTCGCAAGCCATGGGGGATGCATCAGTCCCAGGGGTCAGCAAGTGGCTGCCTCGTGTCGGTTGTTGATTAAGGAACCGCCGTCTCGTATTCACGTACAATGCGGCTCTTGCAATGTTGAGGTTTTTTTTGTTGTTTCCGAATTCCAAAAAAGCAATGGCTCTTTTCTTACTGTGTCGCTTGCTGATCCCTGCATTAGATAATGGAGCTGCTGTAATTTAAATTGCGTAATGATGATGAATGTGGCGGTTAATTTGAGTTAAATAGACCGCCCGCTTTCCCTGCGTGCCCCGTGTCCTTTCTCAAAGACGTGGGCTATCATAGCCGTCTGTCATTTAGCTCTGCACAGACAGGCGTTGTAACGTTACGCACGGCGTGCGTGTGAGCGCGCTGGTGCTTGGAGATGGAACAATGAACGAACGGATTCGGATTTCTTCCGACACATGCATTGAAATGCCCGCGTGAGAATCTGTGTAATTCTAGATTTGAAGCTTTCGTGACTGCAAGGATTCATACTCTTAGGTTTTTTCGATAAAGTCACGTAGGTAAAAAATAAAAATAAAATTAATAGAAGTAATAATAGAAATAAAATAATAAATCACGACGTGTCGGAGGCAACACAAGTCTCCGTCATCAGGTGGGACCGTCACAGCTAAATTTACCTGCATGTAATGGGTTCGTGTAACCTGTACAGCAATTTGAGGCCGCTACATTCACCAGGATGTAAACACAAAATATACACAAGTGACTCTTTAGAACTAGCACATGTAATTATACTGGAGCAAATCCGATGAGCTCGAAAGCTCTTTCTCACAGATGTCAGGTGGCGGATCAGAACGTTACAATAGCAAACAAAACAAAAACACGACATGAGTGCAGATTGCAGGAAAGGTAACAGATCACTGAACAAAATATGCAAATTAAAAAAAGAACTATATATTTTTTATATTACCACGTAGAACCCCACTGAGCTATTAACGCGTTTGTCAGAAGCGACCTGGCCACAAATGATAGCTCAACAAAGTGGTCTATCGCGTGGACATTTATATCAGCAAATGCATCTAAATGCATGTTTTTAAACGTGGAGGGAAAACCCGAAGGACCCGGATAATGTAAATATACAAATCGAGAGAGGAGTCAGCCAAGGAGATATGCCCTCACCAAGGAGATATGCTCTCGCCAAGGCTGTCCACAGCAACATATTAAACTCTATCCAGAAAATATGTCAAAGAAAGCAAATCCTAACCATTGGCATCTGAATATGCCACGGCGGTGTGATGCTTAGCGCACTGAACTTGCAAACCAAAGTTCACCGGCTCAAGTCGATCTTAATACAATGAATGAATGAAACAAGGTTCGATTTAAAGCTTTCGTGACTGCAGGGATTCATATTCTTGGTTCTTTCGGTAAAGTCACGTAGAAGAAGATGAACCAAGAAGATGAATGAAACAAGGTTACGCCACCGATTGTCGATCGGCAGGTCGTGTTTGGTGGCGTGAGGTGCGACTACTCCCACCTCTTCCAATACGAATGACCAGCGTGGAAGAGTAGGCCAATGTACCTTCTAGAGGGGCTCCCTGGAGCTTCCTATAGTGAAGGCCACTTCCGCCAGCAGTGGCATGAGCGAGCCGTTTCAGGGCTGCGCCTTGAGATGTTAGCTTACTCCTACTTTTAATGCCAGGGTGGCGAGATGTTAACTACCTCGCCTGGTATACAGGGAATCCTGAGTTCGATCCCGACCCTGCCAATGCTTGTATATTTGAAGTTTGCATGTTCTCCCCGTCGTCGCGTGGATTTTTCTCCAGGTGCTCCGGTTTTTTACTCCACATTTAGAAACACGCGTGTCGAGGCTGTTATAAATGTCCACATAATGATGATCCACTTCGCTCAGCTATCATTTACGGCCAAGTCGCTTCTGAAAAAGAGCTATGATGTAGCTCAGTGGCCCCGACCTGGTAAAATAAACAGTTTACTTTTAGTAATAAAAAAAAACCTTCCCGCTGCGCACGTGCATTTACGAAACGCGGCTCCGTCTGCGAGGAATCTTGGAAGATTTCTGGCAAATGTCCTCTGCGCGCTCGCAGGCAACACATGCGGCCTGTGATCCTTGGCGTCTCACTTTGATATCGAGCCACTGGCCTGGCCGCGGTAGGCGCGCACGTGTCGGTACCTGCCTAAGCCGGGAGCACGTGGCACAGCGGCGAAGGAGTCGAGTGGCCTTCCTGGGGGTATTTTCGCCCTCCCATTTTTCAACATTCGCTCAAATTTACAGCCAAGCAACTTTCATTTTTCACCGCGATATCTTTCCCAGCTGTGTTCGCTCGCAATCGGCCCTTGCACCACTTTAGGAGTTTTTTTTTTTTCTGTTCCTTTCTTAACTTCAGTTTTTATGCTAAAAACTTGCAGACTTTACTTTTAGTTTTTTTTTTTTGGGTCTTCCAACATCTGCGGCAATAAGACATTTTTATAAAGGGATACATTAAAATTCGTCAAATGCTGCAGCGGTAAATTATAATGTTCACTTGTGCTCATTTTTATAAATGTTTTAGGCCGATAAAAATTTGCTTTGTGAGAAGATGTCCCCCCACTCCCCACCATCAAAACTTAACACGTAGCAGGCTTTCACGACCAATATTATCCATAATTCAGGTTTTTCTTAGTTAGATCGCGTAAATATAAAATGTGTCGTTAAACCCGCCACCATCCGATACAGCCAATTAGTAAGGTTTTTCACGTGAACAGAACGTGCCATTTCGTTACAGCACACCGGTGTGTTGGAGAGCCAAGCCACATAATTTACAATCTGAGTACGACGTTTCGCCAGTTATTACAACTAGCTTCATCAGGCGACAGCCAGAAATCTGGCCAGAAATCCAACACACCGGTGTGCTGTACTAGTGACGAATTGGCACGTTCTGTTCACGTGACAAACCTTACTAATTGGCTGTGTCGGGTGGTGGTGGGTTTAACGACACATTTATGGATTTACACGATCTAACCCCAAAAAAACCTCTATTATGGACTAAATGATAAAATTGCATTGATCAGTCAAAATAAATTTGACCCAGTCAAATCTTTCTGACCTGGCTAGTAACACCCCTTCAAATTACTTAAACCAACATCTCTATGCAGAACCCTCATAAAAGTATTCTTAAACTCGGTTGTGAATGTTGGATAAATTAGTTACATTATTAATGTTCACACTACTTCGTCCAGAGGGGTGTTTGACCATACTTCACCACGCCAGTCAGTTGCACGTTGGCGAAGGAAGAGGAGGGGCAGTCTCAGGAGCAGTTGAAAAATCACTCCCCACTGATGGCAACCAGCACTCCGAATTGAACTCAATGCTACCGGGTTAAATACCGCCGCATCAACTACTGCACCGCACTAACTACTGCGCCGCTGCCAGTCAAAGCCATCTGACCTGGCCAGTAACACCCCTTAAAATGGAAATAACTTTAACAAACATCTCTAGGCAAACCCCTACCTCCCCTCCCCCCATCCGATGATTTTCAGTATTCGTGTGAATTCCAAACATGCGTTGAGAGCGTACGCCGCGAAATAGCAGCAGTGGATCGGGGAAACGAATGGAAATCGGAGCAGAGCGATGGTTACTGACCGCTTAGAAATGTAAGTGTCGGTTTGGGAGAGGAAGCATCACCAGATGGCCGGGCGGTCGAGACTGCTGATGGAATGACAGCCAAAGGATGCAGACACGCTCGA